>NC_090380.1:89007230-89324071 GCF_036365525.1 Heterodontus francisci | reverse complement strand
ATGTTTTTTTAAAAAAGAAATGTCTGGATTGATTATTTATTTTTGTTTCCTTTATGTTACACCAATGGAAATTTTTACTGATGACAGAAAAACAACCTCTTTCAATTTATCAAACTCATCACAATCTTAAATTGTGATCCTGTTTCTCTTTAATATTCTGTGTACACAATATTCATGATAGAATACTAATGGTTTTACATGCCATTATTATTAAAATGGGGTTATTATCTAAGAAAATAGATCACTGAAAATATGCGTGGATTATTAGCTACAATGGGAAATAAAGATGACTTAAGATAAGTTTTCACTTGGCAAATATAAGTCAATCTATTTTAGCTCTCACGTTCTTGTATAGTCCTGTTTTTAAAAAAAAAATCACATTAAGTCTAATGTGTTTAAATATATGTTGGTTCTGCCGACTTCTCTCCCACAAAGGATTTAATTACTAATCAAAGAAATATTTGAATAGCTCAGCCATTTGGAAAATGATGTCCATTGTCGATCCCCATCACCTTTATAAATACAACCCTAACTGAATGTAAAACAGATTTCTTCAAAATTGATCCTACAGGCTATTTTGTGTAGGTGCTGGTATCTAAGTAAGAGGCAAGTAATGCTAGTCACATCTTCCAGTCTAAAAGGTCAAGTGAAATACGCATCAATTCAGTCAGAAAAATAACTATTATTACAATTGTTCTGTCCAAAAAATGATATTACATCTTCAACCTGCCTAAAATGCTATTATTTTGAAATTTCAAACTTTAATATATAGTACTGCCCTTCAATTAACTTTAACAAATTATTTTTATTCTTATGCATCTCCTGCTAATATGTCATCACAACATTTTATTCGCAAAATCATTACTGACAAAATAACACTAACCACAATCAATATGGCGGGCTTACTGCTGGACTGTAAGTGGAATCTTCTCCTCCTTTGGACTTATGATTGCAGATCTGACCCAAACTCCAACGTTCTGTTACAATAAGTCCCGCGTATCATAGATATCCAGTCTTCAGAAAAGAAGACAATGAGTTGGACACGTTTATGCTGGCTTCCTTTTCTTACTCCAGTTTTCATTGAAGACATTGCACAGGAGGTATATTTGCTTGAATGTAGAACATAGATTTTATTCTGTCTGTTTAAGGACTGGAGAAGTATGCAGGGATCTATCTGTGTCTGTAGACTTGGGCAGTGGGGAGGACCTGGCATGGAGTGGAATGATCCTCTATATTTATCTCGCACGTTCAGTGGAGCTATGCACAATGAAGGCAGATGGCTCTGTCAGAAAGCTGACCTAGTCTCTCCATAGAGACATGTAACAAGACAGGGCTTCAGGGCTTGGAAAGAGCTAACCATATGCTTGTAATACACATTTGTTGTTGCTAATGAAGTAGAATAGTCCAACTTTTGTGTTAGTTTTAATCCTTTTAGTGGCCAATTATATTTGTCAAATAGTTTAAAAAAAAAAATACTTAACTTCTATTTCACTGTTTGAATATCTTTAGCACTGTTTAAAGTACTCATGTTATTTAGTAACATTTTTCTTAAAATTTTGAATGCTTAGTGTTACAAAGTAAAACTCAACATATCGAAAAATCTTTTTTTTAATACAGGATAAAGGTACAAACAAATGTATTTCAGTCTGGATAGATTTTATTCTAAGTTAAATCTAGTCTGATTAAATGATTATGTTCAGAACAATTTTTAAAGTGATCATGATTTTGCCACACAAAACTGCCTTGTTTAAAAAGAAATGCAAAGATAAATATATAACCTGAAATTATAAGTAGCCTCCATTACAACCTTTGCACAGTTCCTTTTGCCCTTCCCCGAATATATTTACAGGACTTAATTCAGAAAGCAGAATGTGATACCTTTTAGATAATGAGTACAATAATAAAGAGTCTGTCATTTCATTGAATATATTGCCCTAATCTGTGCTTCATATCATTACAAACTGAAAGTTATGTATTGTTTCATGGTTAATTTAAGATTGTAAGTTATACTTCTTAAATCAAGATTTTAATGTTAGATATTTAACATTAAAATACCTTCCTTATCCAAAACCATGTTTCAAAGACTATATTTTTGTAACTAAGATTCAATTCTGCTAATGGTGTTGACCTCCACTCTCCACCCCTATCTCTTATCAGAGATCATCTCCTGGAGTAAAGAGCAGAGGTAAGCAGCAGTATAAATAACCCATGAGGCTGGTAGTCTTGAACCCATTTCATTTCACTTTTTTTTGCAAGCAGGTTATTTTAGTGTCATTTAAAAGAAAGCTTACAATAGGTAGCGCAACTTTAAGAAAATTGTTTAATAGAATTTTGTCCAATTCATGCACATTTTGTTTAAACTAACATTAACCTTGATTATTGTTGAAAGGATCTAGAGGCAAGAGGACTATTTGCTGAAATAGCAAGTGCAAACCTGAAGAAAAACAACCTGAAAAAAACAGTGGGTAAGCAAACTGAACAAACTAAGATGAAATGAAATAAATGCAAAAAAAGATTGTAAAAAATGTAAAAAGGAATGTAAAAAAAAAAGGAAGAAAAAATAACTAAAAATGAAAGTAAAATGGGGGGCTGTCATGCTCTGAAATTATTGAACTCAATGTTCAGTCCGGTTTGCACTTGCTGCTGTTCAATATTCAGTGTATTCACACCTAATCTGTACTAATGCTTTGTCTTTCAACACACCATTAACATATTGTTTGCCTTTGCTCCGTGACCTTTTGGTCAGCTATGTGGCCTGGTCCAATCTGCACCTTCTCCTTTGTTATCTCTTGCCCCACCCCCACCTCACTTGTTTATAATCTGTGACTTTTCTAATATTTGTCAGTTCCGAAGAAGGGTCACTGACCCGAAACGTTAACTCTGCTTCTCTTTCCACAGATGCTGCCAGACCTGCTGAGTGACTCCAGCATTTCTTGTTTTTGTCCCTTTATGCCTTGCTCATTCAAGTACCAGTCCAGATGCCTCTTAAATGTTGCCACTGTTCCTGCCTCCACCACCTCCTCCGGCAGTTCATTTCAGATACCCACCATTCTTGGTCCTTTTGAAATTCTACACAATCCTCCTCACAGTTCATAAAGCTTCCAAGTTTCGTATTGTCTGCAAACTTTGAAATTGTGCCCTGTACGCTAAGGTCTAGGTCATTAATACATATCAGGAAAAGCAAGAGTCCCAACACTGATCCCTGGGGAACTCCACTACAAACCTTCCTGCAGCCCAAAAAACATCCATTAACCACTATTTGTTTCCTGTCACTCAGCCAATTTCATATCCATGTTGCTACCATCCCTTTTATTCAAGCTACAAGTTTGCACACAAGTCTGTTATGTGTCACTGTATCAAACGCCTTTTGAAAGTCCATGTACATCACATCAACAGCATTGCCCTCGTCAACCCTCTCTGTTACGTCCTCAAAAACACTCCAGCAAGTTAGTTAAACATAGTTTTCCCTTAAGAAATCCATGCTGGCTTTTCTTAATTAACTCGCATTTGTCCATGTGACTATTGATTTTGTCCCAAATTATTTTTTCTGGAAGTTATCCCACCACCTAAGTTAACCTGACTGGCCTGTAGTTTCTGGGCTTATCTTTACACCCTTTTTTGAACAAGGGTGTAACGTTTGTAATTCTCCAGTCCTCTGGCACCACCCCTGAGTCTAAGGAAGACTGAAAAATTATGGCCGCACTGCGATTTCGACCCTCACTTCTCTCAGTATCCTTGGATGCATCTCATCAGGTCCTGGTGTTTTATCCATTTTAAATACAGACAGCCTATCTAATACTTCCTCTTCATCAATTTTGAACCCCTCTCATGTTTGACTTACCTCCTCTTTCAACATTGCCTGGGTTGCACCTTCTTCCTTGGTAAAGACAGCTGCAAAGTATTCATTTAACACCTCAGCCGTGCCCTGTGCCTCCATGTGTAAATCCTCTTTCTGGTCCCTAATCAGCCCCACTCCTCCTGTTATCATCCTTTTACTATTTAAATGCCTATAGAAAACTTTAGGATTTTCTTTAATGCTAGCTGCCGGTCTCTTTTTATGCTCTCTCTTTGCTTCTCTTATTTGCTTTTTCACTTCCCCTCTGGACCTTCTATATTCAGCCTAGTTCTGAATAGTACTTTCTACCTGGCATTTATCATAAGCACACTTTCTCTTTATCTTAATCACTACTTCTTTTGTCATCCAGGGAACTCTGGATTTGTTTGCCCTACTTTTCCCCTTTGAGGGAACATATCTTGACTGTGCCTGAACTATCTCTTCTTTGAAGGTAGCCCTTTGTTCATCTACCGATCTTCCTGCCATCTTTTGACTCTAATTTATTCGCTCCAGCTCCATTCTTACCCCGTTGAAGTTGGCCTACCCCCAGTTATTTATTCTTACCCTGGATTGCTCTTTCCATAGTCAGCCTAAACCTTATGATACAATGATCATTATCCCCTAAATGCTCTCCTACTGACACTTGATCCACTTGGCCCACCTCATTCCCAAAAACCAGGTATAGCAGTGCCTCCTTTCTCATTGGGCTAGCAACATACTGTCGTAGAAAATTGTCCTAAGTACACTCTACTAACTCTTGCCCCTCACTGCCCTTTACACTACCGTTATCTTAGTCTATGTTTGGATAATTAAAGCCCCCCCATTATAACCACCCTATAATTTTTGCACCTCTCTGTAATTTCCTTGCAAATTTGTTCCTCTATGACCTTCCCACTAGCTGGTGGCCTGTAAACAATACCAAGCACCTTTTTAGCTCTAGCCAAATTGATTCTGTCCTCGTCCCCTCTGGGACATTCTTTTTCTCCAGCACTGCAATGCTCTCCTTAATCAATACCGCCACCCCTTCCCCTTATGAATCATAAAAAGTTAGCATGCAGGTACAGCAAGTAATTAGGAAGGCAAATGGAATGTTGGCATTTATTGCAAGGTGGGGGGGGGGGAGTATAAAAATAGGGAAGTCTTGCTACAATTTTACAGGGCATTGGTGAGACCGCAGCCAGAGAACTGCATACAGTCTTGGCCTCTTTACTTAATGAGGGATATACTTGCATTGGAAGCAGTTCAGAGAAAGTTGACTCGGCTGATTCCTGGGATGAAGTGGTTATCTTGTGAGGAAAGGTTGAGCAGGTTGGGCCTGTACTCATTGGAGTTTAGAAGAATGAGAGATGATATTATTGAAACATAAGATTCTGAGGGGGCTTGACAGGCCAGATGCTGAGAGGATGTTTCCCCTTGTGGGGAGATCTGGAACCGGGGGCCACAGTTTCAAAATAAGGGGTCTCCCTTTTAAGATGGAGATGAGGAGGAATTTGTTCTGAGGGTTGTGAATCTTTCGAAGTCTCCTCCCAGAGAGCAGTGGAGGCTGGGTCATTGTTTGACTCAGCCTTGAATATATTCAGATTTTTGATTTACAAGAAAGTCAAAGGTTATGGAGGCCTGGCAGGAAAGTGGAGTTAAGGCCATAATCAGATCAGCCATGATCTTATTGAATGGCGGAGCAGGCCCGAGGGGCTGAATGGCCTACTCCTGCTCCTATTTCTTATGATCTTAAGTGACAGTGAGTCTGTATGTCTACAATATGATAGCTTGCATCTGCAAGTCAGTCTACAACATTACATTAAATGACTATTAGGTTGTGGCAAAATCATGACCTCAGTTGTTCTAACCTTGAAGGCAGATGATCTGTAAATGGTGTTTGGAATGGCAAGGGGTGAGACAACATGAAAAAATATGCTGTTAATGACAAATCAATCTCTTTCCACTTTTAAGGAAAATGTGGAATATATAGCAGACAGAGGAGATATATATTTATATAAAAGTAAATCTAAGTTTTATTTAAAAAGTTCCCTGTCAATTTAGACATTTATGATCCCAGAAATTTATGATTCAGCATAATTCCCTATTAATTACCTTTATTCAGTGCCGTGCATGGTTAAAGATAGCTGTGAGTATTGCTCAGTGGTCTATATCTTGCAGGGCATGCAAGCTATGTAGTTGATGTTGCACAGAAACAGCTGATGCAGCATATGCCCAGAGAGGAAATGAAATATTCAGGGCAAGTGGCTGGTGGTGGTGGCAGAGCCAAGTTGGCAAGATTTCACATGTCAAGCTTTTTTCAGATTTTCCATTACTTTCCTTTTTGGGAGAAGCAACACAGTTGCTATATTTATTGGTTTTGTGACAGATTCCATTCTGCTCATAAAATGTGTTTTTAGAGAGCATGTACTGTGTAGTTTAGAATGAGGTATGGAAAAATCTTTCAAGAGTGAACAATTTCCTAACTCATGAGTGACTGAAAAGTACAGCCTTCTATTTTTGCTGTATTGTTTTTAATAATCTTGCCTGCTTTTTCACTATGATCATGTTTTCCATGTGATAGAATTTTTCAAAATGGTACATAACTGCATGGAGAGTGCAAGACTGGGGCAACCTCAGTTAAACTTTAGATAGGTTAGTTGTCTGCTTTTGTGACTTACTAGAGAAGCATTTTTTTTGATGTAGAGAAGTACCACCATCAGCTTAGGTATGAGAGTTAACATTATCAGTGTCTTATTGGGTTTGTTTTCTTGTATAAAGAAGCATTTAAGTATTATAACACTCGATGAGAACATCCACAAGGCAGATAAGAAAGTGTAAGGTGCATTACCAAAGTCATTCCACAAGAGTGAATCCCCCATATGATCAAACATGCCAGGTGTCACTCACTGGGACATGTGAAATAATGCTGATGTTTAACAAATAAAATTCGTGATTTTTTAAGACAGTATTAATGCAACCCTCAAAAAATATTGTACTAAACAGTGGCTATAATTACAAAGATAAAGGGTTCACTGGAGAACAAGATGAGTTACCTGAGTTTGTTAACGTATATCTAGATTACTAAGAAATTTAATCATTATCTGAGTTTACATTTGGAACTCCTTTAGATGAATTCAAAAAAGGTATTTTAACTCTTATACAGATCTTTTTTGTGTGTTTTATTTATCATGTTACATCTCAGTGCTTTTATATCTTATTTTCACAGTAAATAAATCTCCTAATTTTAGCCTGAAGATGTGTTATTTTCCACATTTCAAAAAAAACAGAAGGACATGGTAGGATCCTATGTGATCTCCAGTGGCTCGTAACTCCCTTAGGGAGTAATTGTTCATCTGTGTCACACTAACCTTTACATGAGATGTTTAAGGCACAGATTTCATTTCAAAGAAGACTTGGTCTGCATATGGAAATTACCTTTTTATCATAAGCACAAAACAAATTGTAAACAAAGGCAAAATACTGCAGATGCTGGAAATCTGAAATAAAACCAGAAGATGCTAGAAATGCTCAGCAGGTCTGGCAGCATCTGTGAAGAGAGAAATAGAGCTAATGGGGGAAGTTTTATGCAGTCCGCTGTGGCGGATTTGGTGGCGTGCAGGGCGATATAATTAGGCAGGAGGTGTTTTCTACGGATTCCTGATGGTGGGATATTTTAGAGGAATTAAGTCGTTGGCGGGTTTGCAGTGTTCTGTACTGTACTCATGTGGCCATTAGAGCTCCCTGGAACCAGCCTGCCGTCTTTATTAATCGCAAAGGCTTTAAATGTGCAACTGGTTTGTGGCCACAAGAGAAGAATCATGCATGTTTGCGCATGTTTCCCAGGGAGCTGTCATGACGCCTACATTTTGAGAAACTCCCAGCTGACAGCAGTTTTTGAGGAATCAGCCGGAGTGGATAACTGGATCCTGGGTGACAAGGGTTACCCACTTTGCACATGGTTGATGACACCAGTACGTCATCCCCAAAGCACTGCTGAAGAGAGGTACAATGTTGCTTACGCATCCACCAGAGCCATCATCCAACACACCATTGGCATGTTGAAAATGCGATTTCGCTGCCTTGACCGGTCTGGAGGGACTCTTCAGTATGCGCCACAGAGGGTGCCAAGAATAATTGTTGTCTGCTGTGCCTTGCACTATCTTGCAATTAGATGCGCCAATATTCTGCAAACTGAGGAACACGAGTCCTCCTCAGATGAGGTTGTGGAGGAGGACAACAATGACAATGATGCCATCATCGATATGAGTGCCATGGAGAGACATGCAAGGGACATCAGGGAGAATGTCATTTATGGACCTTTCAGCCAACAATAATCCACATTATCAAGGAATGCTGAGAGAAGAAACATAACAATTCCCAACAGAAATTCCCTTTTACATGAGGTCTTATTCATTTCTGCAATCTTAACAAAATATGGCTGCACTTTTATGTGATTGGCATTTGAAATCATCCATGGGCTGCGATGAATGCGACTACACATCATTGCAAGCAGCGTTAAGTTATGACCGTAGAAAACAAAAGTAATGCATGACAGTATTGGAAAACGTTATTAGTCATCAATAGGAAAACAGCCATCATGGAAGAGTGAAGGCTAAAATTCCAATGAGATATAGACACTGGACTTTTCCTGAGATGCTTGGCAAGCATCATTGCGTTCCTGCCATAGGCCTCCAAAAAACATCTTTGTATCCATTTGTAACCAAGCAAAACATTACTGAGAGTGGATCAAATTTTTCAAGAAATAAAAATGTTTTAATACATCTTTGCATTTGTTAACATTTCTACGTCACCCGTGCCACCTTCGTGCTCAAAACTGTTTCAGTTTTCTCATGCCACTGTGTCTAGGTTATACCCCTGACATTAGGGGCTGAGGTGAAGGCAGTCTGTTCACTGCGCTGCCCTATTGCTGTAGATGACCATGGCGGGCATCCTCTGGAGGGATGGGAGCTTGATGGCTCCATCCTACTGAGGGTCTGCAGCACTGGTGCTTGAGTATCGCCCGTCTGCCCGCCTGCTGGAGGTAAGGGGGTCAATATCGGATGGGGGGGGTGGATGAGTCGCTGCTTTCCCTGGGGGTGTCCTGAGAGGAAGGCACTGGGGCAGCTGGCAGACGCTCCTCCTCTATCTGTGTGCACGATGGCACCTGCCTGTTTCTTTGAGGGGAAGGAGCACCCAGAGGGAGGTCCAGGTTCCTCACACACCCGCCCCAACACCCCCCCGCTTTGACTCTGCTGCATGGAGCTCACGGCAACAGTGATGGAGTGCTGGTCGGTTTGCATATGGCTCGAGTGCTCAACCAGACTCGCCATAGAGTTTTCCAAACTCTCAACTGGGGAAGCCATACGCTCAAATGTCTGGGCCATGGCAGACATCATGGCTTGCATGGACTCCTCCATGGCACACGCTAAGCCACGCATGACCTCCGGTATCTCCAACATATTTTTCACATGGCTTTGCTGCCATCAGTAGACTTCTCGTAGCAACAAATAGGATCATCATGAGCATGTGTCTGGGCAGTGGCCTGGTCCCCAGCAGTCCTCCGATTGTCAGGGGACCTGGCTGGCACATGCTCCCTCAGCTGCTGGAATGTGTCTGTCATGCACACCAGCTTGTGACCCAGATTCTAACCTTGAACCCCCCCCCCCACAACCCCAACTGCAGACCGTGTGGATGCATCTGCACTGGCGGAGGTGGAAGAAGAGGTAGGTGACAGTGCTCCCTCTGGGGCATTGGCTTCTTCTTCCTCCGCTGAGAAGGAATCTTGGGCCACGTGGCGTTCTGCTACTCGAGTGCGGGCAGCTACAGTGGAGACACAAACGTAGGCACTTTAAGCATGTGATGTTCGTATGTTCGTGATTTGCCTGAGTTCACACAATTTTCTTCAGTTTCCACATATGGCTGCAAGAGCAGAGATGGCATTTCATCCTTATGCCTTGTGGCTCCTGCCTCGCCATCTCCGATCGCCCTGCTTCCCCCCTCTCTCGTATTCTCAGAGGCCTGCTCCTCAGCCGTAGTCAGCAGCCTGATGTCAAGGGCCGTTCCTCCGATCTTAGCACGCTCACGCTGGTTGTGGCTTAATTTCTCCTTCAACAGACAGTGCAGATTTAATGACAAGGCAAATGATGCATCACAACCATTGCATACATGCATCAACATCACTCATTCTGCACTGGCTTTCACACGACACATCCAAGCATATAAACAATGCCAATCTTCATCATTTAGTTAATAACACCAAGGCTGCTTATGCATTTGACTGCATTCCTTGCATACTCTCTGCCTTAAAGACACCTAGCCATGGAGGAAATCAATGGAGCAGCCTCGCCAGGACCACTTGCCCTCGTTGATCTGAGCAAGTCATCGATTCGCTTGCAGCACTGCACTGACGTTCTAAGAGTTACTCTACCATTCGAGACCTCCTCCGCTACCTCCATCCAGGCCGCCTTGGTGAGGCTGGAGGGTCCTCGCACTCCATCTGGAGGGAAGAGGACCACCCGCCTTTCCCTGATGGCCTGGAGGAGAACCTGCAGGGAGGCATCAGTGAACTATGGGCTGGGAGCTGCCTGCTGGCTGCCATGTGAATCACTTTGGCTGTAGGGACAATAAATGTTATGAAGTTGGTGGTAAGTTTCACGCAATAAGGGAGGCAAAAACACTTTGATTTATGTGACAGCTTCAATTTAAGATATTCTGAAGATACTTACATGAAAGGAAGGCTGCTGCTCCTTGAGGCTGCAAGCACAGGATGTTTTATATCTGTGGCGATCATGATGCTTGGGGCAGTGACGACAGGTTCCACCAATGAAAGGCTTCTCCTGCCGCATGATCCCATGTGTTCCCCATGCCCATTGCCCCATGGCTAATTTAAATTCAAAATCGCGTGGGAAACAGGATTGCAGCAGGAGCAGAAGTTACAACAATTTTGGTCCCAATGTTGGGAACGCCGCGGCACTCAAGATTCCACTCAATGTTTCAGGTCGATGAGCTTTCAGTAGAACTGGATGATGATGGAGATAAACAGCTTCTAAGCAAGTACAGAACCTGTGGGGCGGGGAGTGGGGTGCAGTGGGGAAGGCGGACGGGCGGCACAGTGGCCCAGTGGTTAGCACTGCAGCCTCACAGCTCCAGCGACCCGGGTTCAGTTCTGGGTACTGCCTGTGCGGAGTTTGCAAGTTCTCCCTGTGACTGCGTGGGTTTCCATCGGGTGCTCCGGTTTCCTCCCACATCCAAAGACTTGCAGGTTGGTAGGTAAATTGGCCATTGTAAATTGCCCCTAGTGTAGGTAGGTGGTAGGAGAAATGCTCCCCCACTGACACTTCTACCACTTGTCCAGCTTCATTCACTAGGATTAAGTCCAGTACTGCCCCTTCTCTTGTAGGACTTTCTACGTGCTAGCTCAAAAATCTCTCCTGTATGCATTTTCAGAATTCCGCCCCCTTTAAGCCTTTTGCATGAAGACTATCCCAGTTGATATTAGGGAAGTTGAAATCCCCTACTATTATTATTGCTGCTCAAGAGGCTAGAATTAGAGATTCAATAAGATCTAACTGCATGAATTCTCTGTTACCAGAGAGAAGCAGATGGAACTTCGCTAGGATTGCAGGCTTCCCCAAGGTGTAGGGTGCCGAAGACTCCTCGCACAAGGTCTTGTGGGCGCCTCATGTCAACTCTGTGCTATTGAAGTTTAAAATTTTTTTTTACTTGGGGTCAATTTGGTTTCCCACTTCCAGTTTCTCGTTTGCCATTGGGTTACGATCACAAACTGGAGCAGCCAAGTTTCTGTTACAGCCAGGTGAGGAGGGGGTCACAGGCTCCCCTCTTGCCCTTATTCTTATTTGACCTTTTTAAACAGTAGTTGTGAGTGTTTTACCTTTTCTCCTTTACTGTGATGGTGAAAGAACCAGTCAGACAGGTTTTCTTGAATTTAAATAAGAAAGAGGTGCGTTTATTATACTTAACAATCTAAACACGACCTAAAAAAAATTTCAAAAATAAGCTACACATTCACGCACATATTTACACGAGAATCACACAGACATAAATAGATTACAGAGTGAAAATAGATTGTGTGTTTGGATTAGACTCCAGAATAAATGGAAAATAAATACACAGTCTGTGAGCTTGGATGTTTCGGTGGTCTTCCGGCTGAAGTTGCATTCTTGAAGTCTTTGGCTGATCAAAGTGCTCTTTGTCGCTGGCCCGCTTGGCTCAGGGCTTTCTTGGAGGCAGCCTTGTAAGTGGTTCTCTTCCCCTGGTCTCTGACTGTAGCAATCTGTAGGCTTGGGGCAGTCCACAGTCGCAGACAGTTTTCAAACTTGTAGCGTTATCTGGAGACTTGGGAGGCACACAGCCTTTCCCCTGCTGCACAGAGTTACGGCTTGTCTCTCTTTGTTCAAGGAAACTCCCAGCTTTCACAGAGATGGACAGACAGTCACATGCCTGCCTCGGTGTATTCTCTGGAACCTTCTAATGAGATTCAAGGTTTGGAAATGGTTTCCCAGGTCCCAGGATGCCAATATTTACACTTGGAGAGGTTTGCTCTTTCAAAGTCAAGGTGTTCGGATTGCTTTGAATGCTGTGCTAATGAAGCAATCTTAAGTAATTCAATCACTTCGAGCAAGCCATTGTTCCGGGTCCATGCTCTTCAGACCTCTGTCTCCTTTTGGAGGCCTTGGAATGTGAAAAGGTGATTCAGATGCAAATTGCAGTGGCCATCTTGGCTGCCAGTTTTTTAAAAGTTAACTGCAGGATTTTTTCCATTTTAAGTTTAATGTAAGTTTCTAACCAATTAATTAATATTTCTTATTTGGAATATCGTTTTTCTTGACACAATGCTGTGCCTTCATCATCATTCTCTTCTTGGTGTTCCTCCACTACCTAGCCAGGTTGCACCTCTTACATGTGTAAAGGGATTCAGTAACATAGTGCCTGCTTTCCGCATTCTAGAGGCCGAGACAAATGATCTGAAGATATCAGTTCAAATCCTACAATGGCTGCTGCTGCTGCTACTCCTACCAGATATTCTATTATCATTATATGTCATGCTCGTCTATCGTGCATCCACAGTAGCTCGTCTGCAACCGCTCTATAACGTCCATCATCCAACTACACCTATGTTGACCTCTCTTTCTGCTCCCCTCTATTTTGCCCTCTAGAAGAGATCTCTGTAGCTTTTCAGCTCTTATCAAATGGCCAAAATACTGACATTTTCTTTTCTAGATGTCACTTTGGCAGCTGGGGAATTTAAATTTAATTAACTAAATAAATCTTGTAAGCTAGTAGTGCGGACAATGAAACTACTGGATTGTCATAAAAACCCATCTGGTTCACTAATGTCTTTTAGGGAAGGAAATCTGCCATCCATACCCAGTCTAGCCTATATGTGACTTCAGACCTACAGCAGTGTGGTTGACTCTTAACTGCTCTCTGATATGGCCTAGCAAGCCACTCAATTGCATTCAAGAAGTGAATGCGGCACAGTGGCGCAGTGGTTAGCACCGCAGCCTCACAGCTCCAGCCACCCGGGTTCGGTTCTTGGTACTGCCTGTGTGGAGTTTGCAAGTTCTCCCTGTGACCGCGTGGGTTTCCGCTGGGTGCTCCGGTTTCCTCCCACAGCCAAAGATTTGCAGGTTGATAGATAAATTGGCCATTGTAAATTTCCCCTAGTGTAGGTAGGTGGTAGGAGAATGGTGGGGATGTGGTAGGGAATATGGGGTTAATGTAGGATTAGTATAAATGGGTGGTTGTTGGTCGGCACAGACTTGGTGGGCCGAAGGGCCTCTTTCAGTGCTGTATCTCTAAATAAAATAAATAAGGCAGCTCACCATCATCTTCTCGAGGGCAATTAGAGATGGACAAAAAAAGTAAAGGAAAAAAGCACAAGGATAAGGTTGTGGTGAGGGGAGAGGGTGTAAGTAAGAGGTGCATACCTGCATCATCTGCAAATTGTAATTCTGAGGAGAGTGTAGGATGTGAGGAGGAGGATTAGGTATGAGGATACTGTCATCTTCGATGGTTCCAGCTGTGCCACTGGCCATGACCTCAGAAATGTGCGACTCAATAATGGTCAGCACCATCTCCTCCATGGGGCATGCCTGTCCCCTCTCCGTTTACCTCCTGCTGCCTCTGACTGTGCATCACCTTGTCCTGAAAGAGTGATGTAAGTGTGTTAGTGAGGTGTGGTTCAATCTGTTTGGCTGATGTGGTTATCATGGTTGAATAGCTGGCAGTGTGTGCAAGCTGTGAGATGTGGGTGTGAGGCTTGCAGCAGTGCTAAGTGCGTGAGAGTGAGATGAGGTGTGATTGATGGACATTGTTGGTAGGTGTGTGATGGGGTTGTGGTGAATTGAGCAATGGCAGAGGCCATTAGTGCAGGTGGTGGGATACAGCATTTGAAGATACATTCATTGACTCGTGTGAGATTATTGAACTTCAAACAGCACTGCATCCAGGCCCTCGGGGCTAGACTCCTGGTATTGACCTCTATGTCTATGTGCTCCCACTGCCTTCTGAGTGGGTGTCTGGATGGTCTCCCGGCCCCCTGTGGATACAGGACATATCTCCTGCACTCCATTTCTCTACCAGAACCTTCAGTGTAGTGACTAAAATCCTTGGAGCGCTGTCATCTATGTTGTGCGATTTGTCATTGTTTCCCAGGTCACGAGCGCCAGGACTTGCTCCAACCACAGTCCACTTTCCCTTTAAGAGGTGCAGGCTAGCATTAAGTGATGCTAGGAAGTTACATTTTTGGGTCCCCTACCAATAATTACAGCCAATGAGCAGTGTGGTTAGCGCTGTTCAAATGAACTGGCAGCAAGAAGTCAGTGTGCTGTCTGGTTTACATTGAATGGAGGCAGGTTAATCGCAATCCCCATGCCCGTTTTCATGGTCTATCCAATTTAGCTCTGTTTGTTTGGGACTAAAGAGGGAGACCAATATTAATAACACTATTGGGAAAAGAAGCTCAGCTGAAATAAACATAGAGAATATACTATCAGTGAAGAAAGGTAAAGAAGAATAGCAAGACATTAAAACACTTGTAGATGGAGCAAGGTATCAAAATGAGGGGAACAGAATAATGGTCAAGGTTCCAAAAAAATGAAATAGGATTAAGTGATATGTATATAAATGCACAAAGAATTGTAACAAAATTGGAAAGGTAGAAGGATTAGTATTGGAGATGTCTCTTATGTTTGGACAGGAATAAGAACGTAAAATTCCTGGTTGTAATATTTTAAAGAAAGACATGGAGGAAAATAAAGAGTGGAGGGTGTGGATTTAGTGAAAGATTCCATAACAGAGAAGCTTGAGTGGAGATTTATTACAGGTTCTTAAATCATAGAGTATTTTGATAAACTGAACGAGGAAATGCTATAGAATGAATCTTAACTCACAAAAACTGGTGGGTTGGGGTCATGGAGGTTAAAATTAAAAAATCTGCCATGGAGCACAATATCGAGAGCTCAACCAAATTAATTTGTTTATAATTAATCTGTCTCCATCCTGGTTTTAATAGAGGCAGAACAACCTGCGGGTGACCAATCCACTCATGGAAGGGAGGTCGGCCATTTAAATACTAAAATTAGGGTGCCCTGCCTTCATTTTAGCAGAATTTTCTGGTCTTATGTTCAAGGCTCTAAGGTGATGCAAATCCATTTGTTTTTCTTAGGAAACTGAGTTGAAAGTTTCCAACAGTTTGCATTATTACAGTTTTACCCATATCCATGATGAATTCTTTCAATGATTCTATCATGTGGTCACAGTCTATGTGTGCCCTGATGGTACTTCCAAATTCTCTTTCTGATTGCTGTCAGCTTGATCTGACATTTGCTGCTTGTTACAGTTAGGGGTTATTTTTCCCAGTCTTTCAATTGTAAGTCATTCATGTCAGTTTATCAGAGCCAAGGTCCATATATGAGACTGCTGGCAGAGACTTATTCATTGATAATCCTTTGACAGCTTCATTTACCAATCCAGGTGGATTGTGATTGTCATCTGCTATCTCAGGGCACTGTCATCCTCAATATCATCTTGTGACTGAAGCACGTGATGGTTCGTTGGCAAAATGTGAGTCTGTTATTTTCCTCCTGGCTACAACAGCACTGTTCTAACCACATGCTCTAATTTTAGTAGAAAATGCCTTACACAATACAGTTAAGGTAATTCACATACACATTTACTTAGATTTACCATCATCAGTAACCAAGGATATAAAGCACTCCCAACAATCAAAAAATACTCTTGCACACTGTACTTTTCATTTTACCATTTTATCAACAAGCACACACAAAGATTAAAGTATACATACATATGCGGTGAAAATGAATATTGACATCTGTGCCATTAGCATTATTTGCTAATCAGACACGTAATTAGCTACTCGTGGATTCCCATTTAGCCACATGTGACTCAACACTATTAAGGCTGCCAGTTAAGAGTGGATTTGTGGCAGACAGTCCATTTTTGTGCTCAAATGAATCGGGTCATTCCAACAACAATAATAATACGTGCAGATGTTTGCTCGAAATTGAAAAAAATAGCAAATTATTATCCCAGGTCCTGGTGGAACATAGTAAATGCCTGGCTCATTAACATACAAGTTCCTTTTTATCTTAGTGGCTACAGTATTGCCTGTAAGGAGCACGAGCTCAGTTTAATTTAAAACACACCACTTATTTGTGACTTATTTCCAAATTCTTTTTGTGAAAAATTTCTTGGCAAAAATTCCCAATGTGACAGTAACTCTGGCCTTGATATTCTAATTATATGGTAGTGGATAGAATTCAAAATTAATTCTGAATTATAGTCCTAAATCAAATTTAGCAAAAGTTTACAGTAATTAGATCAGTTTTAACTATTGAATGTAAAATAGTTGTAATCCTTTTAATGTCAGCTTTTTTGTTTCATGAGGCACCTTTCTCCAATTGTGATAAATTAGAAACTACCTCCAGAAAAGATCATGGCGTAATTTTATTGAAAAGGATCACTACCATCACAGTTCCAATACAAACATCTGGTTGAATATTTATCCCGGAGTCCTCTTGGCATATAATACAGTCTGTTAATAATTTTAAATTGAGTAATCCAAACTGAACAATGTAAGAGGTAGTATGCTTCATTTTGCCAGTATTGCCAAGAGAATTGAGAATATTAGATACACAAGGCATTTCCATATACTTGAACAGAAGACTGCTGGAAATCATCACAGGCATCAAGGACCAAGAACATACATCCTAGATACAATATGTAATTTGTTGTGACACTTGTTAGGCTAAGCTTTGAAGCCTGAATGTACAAAGGTTGGAGGCAAGCCACAATTACTCAGACCAATTTCAACTTCCTGTGCCTAAGAGCAAGCCTCGAACCAAAGCACATCTCAACCAGGTCCTCCAAAGGAAGGAAAATGCCAATGATCTTTAATAAGATGTCATTAAGTTATACTTGTCGTTTCCGCAAAGGATAAAAAAACTGCACAGACCTCCTCCTGTAATGGTATACAATTCCAGATTCTGGATTGGACAGCAATATTCCTATGCACAACTCACAATCCCACAAAATAGGGGAAAACTTCTATTCTCTGTTAATATAACGAAGAGAATCAAGCTGTATAAAACTAATTGAGATTGTTCAAAGTACAGTTAGGATGGTACTACAAGAAGTAAGTTGGAGATAAATTTACTGAATGATAGCCCTGGCCTGCAGGGTCATAATGATAAAACCTTATTTGTATCAAATCCCATGGTATTCCTCGCTTTTCAAAATTAGCCTGTCCTGCTCAAGACAACGAAAAGGATAAAATGTTGGGTTATGTGAACTGATCTATGAACTGAGCGAAAGAAGCCAGTTGGGATTGTAGTGGAACAGGAATGAATATGTGTGCAGTCAGATCTACTGCTATTTCACTGCTCAACCTGTATTTCCCTCACCTGCCCCTGCTGGGCCCACTGACGGCCTACACTTTTCCTTCTCACTGCCTGTAAACAGTTAGTTAAAGTGGGTCGGGTGTGGGGGAACAGGGTAATGGGCAGGTGGGGCCATTCTCCCCAGTACAATTCCCTCCCTCCGCTTCCTACGTGCACGGTGGGGAAGATGACAATAGGTCCTGGGGAACAGCAATAATGAGGTGCCCTGAGGGAGGGTGAGGGCCTTGAAGTGGCTTCATCTACTTCCATTTTGTCCCTAGTGCCTATCTGTTGAAATCACTGATCTTAGACAAAGCACTCATTGGAATATCATGTCAAATGTATGGTGTGTTTCTACCACTTTCATGTCCCTTGCTGACTGTTCTGGTGCAGCAGTGGCATCCCCAAGTTCCTGCCATACATCACAAATGATTGCCAACCCAGCAAAATAAGTACAGGATGTGGCAGATTCAAACGGGTAGCTGGAAGTCCACTCCGACGGAATTTTCCCTAAAGAAAATAATTTGAGCCAGAGTCCTAAATTCCATCTCGACTCTTTGAAAAGCCTAATTTTTGTGGTGGAGAAACAGGGAGAGATTGCAGCGAGAAGAAAATATATACTTCTAACTTACATAGAATATAGAGCACAGAAACAGGCCCTTCGGCTCAACCCGTGCCATTTATGTTTCACTCAAACCTCCTCTCATCCTTCTTCATCTAACTCTATCAGCGTAATCCTCTATTCCCTTCTCCCTCATATGCTTTTCTAGCTTCCCCTTTAATACATTTATACTATTCGCTCCAACCACTCCCTGCGGTAGCGAGTTCCAGAGTCTCACCACTCTGGGTAATGAAGATTCTTCTGAATTTCCCATTAGATTTATTGGTGGCTATTCTATATTGATGGCCTTTAGTTTTGTTCTTCTCCACAAGTGGAAACAACTCTCTGTGTCTACTCGATGGAAACTTTCATAATTTTGAAGGCCTCTATTAGGTCAAGAGAAAAGAAGCCCAGCCTGTTCATCCTTTCCTGATAGGTATAACCTTGCAGTTCTGGTATCACCCTTGTAAATCTTTTTTGCACTCTTTCCAGTCCCTCTATATCCTTTTGATTTTATGGCAACCAGAACGGCGCACAGTACTCCATGTGTGGTCTAACCAAGGGTGAATAGAAGTTTAGCATAAGTCCTCTACTTTGCAATTCTATCCCGCTAGAAATAAACCCTAGTCTTTGGTTTGATTTTGTTATGGCCTTATTGACCTCCATTTCTAGTGATTGTGTATTTGTATTCCCAGACTACTTTGCTCTTCTACCCCATTTAGACTTTTACTTTCTAAGTAATATGTGACCTTCTTGCATTTTTACCAAAATGTAATACTGCTGAAAATTTGTCAAAGCTTTTCATCTTGCACTTTATCAGGACAATTCGCAAGAATACCAATGTAGGGGAAGCAACAAATTTATACTATATGAGAAGAGAGTGCTGATTGGTTGGCAAGTGGACTCTGATTGGTGGAGGCATTGCCATGGAGAATGCACCAGTTTACGGTGACTGACAGTTAACTGCCAAGCTTTGTTTGAAATTTAAACCAGGCAGCTTGACTCTGATTGGTCAGGGCATTGCCCTGAGGAATGAACCAGCGAATGGCTGTCACTTATTTTGTTTAGCTGAAACAGGCACAATGTGTATATATGTTCTTTTTGTCTGCAAAGGACAGGGCCCTGTGTATTAATATATGTAGCTTCTAATACACGTAAATGCGCCATACTGCGAGCCTGACTGACAATCTTAAATTGGTTGTCAGCGTAATTCTTAGCACACTGATGATTATTTAGCAAATGTTGTCCAATCGCGGAATCACATCTAATGTTGGACACTCTGTCTGTATACTTTATTCACACCCTTCACCCCCACAAATATTTGGATGGATTTAGGTTTTGGCTGTTCATCCCCTTGCTCTTACAAGTGATAAAGGAAAGCCATTCTTCTCAAGGGAAAAATTAACACCAGCAGACTGCCAGACTGTGCATGTTATTCTATGGAATGGTTTTTGGAGGTGTCCATTTTGCTTAATTGTTAATTGTTCCTTTTCTTCTCCTTTATAGCTTTAACATCTTATTTTGGGAGACTCGCTGCCTTTATTCCAGTTCATCAGATCTTTGTAGGACCATAGAACCTTTTTCATTGAGCTTGTCAAAAACTTTTCCAAATATTATTAACTTTGGCTGCAGCAACGGCAACAACAATTTGCATTTATGTAGCACCATTAACATATCAAAATATCTCATGGTGCTTCACAGTAGCATTAACAAACAAAATGTGATTCTGAGCCCCATAAGTAGATATTAGGACAGGTGAATGGTAGGTTTTAAGGAACATCTTAAAGGAGGAGTGATAGGCAGAGAGTACAGGGAAGGAAATCCAGAGCTTAGGATGAAGGCAGCTAAAGGCACAGCCATCAATGGTGAAACTATGAAAATCAGGGATGCGCAAAAGATCAGAATTGGAGGAGCTTAAGATCTTTAGAGGGTTGTGGAGCAATTGCTCTGAAACAATTTTAATCATAGCAGATTTGTGCCTTTCAGATGTTAAATTTGCCACATAGGCATGTCATTTTATCTTTACTTTTTTCTTGACATCTGTGTAGCTCAACAAGGTTGGCTGCACCAATAGATTATATTAAACACCAAGAGAATGTACTTTGGGATTTGGAGAGGAATTAGTTCACGTGACCTCCACCATCCAGTTAGTTCACGTCTTTTTCCTCCTCCCCTCACTCTCAATAATTCATGTTGAATCAATTCAACTTTTACCCTTAGATGTACTGGGTAATATTCTGAGCTCAGTTACAGAAAGTATTTGTGAAGGAAAAGGAGAACTAACTTGGAGTAATATTTTGTCCAGCCGGCTTGTGAATCTTGTTTATGGCCTGCAACATGCTCTGTTGTTGCTTTTAATAATATTGTCTAGTTCCTGAGAGCATCTACTTGGATTCCCGGAAGGATCATAAATTCTGTTTGCTGTTTCCTTTTTTATGTGGCCTCATAGGGTTCATAAATTGGTAGTACTGACTCATGTCATACATTTTGACCCTTTGTTCAGTCTTCAATTCCCTGAGTACAAGCCTGAAAATGCTTTGTTATGCATTTGAGTGGAATTATCCTGTGTTGCTCAGTTTTGATTTCTCTGCATAATTTCCGGATGTTTGTGAATGTAAAGTGCTATTTCCCCTCATGGAAAATATCATTTTCTGTATACAAATTAAATCTTTCAAACGTAGTTAGCACTGTATGATATAGGAATATAGGAGCAGGCGTAGGCCATTCAGCCCATCAAGCTTGCTCCGCCATTCAATACGATTATTGCTGATCATCCACTTCAATGCCTTTTTTCCATACTATTCCCATAACCCTTTATGTCATTGGTATTTAGAAATCTGTTAATCTCTAAACATACTCAATGACTGAGCATCCACAGTCCTCTGGGGTAGAGAATTCCGAAGAGTCACAACCCTCTGAGTAAAGAAATTTGTCCTCATCACTGTCTAAGTGGCTTCCCCCTTATTTTGAAATTTTGTCCCCTGGTTCTAGACTCCCCAACCAGGGGAAACATCTTACCCGCATCGGTCCTGTCTATCCCTTTAAGTATTTTGTAGGTTTTAATGAGATCACTTCTCATTCTTCGAAACTCTAGAGAATACAGACCAAGTTTCCCCAAGCTCTCTTCTTAGGACAGTCCTGCCATCCCGGGAACAAGTCTGGTGAATCTTCGTTGCACTCCCTCTATGGCAATAATATCCTTCCTAAGGTAGGGGGACCAAAACTGCACACAGTACTCCAGGTACAGTCTATACAATTGAAGCAAGACTTCACTACTCCTGTACTCAAATCCTCTTCTGATAAAGGCTAACATACCATTAACCTTCTTAATTGCTTGCTGCACCTGCATGTTAGCTTTCAGGGACTTATTGACGAGGACACCCAGGTCCCTTTGTACATCTACATTTTCCAATCTCCTACCATTTAAGAAATATTGATGCCCTTTGCATATAAACTATTGAAGGCAGCTCATCACCACCTTCTCAAGGGCAATTAGGGATGGGCAATAAATGCTGGCAAAGCCAGTGTCGCCCACATCCCATGAATGAATAAAAAAAAATTTGATTTAGTCATGCAGTATATACGGCATATAATCTATGGTATCTTCTGATATATTATGCAGTGTGAAAAATGAAGAGAGTTGAATAATATGAGCTAAAGGCTTGTTTACATCTCAGTCATTGTGGGGCAAATGCTGTAATAACTATAAACTCCTAATTGTTCTCATTAATGCAAATACCAGATATCACCAGCACATGACCAGTGATAATAAGGAATTATTGATTGGGAGCATTTCTACCAAAGTACCACATATTGATCAAAGCCACTACCCCATTACTGCAGGTTTGATCCCACACATTCTGATATTTAAAAACTCCAAACACAGGTGAAATATGTCCGTTTCTACTCAGCCAATCAAAGGGCCACCTTACAATAGCATCACATCTCCTGGTGAGGAAAGGCTAACAAAATGCTTCTTGCCTCACATGTTGGAGCTCCCAATTCTTTAATGCATCGGCATCAGTGGGATCAGTTGAACTATATGTTCCACTTTTTGGAGTGGGAAAAAAGGCGTAAGGGGATAGTGAAGAAAACCAGGAAAGAGCATTAGCAAGTACCAGAGAATTTTTGTAAGATCTTCAAAGTTAAAAGAAAGCGAACTGTCCTACATTAATGACAAGACATATTAGACTACAAGAAGCTAGGTGCGACAGTTGTGGGTGAGTTTTAGTCCTGGTAATTCTGTGCCAAGTCAAATAAGCACTTTACTATCATTTTTGGGAGTTATAATTACTAGCACTAAATATTTCTCAAATATTCATTTTCACAACATTTTTACAGCACAAAATATCAAAGTTACATAGGTAAATATAAACATATTTTGATGTGGTCAGCTCTGGAGCTTCTGGTTAACAGATTTGGATATCTGTAGACAGATTATCACTTAATGATAGTACCTGTTAATTTCAGTTTGGTTTGACATCAAAGCAGCATTTGACCAAGTGTGGCATCACAGAATCCTAGCAAAATTGAAGTCAAAGGGAATCGGTGGGAGGAGCTCTCCACTGGTTGGAGTTATACCGAGCACAAAGGAAGATGACTGTGGTTGCTGGAGGCCAACTATCTCAGCCCCAGGACATTGCTGCAGGAGTTCCTCAGGTGGTAGTGTCCTAGGCCCAACCATCTTCAGCTGCTTCATCAATGACTTTCCCTCCATCAAAAGGTCAGAAGTGGGGATGTGCGCTGATGATTGCAGTGTTCAGTACCTTTTGCGACTCTTCATATACTGAAGAAATCCATGCCCGCATGTAGTAAGACCTGGACAACATTCAGGCTTGGGTTGATAAGTGGCAAGTAACATTTGTGCCGCACAGGTGCCAGGCAACGGCAATCTCCAACAAGAGAGAATCTAAACATCTCCCCTTGACATTCAATGGCATTACCATCGCTGAATTCCCCCCACCATCAACATCCTGGGGGTTACCATTGACCAGAAACTGAACTGGACCAGCCATATAAGTACTGCAGCTACAAGAACAAGTCAGAGGCTGGGAATTCTGCAGCATGTAACTCACCTCCTGACTCCCCAATGCCTGTGTACCATCTACGAGGCACATGTCAGGAGTGTGATGAAATACTCTCCACTTGCCTGGATGAGTGCAGCTCCAACAACACTTAGGAATCTTGACGCCATCCAGGACAAAGCTGCCCTCTTGATCAGCACCCCACCCACTACCTTAAACATTCAGCCCCTCTGCCACCTGCGCAAAGTGGCAGCAGTGTGTACCATCTACAAGATGCACTGCAGCAACTCACCAAGGCTCCTTCAACAGCACCTTCCAAACCCAAGACCTTTACCTCCGAGAAGGACAAGGGCAGCAGACGCATGGGAACACCGTGACCTGCAATTTCCCCTCCAAACTGCATACCATCCTGAGTTGGAACTACATCGCCATTCGTTCGCTAGGTCAAAAAGCTGAAACTCCTTTCCGAACAGCACTGTGGGTGTACCTACATCACACGGACTGCAGCAGTTCAAGAAGGCAACTCACCACCACCTTCTCAAGGGCAATTAGGGATGGGCAACAAATGCTGACCTTGCCAGCAATGCCCACATCCCAGGAACGAATAAAAAAAAAGTCTGGTAACTGTTAACATTTTTGTATTTTTACATTAACCTCAAATGTTTATAATTTTAATCAATATAGGTGGATACTTATCAGACTAACATATTATATCTGAAATTGATACTGATTTTGAATCAGTTACAATTTAACGTTATTTTGGATATCCCTTGGTTATTAAGGGATACGGGGCAAAGCAGGCCTATGTAGTTAGGTCATGGATCAGCCATGATCTCATTGAATGTGGAACAGACTCAAGGGGCTAAATGGCCTACTCCTGTTCCTGTTCATGATCCTATATCCTGTTCATAATTTTGTTTACAAAAATCCATTTCAGATTGTAACTTTTGACATAGTAATTAATTTTTGTGAAGTCACTTATGAAAAGTATTTAAACTCTTCAGAACTGACTTCCAAAAGTATAGACTCTGCATTTAATTGTTAAATGAAACTGCATTGGTAACAATAGATATTTACACATTGGCTTAAGTACCATTGGTTGCAGTTTTCATGCGGGGTCTATGTTTAAAATATTTTTGTTGCAAAGTTATCTAAAAATATTATGAAGTAGGTTGTGTGAATTCCTCAGTGACATATAGTGAAACAAATCCCAATATCAAGACTTCTCCACTCACATTAGTTAGACTTTTTTTTTCTTAAAGCAAGGAACAGATGTTAAACTTCAGTCTTCCAAACATGTACTGTATCTGCTTTGTGATTTCTCAATACATCTCCAGACTGCTACCAATCTAAGTTAAAGGAGTCACAGATGCAGTGGCTTATTAACAGGATATTTTATTTGTAGGGAAAGGGGAAATAAACTGGCTAAGTTACCTTGCCCCACTACACGTACACATCCTGTTAGACTGTCAAGAGAGTAGTTGGCCAGATCATTCCACTCTCTAAACTGAAAGAAACGGAATGCTAACAAATAGATCCCATGGGAAAATATAGGAAAGTGAGGGTAATTGTGAAATGAAATCAATCTAAGTCACTTTGACTTTTATTAATTGAGTGTATTATACTTGGCTCTAAGTATTAATGAGCTAAAGTTTTATTTGAGATATATTTTTGGAATAATTACAACATCAATATTTTTTAATTTAAAGCCTAACATGTTTGAAAATACTATAAAAAGTGTAATCATTGTAACCTCATATATATATATCTATATATAAGTTTCAAGCCTGTGTCCTCGGTACCTTGCTCTACGGCAGCGAGGCCTGGACAACGTATGTCTCCGGAGAGTCCTTGGCATCAGGTGGCAGGACCGTATCTCCAACGCAGAAGTCCTCGAGGCAGCCAACGTCCCCAGTATGGACGCCCTACTGAGCCAGCGGCGCTTGAGATGGCTTGGCCATGTGAGCCGCATGGAAGATGGCAGGATCCCCAAGGACATATTGTACATTGAGCTCGTCACTGATATCAGACCCACCGGCCAGCCATGTCTCCGCTTTAAAGACGTTTGCAAACGCGACATGAAGTTCTGCGACATTGACCACAAGTCGTGGGAGCCAGTTTGCCAGTGATCGCCAGAGCTGGCGGACAGCTATAAAGGCAAGGCTGAAAAGAGGCGAGTTGAAGAGACTCAGCAGTTGGCAGGAAAAGAGACAGAAGTGTAAGGAGACAGCCAACTGTATAACAGCCCCGACAACCAACTTCACCTGCAGCGCCTGTGGAAGAGTCTGTCACTCTAGAATTGGCCTTTATAGCCACTCCAGGCGCTGCTCCACAAACCACTGACTACCACTAGGCACTTACCCAGTCTCTCGAGACAAGGAGGCCAAAAAGGGAAAGTATATACATATATATTTTTAAAATTTGTATATTTATATATATATATATATACACACACACTATGCCCAGAGAAATTTTCCCTGTCAGTATTATAAGAGAGTCTGACTTAACCTATCAACAAATAACAGAAATGGAGTTCCAGGCAGTAGGAATTGGAGGTATTATCCCTTTTAGAAGCCAGGAAACACATTTGACCAGACTGGTCAGCTTGCCCTCTGATACTTTCCTCAAGGAAAGTAACTTGCTTAGCTAAATACAGGCATTCCATTACATTGTGAACCTACAATGATTTTAATTAGGATTTTAAAATGTTTTAGGCGGTAACAGTAACAGCACTACAAGTAGATATAATAGCCACAGAGCTGTTGAATTCATCTTTCTGGCTGTGGTGACTTTAGTTCATTCTTCGCCAAGACCACAGGAGAAGCACCTCAAAGGAGCAGAATGTTCTTGCCAAGTGGGAGGAATAATAGACAGAACTACCTTGTCCTTGCTTTTGGTTGAAAATTATCACCAGTTGGATAAAAGGTAGCATTTGTAAGAATAGACCAGTGTTAGCGGGAGTGGGTTTTAAATTTGAAGATTTATTTTTAAATTAATGTGTAGAAAACATATTTGTTTATGTGAGGTAAATTTTGAGTTCCTCATATTAGTGGGTCACTTTTATTTTACAATAACAACTTACATTTATACAGTGCATTTCAAAGATCCATAGACAGACAAGAATTGATCTTTGTGATGGCGAGGATACAAGATCAGAGGTTCAGCTTAGGGTCAAATAGGACATCAAGGTTGGGAACTATCGGCATCAACCTGACAGTAGCTGGGAGTGAGGTGAAATCAGTGACAAGTAAATGGTGTTTGTGAGGGGGGAGGCTAAGGCAATGGCTTTTGTCTTCCCAACATTTTTCTGGAGGATATTACAGCTCATTCAGGAGTGCATGTCAGGCAAGCAGGCTGACAGTACGAAGGTTGTGGCGAGGTAAAGGGAGGCAGTGGGCATGTCGTCAGCATACATGTGGAGTCTTAGGATGATGTTGCCGAGGGGAATCATGTAGATGGGGGCCCCAAGGATGGATTTTTGCAGGACTTCAGGGGTAACGGTGAGGGAGTGAGAAGAGAAGCTGTTACTGGAGATACTCTGGCTATGATGGGATAGGTAGGAGTGGAACCAATTGAGGGCGGTAACACACAGCTGGACCTCGGAGGAGAGGCATTGGAAGAGGAGGGTATGATCGACCATGTCAAAAGCTGCAGACAAATCGAAAAAGCATGGCAAGTGGTAGTGTACTCCGGTCACAATCTCAATGATTTCAAAAGGAAATTGGATGGGCATTTGAGGGAAATAAACTTGCAGGCCTACGGGGGTAGAGCCGGGGAATGGACTAACTGAATTGCTCTATAGACAGCTGGCATGGACTTGATGGGCCCAATGGCGTCCTTCTGTGCGTAATAATTTTATGACTCTAGGATGTCATTTGTGACTTTGATTAGCACCATTTCAGTGCTGTGGCAGGGATGAAAACCTAATTGGAAAGTTTCAAACATGAATTTGCAGGAAAGAAGGGCATGCATCTGGAAGGCGACAACATACTCAAGGACTTTGGAAAAGAAAGGGAGATTGGAGATGGCAGTAGTTTGCCATGCCAGAGGAAGGGGCTTATGATAGTTGTCTAGAAATGGCGGGGGGCGGGGGGGTGGGGGGAGGTGGACAGCTGATGTGGTAATGGATAAGCAAACTAATTGTGCAGCAGCTATTTTCAGGTCCGTGCCCCTTGGACTTGAGAGAACCAAGGTGGGTACCATACCAAGCAGACTGACCCAGGATGGGAGAAAATGGTTTGTAACAGGGATAAGGGCATCAAAGATGGAGCTTGTCGCAACTCACATAGCCAGGCGGTGAAGGAGAGAACTGGAGCTTGGTCATTATATACGTAAGAGCTTTTATTTATAGAGACACTGTACATATAGTTCACCTCCAATTGACAACACCACTTTCAATCTGCTCCTATATGTATATGAAATCAGGTGGATCCCCACATAATGCAGCCCACCTGAATATAACCCATTGATATACAATTAACAGAGGTGAGTGATTGAGCAGATCGATGGCAACAGAAGTATTGTGGTGAATTGAGGGCTGAAGGCCAGGCAGTTGGAAGTTTGTAAGCACCGTTGTTAGTGACGGAAGGGAGGTTTTCTTTTAAACTGTTGTTTCGGCCATGTGGTGAGGCATGTGGGTGGTGCCCAACTGTTCAACTCCCACCTAACCACAGCAAGTGTTTTTGTTATTCGGGTTTTAACCCCTTTGTGTTTTATTTGTCAGAACAAGTTTACTTGTAGGTTTTAAACAGAAGATTAATTATTTATTGAGCAATATGCCTTATCCTGAAATTGTCACAACTGCACCCACTCACGCATTCACTCGCGCGTGCACACACACACACACACACACACACACACACGAGACAGATAGGAAAAGGGGTAAGTGGTTTGAAGTGAGGTTGAGTTTTGGGGTTCACAGTAAACCTGTTGAATTCTCTCGGAGGTTAAGTTCTGTTTAGTTGCAGGCCTGAGGTGTTTGTAGATTTCTCTGTTGGTTGGAAGTTCAGTTTGAAGACAGGGGATCACTTCCAGTTCACTGCTGCACATTTTGAAATGTAGAATTCACAGCAGGGTGCCTTCCTTTTGGCTTATTGGATCTTCTCCCAGCTCTCAGCTGGACAAGCTTTGGTGATTTTTTTTTTCCTGGGTGTGTCTCTGCCTGTCTGTCTGTGTGTGTCTCTCTGTCTGCCAGAGAGCTACCTTTGAAGCTAAAAGTCTCTCACATCTCACCTACATTGGGAGACAGAGATCTTCCTTCCTGTGGTGACTGACAGTGGCCCTGGATGTGACTACTTCACGCCTTCTTTGTTTCATAAGAACCCATTCAATTCAAAAATATCTCATGATGCAATCAGGATGGGTGAAATTGACACCTCTTGGCTTTGAATGTTTTCTTTTGACTGTGCCAGACAGTTTGAATATTGAAAGGCAGGTCTTTTGACCTTTTATAGTAACACCCAACACTGATCTACATTATTCAGAAAGATGCTGTTAACCCCACCACTATATATTGAAAATTGTGAGTGAGTTTCAAAGTATTTGCCTTTATTTGTTTTAGACACACCTAAAGAGATGAGTGAAGATCCACCTCAGCATAACATCAAGAGAAAAAGAAAGAAAGGAGATGAGACTGCTCAGCCTGCCATGGTCAAGAAAAGTAAAAAGGTGATGAAAGGAGGTTGCTATATGAGTCTTGTGTGTGTTGCATTATTTGATAGTGTTAAGTCTTTTTTAATAAGTGTTTTTTCTCTCCTTGTAGGCAAGGGAGAACTGGTGTTGAGTACAGCAGGAGCCATTTTATAAGGACCATACTAGCATCAGAATATTTATTTTATCCAGTCCTTCCTATAGAGCAAAAGCTATCCTAATTTCCATATGTTATTCTAATTTCCAGACTACATTTCCTGAAAATGTCCAAATCATTAACCAATCTACAGAACCAGGTTTGAATGAAGTGACTGGAAATAAAATTCACCAGTAAACTCAAATTATCCATGAATGGCATGGAGGCATCCAATACTATCATCAAAGTCCCAGATGGAAAGTCCTTCACCATTTTAAGCCAGCAATGGTGGATGGCTTAAGTAAAAGAAAGGGGAAAACTGAAAATGGCTTAGAAGGGAGGCATATAAATTGGATCTTACTGTGCCCATTTACAGGTGTAAAATGAGCGCCTAGGATTCCAAGATGATGGATAGTCAGAAATGTGCCACTCATCAAATTGGTAAAGGTTCCAATCTAGGCATCCAGGGCATATACCTGAAATTATCCCCTTTCCAAAATTTGATTTGTACATGCCTGCAGCAGATGCTGTGCATGCTTCGGTCAGCTCCTTTGGGCACATAGCAGTCAAGCCAGCGGTCCGTCATGGCAGTTTACCAGAAATGTATGTTTGAACTTTTTTACTTAGCTTATTGTTGAGCCAGGAGAAGCAGGAGTGCCCCAAACTCTGCTAACTATCTTGGCTGGTGGACCAGATTGTCATTGTCCTGCCACCAGTTCATTAGGTGCATGCAGCATGCGCTCCAATTCAGGTTCTATCCACTTTCTAAGCCAGAGAATTTTAACTTGAAAAACAGTAAAAACCCACAAAAGGGCCATTGCGTTCCTTAGAATGAGATGTGTTACATGACAATAACAAGATATCTCAAACCTTTTCAAATGTGGAAACTCTATGCATTTAATTTAAGCAACATGGCTCTCATCATGAAGGATTACACTACTTGGTTAAATATATATATATATATATATATGGTTTTTAAACATGAAATTCACATTTAAATTCTTTTAACATGAGATACTGATGTATTTTTTTCTTACTAATATTAATTTATTATTGGAATGGTAGTATTGTATAAAAATCAGAATTACAAATTCAAAATGGATTTCAGTAGAACATATCAGTAAAAATGTTTTTGTACAGCTGCAGACTAATATTCAATATGGTGATGAATTATTGCCTGTGCAAATGTTCCCATGACTACAGGATTTCCGGCTGTAGCTTCCAATGGTATTATTGTAACTTACTTTCAATTAATCATGCTACTCTTGAGGCAACATTGTACATGGGATGACAATTTTAAGGATAATTTGGTAATTAGGTTAGTTAGCTTTATAACTGGGACTTTGGGACATCCTGAAGTTGTGAAAGTTGTAATATAAATGCAAGTTTGTTCTTTCTTGGCTTACCTCAAGCACTAACAAACTCAGCGTACACAACTTGCAAATTAAACTGAGACTAAATACAGTATCTTGCAGAATACTTTTTTAAAGAACAGAGCATGTGATAGTCACAACAGCAGTATTTATATAGTGCCTTTAACATAGGTACCTCACAGGAGCATAATGAGACAAAAATTGTCAAGCAAACATAGTGACGGGTTGAATGATGCAATGTGAAATGATTGAACTCAGGATACATAAATAAACAATATTCTGTTAACTGTTCAAACTATCATATTCAAAAGGTTACTTCTGTAATCTGAAAAAACAGTTATTGACATATTAAAGTTAAGATCATTTTCAAAAATGTGACCGTGTTTGCGTCCCTTTTGATGACACTTCGAGCAAGTTTGTCTTTTTGACCCACTGACAGCACACACATGAATCTTTGCCTTGTGCAGGCAGTTGTTGAAAGTATAGAAATTATTTTTTTTTACTCTCCAGCAAACAGAATGTTTTCGAGACATAAAAGTGGAGGAAATACCTGAAGCAAGTCCACCCAAGAAGAAGAGGCGAAGAAAGGTAACTGCCTCTAAGCAGAGGAATAAAAAAATGAAGAACATTGAGTTGATGCAAATATTTATAGATGGGATACGGTTCCATGACACCCATCTCCTACTTAATCCCCACCTCACTTAACCATCTCAACCACCAACGCTTGCCAACATTGTTAATGTCTCCTTTTCCTTGGGTGTCATTCCTTTTCCTTTCAAAGCTACCATCATCATGATCATGTTCAAAAAGTCCATCCTAGCAACCCTCCATCTACTGCCCCATCTGTAATCTGCTTTTTCTCTCACAGGACCTCAAATATGTCCTTGTTACCCAGCTCCCTGCTCACAACATCAAAACCAAAACCACCCTGACCAAGTCACAAATTACACCTTCCAGAACTGTGACCACGATGCATTGATTTATTTGTGCTATTGAATACAGCCGATTGCACCATTCTCTTCCATTACCTTTCCTCTCTTTTTTCCAGCTTTATGTGACTGCTCATGCATGGTTCAACATCTACTTGCTTGGATGGAAGGTTCAAAGTGGCTTTGTGGCTTGTAATCATGTCTTTGTGAGGCAAACACTACAACAACTTTGTTGACAAACTAGTGATCTCAAGTTGATTCTATTATTTGGTGTGTGTCTTCTTATTTTGCTATAAAGTGTCTGTTTTAAACTTGCTAATGTTAACCTGTTTTATTTGTAAATATAGAAAATCTCTGATGTTCTGCTGAGTTCTGCTACAAAACCTGCTGCCCCTGCTGATTTGCAGAATGTGATTGTCCAACACTTCAAAAGTGAACGGTCTGTAATAGAACTTCAGGAACTGAAACTGCCAGGTATGGAACACATTTTCTCAAATATAAACTAAGGCTCACCCTCATTGAGGATTATTTCTGCATAAAAAGGAGATTTCACTTTTTTAAGCCTTGTCAGGACATATTTAAAATGCTCTGTGAATGCAGTACATTCCTCTGATTCTACTTTATAATATAAGCCACAGAAACAATAGAATATAATTTGTTAGATTGCTGAAATAGGAATATAATTTAAAGATAGAATTTTATCAGTTTAATATAAGTATTCACGTGTTTTAAACCAGTTTATGCATTATGCAGATAATCCATAATTGTTTTGATAGCCATGGGATTTTATTTGTGTGTTTTTTCAGATTCTTGTTTTCTTCAGAGCAATGACCTCACTCATACCCTGTCCTCCTATCTGAAGCAAGGTAAGTGGGTTACACACACCACTGCAAATCTGCACATTATATCACGTTTGGTCTGAAGAAAAGCAATTTTTTTGTCACATCTCCATATTTGTAATTGTTTGAGAACTTGTAATCAGATAGGGTAAATGTAGACTATGGGCTGCATTTTAGTTTAGCAGCGCGGGTCCTGGAGAGAGGCCGAAATGTGGGGGCAGGGGGATACCCCGTCTTGGCCATTTGTTGAACACCTGGCCGAATCAACATCGGGCAGGTAATTAGCTACCCGACGTCAGGGATGCTGTCCCCTTTAAGGGACGAGATCCCACCCCAAGAGCTGCCAGTCAATCAGAGGACCGGCAGCTCAGCAGTCCCAGCAGCACCACCGGGAATGGTGGCCACTGCTGGGACTGCAGGAGTCCAAAAGCAGCAACCAAGGAGGGTCTCCAGGAGACAGGTGACTGGGGTTGGGTGATTCAGGCAGGTCTCAGCGAGGGTGGGAGGGGGAGGTGTCATTACTGAGGTCGGGGGATCTTGCAGCAGAGGTGGCCCTTATCGCCTAGGGCCCCTCCCTGGGCCACAGGGTGCCCGATCAGGAGAGCCCTTCCACCCCGCCACAAGCCCACAGGGAGGCCACCAGCTTTTACTGGGCGGCCTCTCCACGTGACAGAGGACCCTTTCTAATGCTGGTAAAATGCCAGCGGTGACGGGAAGAGGCCGTTAAGTGGCCCTTAATTGGCCATTTAAGTGCCTCAATTGGCCTCTGGGAAGGAAGTCTGTCCTCAACCATCCCCACCCCAGTAAAATTCCATGGCATCAGGAAGGCGCCACCCCCCCCACCTTCCCTCGCCATTTTATGGCCCACGCCCACCTCTCAGCCAGTCCCTACAGGGCTGATAAAATCCAGCCCTATGAGTACAGAAATGTCAGAATAAATAGAATGTATCTGGGTCTCCAGTGAAATATGGAAAAACTCCACCTTCTAAATCATTTATGATTTTGTCAATTGTGAATTACCAAAAGGTACAGTAGCCTAGTGGTTATGGTAGTGGACTAGCAATCCAGAGGTCATAAATTCAAATCCCACCATGGCAAATTATGGAATCAAATTCACTAAATCTGGTAATTAGGAAGCATCAAAAAAATGGATTGTTGTAAAAACCCAACTGGTTAGTGTGTCCTTCAGGAAAGGGAGATTGCCATCCTATCTGATCAGACTTGCCTGTGATAGTCGCCCCACATAATTCATGCCTTCAATGCAGCCAAGAATTTGCAATAAATACTGTCTCCCATATCCCAAAAACAAATTTAAAAATATACTCAAACAAAGGCAAAATATTGTGGTTGCTGGAAATCTGAAATAATAGTGGAAAATGCTGGAAATACTCAGCAGGTCAGACAGCATCTGTGGAGAGAGAAACAGAATTAACATTTCAGGTCGATGACCTGCTGTCAGAAAAATACCCAGTCAGGCATACATGTGAAATGTTCATCATAATTGACCTGGCATATATTTAATATTATTACTACAGACAATATTATACTACTAAATTGTCAAATTTGTAATGGTAGCACATTGCCAATTGCTGGCTTGGAGTAGTGTCTCCTTATTTCGATCCTTACTAAGAAGAATATACACATAAATAGTTATCACTGTTTATCAGGTTAGTAAAATTTTACTTTAGTCATTGAGCTTTGGAGACAGTCAGATGTATATCAAAAATCCAGTTATTTCACTACTTATGAAAGGAAATATTTACTTTACCACAATTAATAATCAAATAAAATGGGTGTTTTTACACTTGGCTCAACTTCACGATAATGTTTGAACTATCAGACTAAATTCCATTATATATTTCACACTAGTCCCATAGACTGGGGGAGGTGGTTGCTTAGTGGTAATGTCATTGAACTATTAATCCAGAGGCACAGGCTAATGTCCGGGGGGCATGAATTCAAATTCCACTATGGAAGCTGGTGGAATTTAAATTCAATTAATTAATAAAAATTTGGAATTGAAAGCTAGTCTCTCTAATGGTGCCATGAAACTATCATTGATTGTCGTAAAAAATCATTGGTTCATCTGGTTCATTCAGGGAAGGAAATCTGCCATCCTTAACCAGTCTGGCCTACATGTGATTCCAAACCCACAGCAATGTGGTTGACTCTTAACTGCCCTTTGAAATGAAAGAATTTTAAAAAGCTGGAATCTATTTAGTATAGATAAAGGAGTAAATAAGGATGCTGTTAAACTACATGTTCTGACAATGGAAAGCAATTTCATGTATACAGTAATGAGAAAAGTGGCAGTAAAATTCAGGATCCCAGCTCTGATCTAATCTGGCTGCACAAAAGCCAAGCCTTGCATGGGCATTGCAAAGCATTCAAGTTCATATCAGCTGCAGTATAGTTCCAGCCTAGTGCAAAGCCACATTTTAAAATTGTCCAGGCAGGGGCATTTTGACCATTGGGCCTCCTGGAAAGTATTAAAACATTGTTTTGGAATCATTTAATGTTAGGTCAAAGCTTCCGCCTGCGCCCTTCCAATGTTGAAATTCTGAGGGAGCAGAGCTCTGCACAAACATAAAAAGATTATAATCCTAGCCCCTTTGGGGCTATCCCGGATCAAGCGTTCTTCTCAGATGTTAACTCTCAACTTCACATTAAGGTAGCTCAATCGTAAAGACACTTGAATGGGTCTAAAGGTCTGGTCAAATCTCCCCAAAGGAAAGGAACAAAACAAAAATATTACCATCCTCCAGAAAGCTCTTTTGAGCAAGTTCCAGCCAAATTATAATGTTCGGATATTATCAGGGTCTAGGGGTCTCTCCTCAGTAATGTACCTTTTCACCAAAGAGTCTACAGAGATGCGATTCATGAGTTAGTGATTAATCAGACTATGTGAGACAATGTAAATTCTAAGCCATATAGAGATTTATTAAAGAACCGACATGCAATTTACAGACCATTAATTGCAAGATTAACAGTTCTTAGGAAAAGGTAAAAAGACATTATCTTATTTCTAGTAGAGAATCCAACTTTTAAGTCTAAATATTGTCACAGTAGAATATTCTTAAAACTAGTTAAGAACGATATACATCAATTATTAAAATAGCATGTACCTTAACTCCCTGAGTAGTAGGAGGCTATAAAGCTGGTCCCAGATAAGGGGAGGATCATGTTCACCTTGCTCTGATAGCCAACAAGATCTGCTTCAGCGAATCTAAAAACCTGATCTGAGGTTCTGTTATTTATGCTGTTTTTTCCTGGTTGTTCTATCTGCTGCTCTACTTTGATTAGCTGCGAACACTCTTGTTGATCAATTTTTCATGACTCACTTAACTGTCACTTCAACATCTATTCAAATATTGTTGGGCTTTCAGCAATGAATCACCTTATCAATCAGTTAGCATGTGGAGCCCTCCTTGGTTTAAGAGGTATGGTTGTTATTCAGTTGGTGCTCCTCATGTGTTCTTAGAACCCCACCTTATCGGTTAGCATGTTGTGAGTTCCTTTTGTTTAGGAGGTATGGTTATTATACGTTGGTGCTCTTCAAGTTGTCTCTTAGAGTAGATTAAATATTGTTGGGCATTCAGCAAAAAAAACCATCTCCTCAAGCAGTTGACAATAGTGAAAATGCTGGTCCCATAAATTAAACAGGACTCACTTCAGTGTTAATAGAGAGGAGGGGATGCTCATTATAGTTTTGTATTTAAGGGCTGAGTTTTTGCCCATTTGGGGAGTTGCTTCTGGACAGAGAGTTAGTCCAGAAGGAAAGAGTGGGAACTGATGTTTGGACTGAACTCTAAATTGCCAATAAAACAGTTGTGGACCAGAGACTGTCATTTGCTTCCTCATTTTGGTGACTGGACATCTGCCTGTTTAACAGCAGTTACCATACATCGATAAAGCACCCTTTGCTTAGGAGGTGTGGTTGTCATGCATCACGCAGTTTGGTGCCCTTTACTTAGAAAGATGAGGTAAGCAGTAGGCCCTCTTCAATTAAAAAGCAGTAGGGCTTTTTTTTTACTTAGAAAGCAGTAGTCTTTAACCCTTTGAATCCTCAAGGCTCGAATCCTTCACAAGCTCTTCCCTTAATGTCAATCAGACTGAGGCCATTCTTCAGTTTAATAAGGGATGCAGCTGTCATAGATTGGTTTCAGCTCAGTAGCTGCAGCACAGGCAGAGCCTGAGCTGACAGAATTGGACCGATTTGATTTTATATTGGTCACGCTTATTCTTTTACTTCAGGTTTTACAGAAACAAAATCGAATGCCTCTTCACAGCATCCTTCACATGTTTGATGTTGCCCAGTTTCAGTTTAAGATATTGTACGTTGTGGAATTTTAAGCTAGAGGGAAAAACTGTGTGGCCTGTGAAGAAGAGTGCTCATATAAAAAATAGATAAACATTCACATTCGGTCACCTATTAGTAAAGTTCAGTCCTGACCTTCCTTTCCTCAGTTCAGTAGTACTGTGACAACAAAATATCTATTGGGATCCTCTGAAATTTGATCTATTTCTGTGTTATTGCTGAGACTGAATTTTGGAAATGCACAGCAGTAAATGTATGCCGGCCTATCACATGACTGAAACATGCAACTAGTTTGAAGGCTACAAAGGCCACCCAGCATTTTAAAATGCTAAATGCCTTATCAGATTTGTATTCTGTTGAATTTAAAAAAAAAATGAGGAATGACCTAATCAAGTTCTTTAAAATAATAGCAGAATTTGAGTGTAATCTGACAGAAATAATAAGCATCAAAGTCTGCATTTACGGGTGAAGTGGGGCCAGAAGGGCAACATGAGTAGAATTAGCATTGGAATGTATTAATAAGTTTGGAAGAAACACTAGTTGTGTGGGGCCCATTGAATGATGGATACTTGACCACTATTCTGGGATTTGTACAATCCAATACCTAATTGCCTCCACATCTGTGTAAACATGCTGTCCTTGCTTCATTAACCAAAGAGATAAGGGTGAGACTGGACATGAGACAGGATGCCATAAACTATGGGAACTGGCAGCTTCACTGGCAGTTGCGAGGTTAGGGTGGATGTTTGTGTGGCAATACAATCCAGTTTATTGATCAAGCTATAGGCCTGGAATGTGTCAAGGTAGTGTGAACAATGAGTAATGGTGATTGTATTCTATAAATGTAAACTGCAAACTCTGTTTCACTGAGAAGCTCTTTGGTTGAGCCTGAAGCTTCTCCCTTGCATATGCTTGGTTAAAGCCTTTATTTGCTTTAATCCCGTGGACTCAAGAGTGGTTATATTTTCTCCACAACACAGGGGATTAAATATTTTTAGAATTTTTTAATCTAATTTTTTATTTATATTAAAGCTTTCATGAGTTTTTACTTGAGTTTATAGGTATTTTATTTTATTTTTATTTATTATCTTGAATTTAACAAACTTTTAGCCAGTTTGAAACTTATTTCCATATCATATAGATTTGATAAATATACTCAATGTCTCCTATTTAAAAAGATTGTTGAGTGGTGTCTGTCTATCTACAGTTTGTCCCAAGTGGGTGAAGTTGTGCAGGAACCACACGGAGAACAAATCTGTGCTGATGTTGATAATATGTAGCTCTGCCCTCCGAGCCCTTGAAATGATCAGGTAAAGAAAGAACTTACATGACCTCAGGACATTCAAAGTACCTCACAGCCAACTAATTATTTTTCTCCTGATGTGCAGTTACATTGATAACTAGGCAAATGCTGCAACTAGTTTTCAGATACAAAGTTCCACAAATAGCAAGGACTAGTTTGTCTGTTTTGACGACTTTGAGTGAGGAATAAAACCTGGTAAAGTCATCAGGAGAACAGTCGTCCTCGTCTTCAAATAGTGTCATGGGATAGTCTGTCCACTGAACAAGAAGACGGGCCTCAAAGAGGGCATCGCCAACCATGCAGTGCTTCTCAACAGTGCACTGTCAGTCTAAAATATGTATTCAATACCTGGAGTGGAGTTTGAGCCCACCGCCTTCTGGCTCTGAGTGAAGCTTTTACAAAACTACACCTAGAAGCATTTTTAAATTCGTATAGTTGCTTTTTTTATTGAAGTGCAGTACAATTGTTACATGTCGTTCTGTCAACTTCTTGCACATTCTTCCTTGCAAAATTAAATTTGCTATCTGTTACTGTTTTGTTTTTGTTTTTCCCCCAACACTTCATGGCGAGATGGTGGTTTCCATAAGCAGACTGAATTTTCTCTGAACCCAAACCTGGATATTTAGTCACTGCTGTGAATGAGTTAACTTGACCAGCTTTAGCCTAATTTCCTGTTTGCTGTCCGCAGCTCACTGGTGGCATTTAAATGAGGCTGAATTTCGCTTGGGCCTCGGGTCTGTGTGGAACTGTCGCTCCACTCATTTTACTCACATTTTGGGCACAACTCAAATTTCCTGGCCCTAGTATCATCTCGTTGCCTTACTCTTCATCCTGTCAAGGTAATAATATCTTTCCTATAATCAGTAAAGATAATTAGACCAGACTGTTGGATTGTATATCCCACAGCCAGCTGATATTCAACTCTTACAATCCAGGGTCTGATATGTGACCTCTGCCACATAGTCCTGATCTGTCACTACCAACCAAGGAACTCACCTTCAGGAGGAGCTGGTAGTTTTTGAAAGGGCACTGTTAATGGGAGAAAACTAGAGAAGAAAAGGCAAGTTGTGTTTGGAGAGAAAGAATGTTCACTTCACACAGTGCAAAGTTCTCTGTTATAATAACATGTAGTGTACCTTCCATCCTGTACACTTAACATGCTCACACGACATTCCTCTCTGAGCTTTTCAAATGCCCTTAACCCATTTCAACAGGCCATGACTGCAGTGATTATATCTTGTTTGTTTTGGCAGACTGATGACAGCTTTTAAAGGTGACTGTAAAACTCTAAAATTGTTTGCAAAGCATATAAAGGTAAGCATGAATCTCATTAGAATTTGCATTATTTCAGCTAACTTTTAATAGTGATAGATGATCATGTGGGTTCATTTTACTCTATTTGATGGGACTGAATGTGAACTGGTAAAATAATTTGGCAGCAATTACTTCTCATTTGCAACTAATGGGCACAAACAAAAGAAGCCCTAGCTTTTTTTAAAAACAAAATGTAGTTTAATACAAACATTTTCTCCACTCCATTATAGTCTGTAGAGGAGCCCAACCCGTGCTTAAATGAGCACTTGAAAACACAAACTATTTTGCCAGTTCCTATCAGCGAACAATAAACAAGGTGAATGGAGTAACTGTAATGTTCTCAGTCCATACTTGGTTCAGCTCTGTGTTCCATTTGAAAAGTTAATGTTGGATTGTACAAGTGCCTCAGAAATAAATGTTGCAGTATCTTCCAGACACACAAAAGTAAATTAGTGGTCAGAAAGAATTTAGGAAGTATTCACCCTAAAGGAATTCTTTCCACTTTTTTGAAGCAGCAACTGATAACTAATTTGATGAGAAAATAGTGTGACAATAATAGTGTGAAAGCTTTACTTGACACACTGGGAGGGAAATTGGTCCTCGTCACACTTAGGTAAAAAATATCTTTGGGGGACCGATTTCCAGCCATGAACCTATGTGTCTGTTCTCGCCTGGAAGTGTGGAAGCTGCCAAACTGGGAGCCAAAAACTTCCAAATCTCCAGGGCACCTACCTGAAATGAGCATTCGGCCTCTAGTACATGCCAATCAGGGACACGATGCAGTTTCAGGAAGTTTCTCATCGGCCGTGTAGAGTACATGCCACGTGTGCTCTATTCAGTTTTTCTGGATCTATAGCGACCTGACCAGTGGTCCTCAACAGTTAACTTTTTGTTGCATTTGTTTATGTGGAACCAGGAGGACCAGGAATTCTTCTCCTGACCCCACAACAATCTGTGGGACACTCCTGGCTGCTCCACTTTGTCTCCATACCGACTCATCAGTGTGGCACGTCAGTTAACCCTAATCACTCACCAAGATATTTTTGAATAATGTGTCTGTCTCGATTGTTACAATCCGTATCTGTTCTGTAGCATTACATTTTATTACAGGAGCTAACCCTGTTCCCTTTCTCATGCAGATAGAAGAACAAATAAAATGGCTTGCCAAAGGGGTCATACATCTTGGTGTAGGAACACCAGGAAGGATTAGAAACCTGATAGAGCGAGGTAGAAAATCCTATTTAATTTTCAGCTTGTTTTTATGCCTTCAGTTGATTCGGAGAGTTAATCAGTGGTTATTTTGCATACACTTAACCCTTCCTGTCCAGTGTGTGGTACAGTTATAATTGGCACTCACCTGCCAACTTCCCAGGCTGATCCCTGTGATTTTAACCTGCTCTTCCAAGCAGACGAGAAGCACACCCACCAGAAACCTGTGTGTTCATTCTTTAAATATGCAGACCAGGCCCAACGACTATTTTAACTGCAGGCCTGAGGGGAAGTGTTTGGGCTATTCCACCAGACCAACCAAACGGGAAGATTTCAGACCCGGAGAGGTTAAGTATTTTTTTAAACATTACTTTTGGGACCAGGAGAAGCAGGTGTGCTCCATCAGGCTCCACAAGGAGGGCTAGCAATTCAGCTCTGTGGCACTCATTTCATCGGTGCTAAGGGTGCCATTTTTTGTCTAAAATAGCGTCCACGCCATGCACACACAATTCTGGTGCGGACTGCGCTGGACGCCATTTTGGTAAAGGCCAACCAAGAGGAATCTTTTCTCCACATCGGAAGCGGACATTAGGCAATTAATATATGCAAATAGGGGGCCTAATGCCCACTTCTGCTTCCTCTTGCAACTTTGGTTTGTGCCAGAGGCAGCCAACACCAGTGCTGATTGCCTCAGGGAAACCAACACTGAATTGCACGGAATTTTAAAAACAGTAAGTACTTGCCATAATCACCTCCATTCTTGGTCCTGAAATATCCAATCTCACTCCTGATGCCAGCCTCCAGACACCCCTGAGCTTCCCCTGGACCCCGGCCCTGACCTCCTAGCACCCATTGACAGCACTCCTGTCCCCCAACAATACACCAAACCTCTGCAATTTTCTTCCCTGATCCCTAATAACCCTCCAATTGCACCCCAAGGTCCAGCCTTTGTTCCTCCAGACCCACCCCCACCTGCCCCACCGCAACCTTCCCCAATCGCTTACCTGAAAACTGGTACACAAATCTGCTCTGACTACTGCATCAGCTACATGATAATGAGATCCAAAACCAAAAATCCCAGGCTCCCCTGATATCTCTTCCCTCCTACTTAACCAGCACCGGCCGGCTGACTGATATTGTGCTCTCACCTGCCACGCAGTTAGTGCTTCTTGCCAGTTTTAGGCAGGAAATCTCCCAGGCCACATGCTGCTGCATTCTTTGCTTGCAAGAATTCCCATCCATCATATTCAGAGGCCGGAATCTCAGCCATTAACACAAGAAAAGGCATTGTAAAGAAAGGATCCTTTTGGTCCATTTGCAGCCACACTGAGGTAGAATGGTCAGAGAGAAAGGTGGGGAGGGAATGGTCACTAAAAGGTAGAAGAATGGGTGACAATGAAGAACAAAATAATGAAGGAGAGATAAAAGAGAGGAAATGAATGATGTTATGCCAATGTGCTTTGTTGAAAATTTTCTTTAATCCACTGACTGGAGATCTGAATTAATTTTTTTTAAAAAGACATGTAAAAAGCAAAAGCTACAAGAATGACTTTGCTGGCATGGAAACCTCCTGCTGATTACCATCTACTGCCCTCCCTCAGCTGATGAATCAGTGCTCCACAATGTTGAACACCACTTGAAAGAAGCACTGAAGGTAGCAAGGCCACAGAATGTATTCAGGGTGGGGGACTTCAATGTCCATCACCAAGAGTGGCTCGGTAACACCACTACTGACCAAGCTGGCTGAGTCCTGAAGGACATATCTGCCAGACTGGATTTGCAGCAGGTGGTGAGAAAACTAACAAGAGGAAAAGACCTACTTGTCCTTGTCCTCACCAACTTACCTGTCACAGCTGCATCTGTCCAAAAACAATATTGTGGGAGTGACTACTGCATAGTCCTTGTGGAGACGAAGTCCCGTCTTCATACTGAGGACACATGCCATCGTGTTGTGCGGCATTACCACTGTGCTAAATGGGATAGATTCAGAACAGATCTAGCAGCTCAAAACTGGGCGTCAAGGAGGTGCTGTGGACAGTCAGCAGCAGCAGAATTGTATTCAACCACAATCTGTAACCTTATGGCCTGGCATAATCCTCACTCTACCCTTACCACCAAACCAGGGGACCAATCCTGGTTCAATGAGGCGTATAGGAGAGCATGCCAGGAGCAGCACCAGGCATACCTAAAAATGAGGTGCAAACCTGGTAAAGCTGCAACACAGGACTACATGCATGTTAAGCAGCGGAAGAAGCATGCTATAGACAATGTGAAGTGATCCACAAGCACCGGATCAGGTCAAAGCTCTGCAGTCCTGCCACATCCAGTTGTGAATGGTGGTGGACAATTTACCATCCAACCAGAGGAGGAGGCTCCAAAGATATCCTCATCCTCAGTGATGGGGGAGCCAGCACAATCCAGTGCAAAAGACAAGGCTAAAGCATTTGCAACCATTTTCAGGCAGAAGTGCAGAGTGAATGATCCATCTCACCCTCCTCCTGAGGTCCTCCGCATCATAGATCCCAGTCTTCAGCTAATTCGAGTCACTCCATGTAATATCAAGAAACTGCTGAAGGCACTGGATACAGCAAAGGCTATGGGCCCTGACAATATCCCAGCTGTCGTACTGAACACTTGTGCTCCGGAAATAGCTGCGTCCCTAGCCAAGCTGTTCCGGTACAGCTACAACACTGGCATCTACCTGACAATGTGAAAAATTGCCTAATCCAGCCTATTACCACCCCATCAGTCTGCTCTCAATCATCAGCAAAGTGATAGAAGCTGTCATTGACTGTCCTATCAAGCGACACTTACTAAACAATAACCTGCTCACCAATGCTCAGATTGGGTTCCACCAGGGACATGGCTCCAGATCTCATTACAGCCTTGGTCCAAACATAGACAAAAGAGCTGAATTCCAGAGGTGAGGTGAGAGTTATTGCTCTTGACATCAAGGCAACATTTGACCAAGTATGGCATCAAGGAACCTTAGCAAAGTTGAAGTCAATGGGAACCAGGGATAAACATTCCATTGGTTGGAGTCATACCTAGCTCAAAGGAAGATAGTTGTGGTTGTTGGAGGCCAATCAGCTCAGTCCCTGGATACCGCTGCAGGAGTTCCTCAGGGTAGTGTCCTGGGCCCAACCATCTTCAGCTGCTTCATCAATGACCTTCCCTCCATCTTAAGGTCAGAAGTGTGGATGTTCACTGATGATTTTACGATGTTCAGTACCATTCGCAACTCCTCAGAAATGGAAGCAGTCCGTGTCCATGTGCAGTAAGACCTGGACAACATTCAGGCTAGGGCTGATAAGTGGCAAGTAAAATTCATGCCACACAAGTGCCAGGCAATCATCATCTCCAAAAAAAGAGTATCTAACCATCTCCGCTTGACCTTCAACGCATTACCATCACTGAATCCTGCACCATCAACATCCTTGGACCTGAAACTTAATTGGACCAACCATATAAATACTGTGACTACAAGAACAGGTCAGAGGCTGTGAATTTTGCAGCGAGTAACTCATTTCTTGACTCTCCAAAATCTGTTCACCATCTCAAGGCATGAATCAGGGGGAGTGTGTTGGAATACTCTCCACTTGCCTGGATGAGTATAGCTGTAACACTCAAGAAGCACAACGCCATCCGCGACTAAGCAAACCACTTGATCAGCACCCCATCCACTGCCATAAACATCTCAGTGCACAGTGGCAGCAGTATGTACCATCTTCTGCAAGATGCACTACAGCAACTTGCCAAGGCTCCTTCGACAGCTCCTTCCAAAACTATGACCTCTACCACCTAGAAGGACAAGGGCAGCAGGTGCATGGGAACACCACCAACTGCAAGTTCCCCTCCAAGCCACAAACCATCCTGCCTTGGAACTATATCACCGCTCCTTCACTGTCGCTGGGTCAACATTCTGGAACTCCCTCCCTGTGTGTGTATCGACACCAGATGGACCGCAGCAGTTCATGAAGGCGACTCACTACCACCTTCTCAAGGGCACTTAGGGATGGGCAATAAATGCTGGCCTTGCTAGCAATGTTCAAATCCCATGAATGAATAAATAAAAGTTTTATGTCTCCACTGCCAGTGAAGGAATATTGGCACGCCTACAGTTTATAGTGCAATCCTTGCAGCTATGTTTTTACACATCTTAGGTTTCGAAATTGAGGCTCATTCTTGGGTGTTGTGCCAGACAGAATTGAAGCATTAACTGACTGAAATAGACAAGGCAAAATTAAGTAATGTCTGTATTTCAGTCTATCAAACCTGTACACATAAATTCTGGTCTATTACTATATAATTAGACCCTAAATTATGTGTTTTGTTTCTAATTTTGAATTCAGCATAATTGAATTGTCATTATACATATTGCCTGTGATAGATTTTTCAAGGGAAAACAGATACAGTTGGATTTCCCCAAAAGCCAAAGGGTTATAAAGGACATTTACTGTACTGGTACTTGTGCCTCTCATTTGTCACTTGCAACTGTTTTTGTGTATGTTTGAATTGCTGGTTAGAGAAAGTCTGGAAGCAGATATTTTGTATTCTTCTCTCCTACTGTCACATCATCACAGTATTCCACAACAGTGCCATAATGAAAAAACAGGGTTCAGGGCAGTCTGCAGCTCGAAGAACTTGGGCTCAGAGTTGAAGAGCTGGAGTCTGAGCTTCGGACACTGCAATGCGTTAGGGAGGGAGATAGTTACCTGGATACTTTGTTCCAGAAGGCACTCACAACCCTTAGGTTAAGTACCACAGATTTAGTACGTGGTCAGAGACAGGAGGGTGTGACTATGAATGAGGCAGGTATGGGAATCCAGAATAAAAGCAAAATACTGCGGATGCTGGAAATCTGAAATAAAAACAAGAAATGCTGGAACCACTCAGCAGGTCTGGCAGCATCTGTGGAAAGAGAGGCAGAGTTAACGTTTCGGGTCAGTGACCCTTCTTCGGAACTGACAAATATTAAAAATGCAAGAGATAACAAAGGAGAAGGTGCAGATTGGACAAGGTTAATGGTGTGTTGGTGTGTTCATGGTGTGTTGAAAGACAAAGCATTAGTACAGAATAGGTGTTAACGGACTGAATATTGAACAGCAGCAAGTGCAAACATGAAAAAAAAACAGTGGGTAAGCAAATTGAACAAACTAAGATAAAATGAAATAAATGCAAAAAAAAGGTTGTAAAAAATGTAAAAAAGAAAAAAAGAATCCAGAAGGTAGCACTGGAGGAGTCTTAGCCTTTGCACTTGTCCAACAGATATGAGGTACTTGCAGCCTGTGTGGACTAGAGTAGGGAGGATGAGCAAAATGACCACAGCACTGTGGTGCAGGGTGCCATTCAAGTTGGGGAAATAAAATACAGTGTGGTAGTAGTAGGGGACAATATAGTTAAGGGGACAGATACTGTTCTCTGCAGCTGAGAGTGGGAGTCCCAAAGGCTGCATTGTCCGCCTGGTGCCAGGGTTAAGGACATCTTCTCGGGGCTAGAGAGGAACTTTGAATGGGAGGGGGAGGATCCAGTAGTTGTGGTCCATGTGGATACCAACGACATAGGTAGGCTAAGAGATTCTGCGAATGGAGTATGAGCAGCTAGGGGCTAAATTAAAAAGCAGAACTACAATGGTAATAATCTCTGGATTACTATCTGAACCACAGACAAATTGGCATATGGCAAATGAGATCAAAGAGTTGAATGTGTGGCTCAAAGATTGGTGTGTGAGAAATGGGTTTTGATTCATGGGACTTTGGCACCAGAACTGGGGAAAAAGGAAGCTGTTTGATTGGGACAAGCTTTACTTGAACCGAACCGGGATAGGTATCCTGGCGTGCCAAGTAATTAGGGCTGAAGAAAGGGTTTTAAATGAAATAGTGAGGCGGTAAAGTTCAGGTGAGAGATGTTTAGAAAGTTTAAGAGAAAGAACAAGGCAATAGTGCAGGGCAGTGTTATGGATAATGATGGCCAGAGTGTGTCAGGAAAGGACAGAGTGTACAAATGCAAGAGTGCACCAGCAAATACGGTCAGAGAGGGAGAAATGGTAAAAAGACAGGATTAAAGGGTCTTTATCTGAATGCATACAGCATTTGAAACAAGATGGCACAAATAGAAATAAATAGGTATATGATAGCAATTACAGAGACTCTGTTGCAAGGTGACCAAGACTGGGAACTAAATATTCAAGGGTATTTGACATTTTGGAAGGATAGGAAGAAAGGAAAAGGAGGTGGGGTAGCTCTGTTAATAATAATGGATAATGGGGATCCTGTAGATGTATTATATCTGGACTTCCAGAAGGCATTTGATAAGGTGCCGCACAAAAGGTTAATACACAAGGTAAGATACATGGGGTTAGGGGCAATTTATTAGCTTGGATAGAGGACTGGCTAACCAACAGAAAACAGAGAGTCGGGATAAATGGGTCCTTTTCTGGTTGGCAAGATGTAACTCGTGGGGTGCCACAAGGTTCGGTCCTCAGGCTCCAACTATTTACAATCTATATTAATGACTTGGATGCAGGGATAGAAGGTACTGTAGCCAAATTTGCAAATGACACTAAAATAGGTGGGATAGTAAGTTGCAATAAAAAAATAAGAAATTTACAAATGGATATGGATAGGTTAGGTGAATGGGCCAAAATATGGCAGATGGAGTTTAATGTGGATAAGTGTGAGGTTATCCATTTTGGTTGGAAGAATAGAAAGGCAAATTATTATCTAAATGGAGAGAAACTTCAGAGTGCTTCGGTGCAGAGGGATCTGGGTGTCCTCGTGCATGAGGCACAGAAAACTAGTTTGCAGGTACTGCAGGGGATAAGGAAGCCAAGTGGAATTTTGACATTTATTGCTAAAGGAATAGAGTATAAAAGTAGGAAAGTGTTGCTGCAACTGTACAAAGCATTTGTGAGAGCGCACCTGGAGTATTGTGTACAGTTTTGGTCTCCTTACTTGAGGAGGGATGTAGTTGCATTGGAGGCAGTTCAGAGGAGGTTCACTAGATTGATTCCAGAGATGAGGGGTTTGTTTTATGAAGAGAGATTGAGCAGTTTAGGTCTTTACTCTCTAGAGTTTAGAAGAATGGGAGGAGATCTACTTGAGGTATATGATGTGGACGTAGAGAGGATGTTTCCTCTTGTGGGGCAATCTAGAACGAGAGGTCATAGTTTTAGGATAAGGGGTAGCAGATTTAAAACAGAGATGAGGAGAAATTACTTCTCTCAAAGGGTCGTGTGTCTGTGGAATCACTACCCAGAGTGTAGTGGGTGCCGGGACATTGAGTAAATTTAAGGAGGAGATAGACAGATTTTTAATTAGTAATGGGTTGAAGGGTTATGGAGAACGGGTAGGAAAGTGTTGAGGCCAAGATGAGATAAGCCATGATCGTATTGAATGGCGGAGCAGGCTCGAGGGGCTGAATTGCCTACTTCTGCTCCTAGTTCTTATGTTCTTAAGTTCTCTTATGTTCTTAATAAAGGATGAGATCAGTACAATAGTGAGATATGATCTTAGCTCAGAATATCAAGATATTGCATCAGTTTGGGTGGAGATAAGAAACAGCAAGGGAAAGAGGTTACTGGCGGAAATAGTTTATAGGCCTCCTAACATTAGCTGCATTGTAGAACAGTATAAATCAAGAAATAATGGGGGTTTGTAGGAACGGTACTGCAATAATCATGGGTGATTTTAATCTTCATATAGATTGGAAAAATCAAATTGGCAAAGATAGCCTTGAGGTCGAGTTCATAGAAGGTATTCAGGACAGTTTTTTCGAAGAATATGTTGTGGAACTAACCAGGGAACAGGCTATTTTAGACTAGGTAACCTGTAAGGAGACATGATTAATTAAAGATCTCCTAGTAAGGGATCCTCTTGGGAAGAGTGATCATCCCATGACAGAATTGCACATTCAGTTTGAAGGTGAGAAACTTGGGTCTGAAACCAGTGTTTTAAACTTAAATAAAGGCAATTACAAAGGTATGAAGATAGAGTTGTCTAAAGTGGACTGGGAAATAGGTTAAAAGGCAAGATGGTAGAGGAGCTATTTCTTAACTCTCAATAAAGATATATTCCATTGAGAAAGAAAGACTCTGTGAGAAGGATAAACCATCTGTGGCTAACTCAGGAAGTTATGGATGATATCAAATTGAAAAAGTCTTATAATTCTCTGAAGATTAGTGGTAGGCCAGAAGATTGGGAAAGTTTTAGAAACCAGAAAAAGATGTCCAAACAAATAATACTGAGAAATTAGAACATGAGAGTAAACTAGCAAAAAATATAAAAACAGACAGTAAGAGCTTCTACATGTATATATAAAAAGGAAGAGAGTAACTAAAGTAAACATTGGCCTTTTAGAGGATGAGACTGGGGAATTAATAGTAGAAAACAAGGAAAACAAGGCAGAGATTTTGAACAAATATTTTATATCTGTCTTCACAGTAGAAGACACTAAAAGCATTCCAATAATAGTAGAAAATCAAAGGGCAAAATGGAGGGAGGAACTTCAACAAAACAATATTGTCAGAGAAATAGTACCAGGAAAGCTAATGGGACCAAAGGCTGACAAATTCCCTGGACCTGATGGGCTGCATCCTAGGGTCTTAAAAGAACTGGCTGCAGAGATAGTGGATGTGCTGGTGTTAATTTTCCAAAATTCTCTAGATTCTGGAAAGGTTCCATCAGACTGGAAAATAGCAAATGTAACCCCTCTATTCAAGAAGGTGGGGAGGCAGAAAACAGGTAACTGTAGGTCAGTTAGCTTGACATCTGTCATGGGGAAGGTGTTAGAATTGATCATTAAGGAGGCTATAGCTGGGCACATAAAAAAAACACAAGGTAATCGGGACTAGGGAATGAAAGGGAGATCATTTTTAACCAATTTTTTGGAGTTCTTTGAAGGAGTAACGTGACGTGGATAAAGGGGAGCCTGTTGAAGTACTGTACTTGGATTTCCAGAAGGCATTTGAAAAGGTGCCACATAAAAGGTTATTGCGCAAAGTAGGAGGCCATGGTGTAGTGGGTAACATATTAGCATAGATAGAAGATTAGTGGTAGGCCAGAAGATTGGGAAAATTTTAGAAACCAGCAAAAAATGTCCAAACAAATAATACAGAGAAATTAGAACATGAGAGTAAACGAGCAAAAAATATAAAAACATTAAAAAAAAAGAGCTTCTACAAGTGTACATAAAAAGGAAGAGAGTAGCTAAAGTAAACATTGGCCCTTTAGAGGAAGAGACTGAGGAATTAATAATAGAAAAGAAGGAAATGACAGAGATTTTGAACAAGTATTTTGTATCTGTCTTCACAGTAGAAGACACTAAAAGCATTCCAATAATAGTAGAAAATCAAAGGGCGAAAGGCTGGCTGGCAGAAAACGGAGAGTATGCATAAATGGGTCCTTTTCTGATTGGCAGGATGTGACGAGTGGAGTCTCGCAGGGGTCTGTGCTGGGGCCTCAACTTTTTACAATTTATATCAATGATTTAGATACAGGGAGCGATGGCATGGTAGCTAAATTTGCAGATGACACAAAGATAAGGAGGAAAGCATGTTGTGTAGAGGACATAAGGAAGTTGCAGACCGATATAGATAGATTAGATTAGATTAGATTAGATTAGAGATACAGCACTGAAACAGGCCCTTCGGCCCACCGAGTCTGTGCCGAACATCAACCACCCATTTATACTAATCCTACACTAATCCCATATTCCTACCAAACATCCCCACCTGTCCCTATATTTCCCTACCACCTACCTATACTAGTGACAATTTATAATGGCCAATTTACCTTTCAACCTGCAAGTCTTTTGGCTTGTGGGAGGAAACCGGAGCACCCGGAGGAAACCCACGCAGACACAAGGAGAACTTGCAAACTCCACACAGGCAGTACCCGGAATCGAACCCGGGTCCCTGGAGCTGTGAGGCTGCGGTGCTAACCACTGCGCCACTGTGCCGCCCATAGGTTGAGTGAGTGGGTAAAAATATGGCAGATGGAGTATAATGTGGGAAAATGTAAAGTTGTTCACTTTGGCAGGATGAATAAAAACGCAGAGTATTACTTAAATGGACAATGACTGCAGAATTCTGAGGTCCAGAGAGATCTAGGTGTTCCAGTGCATGAGTCACAAAAAGTTAGTCTCAAGGTACAGCAAGTAATAAAGAAGGCGAATGGAATGCTATCCTTTATTATGAGAGGAATTGAAAATAAAAGTAAGGATGTTGTGCTTCAGTTATACAGGGCATTGGTGAGACCACATCTCAATACTGTGTGCAGTTTTGGTCTCCATATTTAGGAAGGATGTAAATGCTTTGGAGGCGGTTCAGAGGAGGTTTACTAGATTGATGCCTGGAATGAGTGGTTGTCTTATGAGGAAAGGTTGGCCAGATTGGGCTTGTTTTCACTGGAGTTTAGAAGAGTGAGGGGAGACTGGATTGAAGTATATAAGATCCTGAACAGTCTTGACAAGGTGGATGTGGAAAGGATGTTTCCGCTTGTGGAGAAGTCCAGAACTAGGGGGCACAGTTTTAAAATTAGGGATTGCCCTTTTAGGACAGAGTTGAGGAGAAGTTTTTTCTCTGAGGGTTGTGTGGCTATGGAGCTCTCTGCCTCAGAGGGGGGTGGAGGCGGGGTCATTGAATAATTTTAAGGCAGGGTAAATAGATTCTTGTTAGGCAAGGGAATCAACGGTTATCGGAGGTAGATGGGAGTGTGGAACTCAGGACACAAACAGACCAGCTATGATCTTATTGAATGGTGGAGTACGCTAGAGGACCGAATGGTCTTCTGCTCCTCAGTATGTATGAATAGAGGATTGGCTAACTAACAGGAAAGAGATTGTCAGGATAAATGGGTCATTTTCAAGTTGGCAAACTGTAACTAGTGGAGTGCCACAGGGATCAGCGCTGGGGCTCAACTATTTACGATCTATATTGTGTTGTATTGTAGCCAAATTTGTGAATGATACAAAAATAGGTAGGAAAACAAGTTGTGAGGAGGACACAAAGGCTGGAATTTTATGAGTGCTGCGGCGTTCCCGACAGCAGGACTGGAAGTTGGCATAACTTCCGCTTCCACAGTATTTCCTGTTTCACACACGATTTTATATTGTTACCACCACGGCGAGAGCAATGCACTGTCAATTCAGTCCTGTCACTCCACAGGTCACAGCATATTATTAAGCTTTCACACCCAATTGGAAAACAGCCAAATTAAACACTCTAGTAACCCCAGAATGAAACTGACCAAACCAAGTATCTTTAGACAACAACAAATTAACTATTTATTAGTAAAACTAAATATTAAACACCACTAAGATAAACCTATGTTTAAAGACCTTATAACTTCTTATTTTAATCTAACACCCCCATTCACACACATACACTCAAAAATAACAGTAGTTAACCGCGTTTTAAAAGTGGAGTTTTTTAAAAATTAGCTGTCTCTTACGAATAAATAAATAAGTTTTTGTGGATTATGTTCCTGGTGGATGAGGTATTCTAATGTGGAAATAGTCAAAGGCCACTCAAAGCCTTCATGTGGATTTGATGAAAATAGTCCTTCAGTAGATAGGCATTCAACTCTTCGGCTGCAGCAAGCATTAAACAGTTCTTTGAAAGATGAACACAACAATACAAATGGTTTCTTGAAAAAGAAGGCTTTTCTTTTTTACTCAGGGAATTAACTCTGCCCTGTAGCTCCTTGTAGAAATTCTGTTGAGAGAGAATAAACAGCTCCTTTCTCTTCAGTACGCCTCACTGGAAAGTCTGGTTCAAACCTTTTTTTGCCATTTTATACACACAGTCAAGTGGAAACATTACCATGTGACCTCTCTCTCTCTCCTGTTGTTGCTCAGGGTAACAAAAATGCAGCTGTGGCACACTGTGTCCCCAGAACTTTCTCTCCCTTAAAGGTGCACTGTTTTTAACAGAGTCTTAAAAGCATACACACTGTTTTTAATCCGAGGAGAAAAATAAATACAAGTCCGTGACAATATGTAAATGAACTGTGCGGTGACTGGCATTGGAGACATGTAGGATCATGCGGTGGGGGCAGCCTTTTATTGGTCGAACCCGCCGTCACCTTGATCACCACAGATATAAAACATTCTGTGCTTTCAGCCTGAAGGATCAACAGCCTTCCTTTCATCAACTGTAACTTTTGGGGTACCACGCAGTGCTGGGGCCTCAATTATTTACAATCTATACGAATGACTTGGATGAAGGGACTGAGTGTATTGTAGCCAAATTTGCTGATGATACAAAGATAGGTGGGAAATCAAGATGTGAGGAGGACAGAGAGAGTCTGCAAAGTAATATAGATAGGTTAAGTGACTGGGCAACAATTTGGCAGATGGAGTATAATGTGTGAAAATGTGAGGTTGTCCACTTTGGGAGGAAGAATAGAAAAGCAAAATATTATTTAAATGGAGGGAGACTACAAAATGCTATGATACTGAGAGATCTGGGTGTCTTCTTATATGAAACACGTAAAATTAGCATGCAAGTAATTAGGAAGGCAAATGGAATGTTGACCTTTATTGCAAGGGGGTTGGTGTATAAAAGTAGGGAAGTCTTGTTATAACTGTACAGGGTGTTGGTGAGACCACACCTAGAGTACTGTGTACAGTTTTGGTCGTCTCATTTAAGAAGGCAGTTCAGAGAAGGTTCACTAGTTTGATTCCTGGGATGAAGGTCGTATGAGGCAAGGTTGAGCCTATACTCATTGGAGTTTAGAAGAATGAGGGAGTGATCTTATTGAAACATAAGATTTTGAGAGAGCTTGACAGGGTAAGATGTTGAGATGATGTTTCCCCTCATGGGGGAATGTAAACTAGGGAGCACAGTTTCAGAATAAGGGGTCTCCCTTTTAAGACATAATGGGGTATAATGTGGGAAAATGTGAAATTGTCCATTTTGGCTGGAAGAATAAAAAAGAAGCATATTATCTAAATGGTGAAAGATTGCAGAGCTCTGAGATGCAGAGGGATCTGGGTGTCCTAGTGCATGAATCGCAAAAGGTAGTATGCAGGTACAGCAAGTAATTTGGAAAGCTAATAGAATGTTATCATTTATTGCGAGGGGAATTGAATACAAAAGTAGGGAGGTTATGCTTCAGTAATACAGGGCATTGGTGAGAACACATCTGGAGTACTGTGTACAGTATTGATCTCCTTATTTAAGGAAGGATGTAAATGTGTTGGAAGCAGTTCAGAGAAGGTTTACTAGACTATATACCTGGAATGGGCGGATTATCTTATGAGGAAAGGTTGGACAGGCTAGGCTTGTAACCGCTGGAGTTTAGGAGAGTAAGAGGTGACTTGATTGAAATATATAAGATCCTGAGGGGTCTTGACAGGGTGGATGTAATGGGGAGGCGATGGCATAGTGGTATTGTCACTGGACTAGTAACCCAGAGACCCAGGGTATTGCTCTGGGGACACGGGTTCAAATCCCACCACAGCAGAAGGTGGAATTTGAATTCAATTAATAAATCTGGAATTAAAAAGCTAGTCTAATGGCCATGAAACTATTGTCGATTGTTGTAAAAACCCATCTGGTTCACTAATGTCCTTTAGGGAAGGAAATCTGCTGTCCTTACCTGGTCTGGCCTACATGTGACTCCAGACCCACAGCAATGTGGTTGACTCTTACATGCCCTCTGAAATGGCCTAGCAAGCCACTCAGTTAGGGCAATTAGGGCAATAAATGCTGGCCTGGCCAGCGACGCCCACATCCCATGAATGAATTTTTTAAAATGTGGAACGGATGTTTCCCCTTGTGGGAGAATCTAGAACTAGCGGTCACAATTTAAAAATAAGGGTCGCTCATTTAAGACAGAGATGAGGAGAAATTTTTTTCTCTGAGGGTTGTGAGTCTTTGGAACTCTCTTCCTCAAAAGGCAGTGGAAGCAGAGTCTTTGAATATTTTTAAGGCAGAGGTAGATAGATTCTTGATAAGCAAGGGGGTGTAAGGTTATTGGGGGTAGGCGGGAATGTGGAGTCGAGGTTACAGTCCGGTCATCCATGATCTTATTGAATGGCGGAGCAGGCTCGAGGGGCCGAGTGGCCTACTCCTGCTCCTAATTCATATGTTCGTATGAATCTCTTCTCACAGAGGGTCATTAATCTTTGAAATCCTATATCCCAGAGAGCAATAAAGGCTGGGCCATTGAATATTTTCAAGGCTGAGTTAGACAGATTTTTGATCTACAAGCAAGTCAAAGGTTATGGGTAACAGGCAGGAAAGTGGAGTTGAGACAGTAATCAGATCAGCCATGAATTGAATGGTGGAGCAGGCAGAAGAGGCTGAATGGCCTACTCTTGCTCCTATTTATAATGTTCTTATGATATTATGATGTCACTAGATAGAAACTGCAAACTTACATAAGGGACAATTATATTAAAATTAATCTGTTCCCAAAACTACTAGCAGTTCAATACTGAAGTGATGACAATGATAACTAAGGATTATGAATGTTAACTCTTCCCTGTTGTCCAGACGGACTCAGTCTACAGTCTCTGAAGTACGTAATCCTTGACTGGAATTGGCGGGATCAGAAGCTGAGAAGATTAATGGATATTCCAGAGGTATTTATGACTTACCAAACTACCCATGAACAGACATGTTTATATCTAAGTGTGAATTAAATATCTGCCTACAACATCATCTAATATTTCCCAATTTAATATAAGTATCACATTCATATGTCAGCCTGTCTCGACTGTAGATGAATTAGATCCAATTAAGTGAGTGGTCTAGAACTTATTTGAAAAGGTTAGTCATATTTATAACCATAAGTAGATCTGAAACATAAATTAACATCTGGGACAATTTACTGCTGTAGAAATAATTATTCAACAAGCATGACTAGCTCATGAAGCCCGAAATCATGATTTGTTTTATATTTCAGTGCAGCTGATGAATCAATCCATAGCAAAAATCTAAATTGAGATGCCCAAGATTTGTTACATGAAGAATATGGTGCATCTTACTATGGTGTTAAGTTAAAAGACCTTTCCAATGAATCACCAATCTCATCTTAAAGCCATTTTAATGCAGGGTATTTTGTAAAGGAAATGCTCCATTGAGTCAACCGGTCATTTTTTATGCAATGGAATGAAAATTGGGCAAGTTCTACAATGGGTGGGCAGCCTGCTCTGCCCAGCAGGTGAAGCTGAAAATCTCTTATAAATCACAATATCACTCCTGACAATTTAGGAGGAGTGGTTGCTGATCAAAGCATTTAATCCGAAAGTCCATGCATCATCTCAGGATCAATAGATTTGAAATAGATGCTGGTTTGTGTCAGTGCCGGTACTTGCCAGAGAGGCTTTTTTAAGTTAAGAAAACTAAGTCAAGTGAAGGAACTTGGATTCACAGAAGTTTATAGCATTTGTTTTCTAAGTCAAAGCATTGCTGAGCAACTTTCTGACATGTAATAGAACTGCTCGGGAATATCTGAATTAGATTTCAAAAACTGAGATAACACTCTCAATAAGTAGCTAATGTATACTTTCTTTATAGATATATGTATATATTATGTGGCCCAATCATTCTTAGCATATATACTTGTATAAATTGAACTAATCATTCACTGTATATATTTTATCTTATTGAAACTGATCATTTTTTGTATAAGGTTAGAAGCAAATACCCTGTATATAATTCAGAGCTAAATCATATTCTGTATATTTTAGGTGAAACAGGAAACACTGAAGCTGCTGGAAACGAGTGTCATACCTGCCTGTAAAAGTGGATCTGTGAAACTTGGCATCTTCTAATATCAATTATTCTCTGCCAAAGATAGACCTTCTTTGTTGGTTTCCCCCTATTTAGAAACAGACATTCTGACAAATATGACAGTTTGTTATTTTAAATTGAATACTTAATCCTAAATGTAATAAAATGTGTAACATTCTTAGTAGATTGTCTGATTTTATAATCTTTTTACTCTTTGTAAAAGTGCATTTGGTTTTATCTTCAAGCCTTATTTGTGAGATTCTTTCTTTCTTTCTTTCTTCTTCTTTCTTTTGGGCCTCCTTATCTCGAGAGACAATGGATACGCGCCTGGAGGTGGTCAGTGGTTTGTGAAGCAGCGCCTGGAGTGGCTATAAAGGCCAATTCTGGAGTGACAGGCTCTTCCACAGGTGCTGCAGAGAAATTTGTTTGTTGGGGCTGTTGCACAGTTGGCTCTCCCCTTGCGCCTCTGTCTTTTTTCCTGCCAACTACTAAGTCTCTTCGACTCGCCACAATTTAGCCCTGTCTTTATGGCTGCCCGCCAGCTCTGGCGAATGCTGGCAACTGACTCCCACGACTTGTGATTGCATGAGTACAAATAGTGAGACAGACTTTTTTCAATGTTGTTCAAGTGTAGCAAGTCAGATGGCTATATCTAAACAAGTTAAATCAAAATGAACAAGACTTAGACAAAGATAAAGACACAAATGTTATTTCAACTACATTTTAAAATATTAAAAAAATCATTTTCTAGGCTTAACTAATCCAACATGAACATGTGGTACAGTCTCCAGAGAAGGTAAAAAGAATGAAACTATCAAAATTTGCCAATGACTCCTAGGTGTGAGGAGGTTTGCAGAGTCAACAGTGTCATGCAGGCCCCCACCTGCCAAGAATGAGACACATTAATTTCACCACATGAACATTGATTTTTAAACTGTTACTGGAGTAAAGAAAGAACTTTTTTTTTGAAAAAAACAAACTCTTTACTGGAAAGACATTTGCATAGTAACAGACAGTACTTGGAAAGGACAAAGGGACCACTTCCTGCTCCAATTTAATCCACAATGGACTTTTGATTACGAGGCATCGAAGGTAGAGAAGCTAACAATCCAGGTTAACTGCTAAGATGGCCGAATACATGAACAGATGTGGTCAGACCAGTTTAGTCACATGACTAACTAGCTGCTGGAGTTTTTTGAATTTGAACTTGCCACAGAGTTTAAAGCTCAGAAAGCTGTTTGCTCCTGGACTGGAAAAGACCTCTTGTGGCTGGCTTGCCAATGCCTCTCTCCTGTCTGCTGACCTCTTTCTCACCAGCTTTGGAATCCATTGAAGACACAGAAACCCCAATAGAGAAAAGTCTCCTACAGTGAACAAGGTTTAAGAAGAATGCTGGGCCTCAATAAAAAGCAAGCACTACCTACAAAAGGACTACAGTGAGCTCGAAGCACAGTAACAAAAAACTCATCTGATATTGCCTCAAACCTCTCCACTTTATTTTTCTTCTCTTTTCTGTCTGTATTTGCATGCACGTATCGCGTATGCATGCTAGCGTGGGGTGTGGCGTGTATTCATAGGCGTTAACCGAATTAAAGATTTAGTTTAAGTTTTAATAAATTTTGCTTTTCTTCATTAAGCCTATGAAGGCCTGTTTGTGCTCAGTTCTTTGCCTTATAATTGGAAAGTGGTGAACAAGGATTCACCAAGGGGAGCTCAAAACACAGTGTGTTTAAAAAACCCTGTTACAATAAGACCAGGTGAAGGCTGAAAGAGACCCCTAGATACCTTTCTCACCTGGTCTTAACAACAGCAAGTTGATCAGGTGCAGAAGGATCTCGATAGATCGCAAATCTAGGCCAAGAAATTCAGTATATCCTAATACACAGCGATGAGACTAAAAAGAGAACAGACATTAAACCTAAATGTTAGTCTGCAGGATAACGCACAAGATAACTATTTGGGGGAACTGGTGGAGAGATTGTGGAAACAGCACAGTGTGCAATATTTAAGGCAAAAATGATCTTGGGTTGTATTTGCATGAAATAGAACACAAATCACCGGCTGTGATACTGAGCCTACACAAGGTCCCCATCTGAAGTAATGTGTGCAGCTCTGGCCACCATATTGCAGGCAGAACTAGATAAGTGGAGCAATATGTTACCTGACATCAGACGCCTGAGTTACAAGGCAAGACCAAAGAATCAGAGTTTATTTACACTAAAGAGAAGACTGAAAGAGAATTATATTGAGTTATGAAAAATCTTTAAGGGTATAGACAAATTAAATATGAGAAACTGTTTACCATGGCCCCAAAAATGACCAGAAGTGGGTATGACATTAAGCCAGAAGAAATCAAACAGCAATTAACCTGTAAGTAGATGATGATCCCTTTAAATATGTTACGGCCAGGTGAGGAGGGGGGTCTCAGGCTCCCCTTTCGCTCCTTCTCTGGTTTGACCACAACAGGATTTATCCTTTTTTAACGCAGTGATTGAACTTACCACCTCAGTGAGTGCTTGCTCCTGTTCCTTTAATGTAATTGCCAAAGAACCAATCAGACATGTTTTCTTGAGTTTAAACAAGAAAGATGTAAGTTTATTATTCTTAACACTCTAAACTGGTTAGAATTACTAAAAATGTGCTATGCATTCAAGCACACATTCATGAGAGTCATACACTCATAAATAGATTACAGAGGAAAAACAGCTTTGGTGGTTGGAGTAGAGTCTGAAATAAATGGAATTTAAATACAGTTTATCAGTCCCAGAGTCCTCAGTTGAAATTGTCGTCCTGAAGTCCTTGCTGAGCCACATGCACGGTTGCGGGCTTGCTTCTCAGGGCTCCGGAAGGCAAAAGAGGGGGTTTGATCTTTGTCTCCTAGTTGTTGGCTGTGGCGGTCTGACTGGAGAGAGAGAAAAAGAGAGAGCTGCTCCGTGGATGGCTTTTCAGATACAACTCTCTGCTTTCTGTCTGACCAAGCTTACAGTCTTCCCAGGCTGCACAAGCAGTCACATGACATTACCAAACCTCTTTGTGGTGTTAATGAAGTCCTTCTGAAATATTCTCTGAGATTCAAGGCTCTACCCCTCAAGCTGTCCAGTCACACTTGGTGGGTGTTGGCTCTTTCAAAGTCAATGGGTGTCGATGGCCCCTGATGACTGTTTTGATAAGGCCATTTCAGGTAATTTAATCAGACAGCACCCCATTGTTCTGGCTAGGTTGAGTCAGTCGTGTTGTCTCCAGTCTAATCCTTTGGTGTTTCAAATGTAAATTGTAGTGACCATCTTGGCTGCCATTTTACTTTTTTAAAACGTTATTTGTAAGAATTTCCAGCAAAAGTCTACGGCAAGGTTCCAAGTGATGAAATTAATATTTCCCATTTGGCATGTAGGGTTTTCATGACAAATCGCACCAGTGGAGGGGGGTTGGTCCTACTTGCTGCTGAATGCGTATTCAGCTAGGGAGGGTGTTGGCTGGAGCATTGAGATCAAAAATGACACTGCTGGCATCAAATCAGCTTTGCACGCAGATTGATGTCACGATCTGCCTGCTCTGCACACTTATGGCGAACAGTCACTGTGTGTGCATGCCCTAATATGGCGTCCAGTGCAATTTATCCCACAAATGGCTCTGTGGATGCTATTTTGGAGCTCGAAGGTCACTCGTAGCACCTAACAAATGAGCACTAACTAGCTTAATTTCTCCCCTGCGTGTCTGTGAATAAGGAATCTTCAAACTGATTGGTTGAGAAGATACACTGTTGCTTACCCTGCTCACACAAGTCCCATGTCCCTTGTAGAGGGCACCAGGCTGTTTTGACTGCCTGATAAACACAAGTCACAGTGTAAAAAGCCTTAGCAATTCTGTGGGCATGTGCAAGTGTATTGAATGGCTCTTTTGCCGCTGACTGCATAATCCAGGTCAATGTTCCGTAGATCTTCAACGAGTGTGGGGTAGGATGGGAATCCATGAAAGAATGGGTACATAGGGTGGAAGCCTATTAGCTGTGCAGAGGTGGCAACGGGGGAGGGTAGTTTTTAAAAATCTCGGGTCAAGGCTGCTCCCTGCTGTGTTCCCAACTTGGACCGCTCTTGCTGGAGACAGGGTAAGGTCAGCATCAGCTACCCACCTAGCAGCAGCATGTAGCTAATCAGCAGCAATTAGGTGCCCACTTAGGGGCAAATTGGTGACTCCGCCGAGATCACCCAGTGGTGGATGGTACCCCCTGAGGCTAAGCCCAGGAGGTGGCCTCCCAGCAGGAGGCCAACAAGGCCTCCTCTAATCCCTTCCCCCCACTCTGGAGCCACGGCTGCCAGAAGGCCACAACTGTGACCGCAGACTATCCTGTGGAGTGGTTCCCCCTCCACAATGAAGCTGTGATCACACTTATTTTACCCTTTTTATGAATTCTTCAGAGGGTGCCTCAAGATGGAATCACCCTCACAGTCCCTCAAGATGGTGGTGCCTTCATGGTCCCCCACCTACAGTGGCAACACCCATCTCTCCCAGTGAGGTTGTCGACTGCCCAGAGCCTTGGGTACTCCCATTGTCCCTCCAGCCTGGGCAGCCTGCCTGCCACCCTTAATTTATGGGGCTCCTGGATTTATAATAGATAGAATTCAAAAATATAATGGGGCTTCCCATCAGTTACAATGCTGACAGCACAGGACAGTTGAAGGGTCAAGAGAGATAAAGCTGGGTTTCATCAGGTACTTTCTCAAACTTGACCCTGTCTCTCTGAGTGATGTCACCAAGGGGCAGGAAGCATGTGAGAAAAAAAGAGGGGGGCAAGGATAGAGCCTTGGGGGGAAGTGTAGGGACAGGAAGAGGAGACTTTGCTTGGAAATGTTCTGGTTATAACTAGACAGGGAAGTGTGAAACCAAGCAAGGGTCATGGCACTGAGTTGGTCAAAAGAGAGGGATTGTTTAGTTTAGTTTAGAGATACAGCACTGAAACAGGCCCTTCGGCCCACCGAGTCTGTGCCGACCATCAACCACCCATTTATACTAATCCCATATTCCTATCACATCCCCACCTATCCCTATATTTCCCTACCACCTACCTATACTAGGGGCAATTTATAATGGCCAATTTACCTACCAACCTGCAAGTCTTTTGGCTTGTGGGAGGAAACCGGAGCACCCGGAGAAAACCCACGCAGACACAGGGAGAACTTGCAAACTCCACACAGGCAGTACCCGGAATTGAACCCGGGTCGCTGGAGCTGTGAGGCTGCGGTGCTAACCACTGCGCCACTGTGCTGCCCGATTGGAGGAGGAAGACTGTGTCAATGATTGTCGAGAAGATGAGGAGGAATGATGCATGGCTATAGTCACAGGTGATGTCATTTTTGACTTTAGTTCAGCTGTTTTACTGCCATGGCAGGGGTGGAAACATGTTTGCAGAGATTCAACAGAGTTGTACAGGAGAGTGGCACTATGTTTGGAGATATAAACATATTCAATGATTGGAGAGGAAAGGGAGGTTGGAAAAGGGGAAGGCAGAGCTTTAAAAGAAAATTGCTTCCTTTTCATCTTAAAATGTCATTAACTCTGCATTTAATCATCTCCTGTACTCCACCTAATCACGGAGCACTTTTTCCATCTTTTCCCTGGCTCTGTTCTTCCTTATAAGCTATTCATCTGTAGCATCTTCCAGTTATCGACCTAAAATATTAACCCGGCCTTCCTCTGTCTACAGATGCTGCATGACCTGCTGGTTTCCAGCATTTTCTGTTATTATTTCAGATTTCCAGCATCAGCAGTATTTTGCTTTTTATTGCACCATTGTTAATGTGTTTTTTATTTACCTAGTTGTAATATAACTAGAATGACGCCACCACTAAAACAATCCTCCAAGGTCTAATTTTATAAGAAAAGGTATCCTGTTTACATTTACATGATAATAATGGCATTTCGTCATAAAATGGCATCCTTACTTATTTGTTTACTGTGAGATAGAAAAAGTGTGCAAATACTTTCTCATCAAATTGAAGCTCTGGGAAATGATTATAATTTGTAGTATTCACAATCTTCTTCTTCTTCTTTGGCCTCCTTATCTCGAGAGACAATGGATAAGCGCCTGGAGGTGGTCAGTGGTTTGTGAAGCAGCGCCTGGAGTAGCTATAAAGGCCAATTCTAGAGTGACAGGCTCTTCCACAGTTGCTGCAGAGAAATTTGTTTGTCGGGGCTGTTACACAGTTGGCTCTCCCCTTGCGCCTCTGTCTTTTTTCCTGCCAACTACTAAGTCTCTTCGACTCGCCACACTTTAGCCCCGTCTTTATGGCTGCCCGCCAGCTCTGGCGAACGCTCTGGCTTGGATTTGCTGATGATTGTCACTAACAAAGAAACAGGTAATAGTTTTGGCTGCAAATTTCAAGACAATTTTCACAAATTTCATTTGTAGTGCACATTATGATATTTGTTGAAGAGTATAGTCAGACAGAAAAATAAGGTGCACTACGAGTGAAATAAATGACAAGCAATTAAGTACTTGAAGGCTAGAATGCATTCATAAACTTCTTAATTTCATACTTTTCCTTGTTTCCACTTTACCCCATCTCCACCACGCACTCTCCACTAGCTTTCATTCTGTCCACGAGAGTCTATGTTTGATAGGAGAGACACAGTTATGAGAGTTACTGCCCTTGACATCAAGGCAACTGAATATGGCATCAAGGAGGCCTAGCAAGAGTGGAGTCATTGGGAATTAAGGGGAAAACTCTCCGCTGGTTGGAGTCATACTTCGCAAAAATGAAGATGGTTGTGGTTGTTGGAGGTCAATCATCTCAGCTCCAGGACATAACTGCAGGAGTTCCTCAGGGTAGTGTCCTAGGCCCAACCATCTTCAGCTGCTTCATCAATGACCTTCCTTCAATCATAGGGTCAGAAGTGGGGATGTTCACTGATAATTGCACAGTGTTCTGCACCATTCGCGACTCCTCAGATATTAAGCAGTCCAGGTCCAGATGCAGCAAGACCTGGACAATATCCAGGCTTGGGCTGATAAATGGCAAGTAACATTTGTGCCACACAAGTGCAGGCAATGACCATCTCATACAAGAGAGAATCTAACCATCTCCCCTTGATGTTCAATGGCATTACCATTGCTGAGTCCCCTTCTCTCAACATCCTGGGGGTTACCATTGACCAGAAATTGAACCGCAGTAGCGAAATAAATTCTGTGACTGCAAGAGCAGATCAGAGGCTAGGAATCCTGCGGCGAGTAACTTACCTCCTGACTCCCCAAAGCCTGTCCATCATCCACAAGGCACAAGTCAGGAGTGTGATGAAATACTTTCAACTTGCCTGGGATGGGTGCAGCTCCAACAACACTCAAGAAGCTTGACACCATCCAGGACAAAGAAGCCCACTTGATTGGCACCCCATAAACATTCACCCCCTCCACCACCACGCACAGTGGCAGCGGTGTGTACCATCTACAAGATGCAATGCAGTAACTCACCAAGGATCCATAGACAGCACCTTCCAAACCCATGACCTCTACCACCTAGAAGGTCAAGGGCAGTATTTGCATGGGAACACCATCACCTGCAAGTTCCCCTCCAAGCCACACACCATCCTAACTTGGAACTATATCGCCATTTCTTCACTGTCACTGGGTCAAAATCCTGGAACTCTCTTTCTAACAGCACTGTTGGTGTACCTAACCCACAAGGACTGTAGTAGTTCAAGATGGCTGCTCACCACTACCTTCTCAAGGGCAATTAGGGATGGGCAATAAGTGCTGGCCTAGCCAGTGACGCCCACATTCCATGAATGAATTAAAAAATCAGCAATCCCATTTTTAAGCAAAAGCAAATAGTTATTCCTGGAAACATTTTACATCAAAATGATAAATTTGTATCTGTGTTCATTGAATTATGTTAATTGATTGTTCTGTGATAGTTTGATTTTACATATGGAACTTGTCACTACTTCAGTGGGCTATGAGAAGACTTTTAAAATTCATTGAAACCTTGCAGTTGTATCATTAAATTCAAACTAGATGAAAAATTCCAGGTACATGATACCAAACTGTCATCCTAATTTTTTTAACTATTGTGTCTACCCCATTTGAATCTGTGATGTCATTTCTCTTTAGTCACATTTTATATACATTTTCCACGAATATTTGTATATATTTTCCTTGGATAGAAAAAAAAGACTTGCATTTATATGGTGTATTTCACCACATCAGGATGTCCCAAAATACTTTATAGCCAATTAAATACTTTTAAAGTGCAGTCACTGTTGTCATGTAGAAAACAGGGCAGACAAACAGCAATGTGATAATGATCAGGTAATCTGTTTTAGCCATGTTGACTGAGGGATAAATATTGGCCTTGCTGTTCTTCGAAATAATGCCACAAGATCTATTACATGCACCTGAGAGGGCAGATGGGGCCTTAGTTTAATGCCTCATCCCAAAGACGGTACCTCCGGTTCATTCAGTACTGCACTGGAGTGTCAACTTTGATTTTTATGCTTAAGTCTTGGAATGGTACTTGAACCCACAACCTTCTGACTTGGATCAGAGTACCAACTGAGCCATAGCTGACACCAATAGGATAGAAGTTATATTTAAGAGTGATACATATTTTGGCAGGTTTAGGTAGATGTGATATGAGATATTGCTCTGGGGGTGTGTTCTGCCTGTTGTAGCCTTGCTGTGCATTCCCTGACCCCATTGCCTGCTCCCAAGGGCCAGCTGTGTATTTCCCATATATGTCCTTCCAATGCTGGATGCAAGGGATATTAGTCCCATGCAAGCAGTATTGTAGAGGGACCCAGAATTTTTGTGCTGTAGCCAAGGCTACACAATCACTCACAAAAACATGCATTTATATAGCCCCTTTAACATAGTGAAACCTCCCAAGGCATCTTATAAATGCATTATCAGACAAACTTTGATGCTGGCCTATATGAGATATTAGGACAACCGACCAACAGCTTGGTCAAAGAACTAAGGGTTGTGTCATGAAAACCCTATATGCCAAAGGGGAAATATTAATTTAATTGGTCGGAACCTTACATTAGACTTTTACTGGAAAATTTTACAAGTAATTTTTTAAAAAGTAAACTGGCAACCAAGATGGCCACTGCAATTTACAGTTGAAACACCAAAAAATCAAATTGCAACTAGCAATTCTCATTCAAACTAGCCAGAACAATGGGGTGCTCTCAGTGATTTAATTACCTAGAATGGCCTTATCAACACAGTCGTCGGGGCTGTCTATACCCATTGACTTTGAAAGAGCCAACTCCTTCCAAGTGTGACTGGACATCTTGAGGTGTAGCACCTTGAATCTCAGAGAAGATTCCAGAAAAACCTCAATAAAAGAACAAAGGGGCTTGATAGTGACATGTGACTGCTTGTGCAGCTCTGGAGAAACCGTAAGCTTTGTCGCAGAGACAGAGTAACTGAAAAACCATCAACGAAGCAGGTCTCTCTCTCTCTCGTCAGTAAATATCAAGACAAGATCCGGCTGCAACTGGGAACTCCCTCAAGCCTACAGACTGCCAAAGCCAGCAACCAGGGGACAAGAATCATACCCCTTGTCTGCCTTCAGGAGCCCTGAGAAAAGCAAGCCCACAGCCGTGCATGTGGCCCAGTGAGGACTTAAGGACTACAATTTCAACTGAGGACTATGCGACTAATATGCCATATTTAAATTCCATTTATTCCAGACTTTAATCCAACCACCGAATCTGTCTTCCTTATTTACGTGTGTGAGACTCTCGTGTGAAGGTGTAGTGTATTTTTTTAGTAATTTTAACCAGTTTTAGAGTGTTAAGTGTAATAAACTCACCTCTTTCTTGTTTAAACTCAAGAAAACCTGTCTGATTGGTTCTTTTGCAATTACATTAGAGGAACAGGAGCAAATGCTCACTGAGGTGGTAAGTTAAATCACTGTTAAAAAAAGAATAAACCCTGTTTCATCAAGCCAGAGTAGGGGTGAAAGGGGAGCTGAGACCCCCTCCTCACTTGACCGTAACAAGTGTCATAAGGAGAAAGAGAGAGGTGGAGAGATATAAGGGGGAAATTCCAGACCTTAGGGCCAAGACAGCTGAAGGCACAGCCGCTGGGGCGGGGTGGGGGTCAACAAGAAAATTGGCACTCACAGGAGGCCAAAATTGGAGGAATGCAGAGTTGTCATGGGGTTGTAGGACTAGAGGAGGTTACAGAGGTTGGGAGAGTCAAGGCCATGGCGGGATTTGAACACAAGGATGAGAATTTACAAATCGAGTTGTTGCTGGTCTGGGAGCCAATGCAGGTCAGTGAGGAGGGGGGTAATTGGTAAACTGGATTTGGGGTGAGATAGGATGTGGGGAAGCAGAATTTTGTGTGAGGTTAAGTTTATAGAGGTTGGAAGATGGGAGGCTGCCCAGGAGAGTATTGGTATTGTTAAGTCTGGAGATAATTAAAAACGTGGATGAAGGGTTAAGCAGCAGATAGACTGAGGGGTACAGACTACATGCCAAAGAGTAAATCCAAAAATTTGTCTCAATATTTGTGTCTTATTGCCAGAGCACAAAGTCTGCCAAAGCAAAACTCCATCCTAATTCCAGTATTACTGCCCACTGCAGGCTGGGGAGCCCACCTCCAATATATATTGACCAGATTCAGGTGCACATCACTGTAGCAGGGAAAAGTGCCACCCCTCATTTTAGTGATGCATCTCAGCAGCTGCAGAATATCCAGACATGCATCACTGTCAGGGACCCTTTGTAACTAGGCACTCGATTTGCCACCCACTTCTCGCCCTGAGTAATCCGTGTTGATTTGATCGTTTTCCTCTCTCTCTGTTGCTCTCTGCCTTTCCTCTCATGTCCAGGGCAATCTCTCCATGTAAGGGATCATGACATAAGTTTGTGCCCAACTATGACTAGTACAGGACATTAATCCTCATCACCATGCCTATGGCAAATGACCTTGCTGCCGACACCACTATTTTCCAAATTAATTTGTCAAATCTACACTAGAAATTATTAGGAATTTTGTAGATAAAAATAAACTCCCAGAAATGAAAGGAACTTTCTGCAAGTACCAAAAACTGTAAGTGCAGCTGCGAATGCTGGAGTTGTTACTCAATACCTTGCTGATAAAGTATGGCATGAAGTTCAGGCTTGTGAATCTTGCTGCCACAGGCTGCTGACATCTTTTTGGCTTCAATTGAAAAAATTGTCAGTAGGACTCAAATATTGGATTGTTGAACTGCCCTGTTTCAGACACTAAACTCCCTAGGGCCAAACTAGTTATCAACTCAGAGCTGAAGTCACGCAGTCTTTTTATCATCTTGCCTCATGTAATTCAACTGATCAGCGAATGGAGCACTGATATTCTTGCACGAATGATCACTGTGAGTGCAAATCACTGCATGAAAATGTACAGGACACTGGGCTACATACTTTTAACATTGCTTTTTAACTTACATTTAGTTTTCAATCAAGTTTAGATCTTGGTGACATTTCCCATATTTGTCCCCACCTCAAACTATCTCCCACTGAAACCCTCATCCATGACATTGACATTCAGGACTCACCTATTCCATTGTTCTCCTGTCTAGCCTCCTCTAAATTTCAGCTAAACCAAATCTCTGTTGCCCATATCCTATCACATGCCGGGTCCTGCTGACCCATCACCCATCCTTACTGACCTACATTGGTTCCTGTCCCCTGTGACTCAAATTAAAAATTCTTCTTGTGTTTAAATCCCTCTATGGTCCATTTCTGTAACCACTTCCAGCATTTACCAACCCCCCTCCAAAAAAAACTCTCTGGTTCTCTGACTCTGACTTCTTGTATATTTCCCCTCCCTTCACCCCACCATTGATAGCAAAGCCTTCAGCTTTATAGGATCTACGATCTGGAATTCCATCCCCAAACCCCTCTGTTGCCTTACCTTCCTCTCTTTTAAGACTGCCCTTAAAACCCACCTCTTTGACTGAGCTTTCAGTATCCTTTCCTCATATCTCCTTTGGCCTCGAATTTTTTTCTACATTTACATCTACATAAATAAAAGTTCTTGATAAATTATTTTGAGCATGGGTATCGCTTTATAGGTTTTAGAGTTCAGATTAAACAGCAAATTTACTCTGCCATTAAAATCAATTATCAGTGGATCCAAAAAGCCTGCATAATAATACCACCACCAGGATCTGAAATCAGTTTTAAGGAACAATACACGGTGGTTATACTGGAATCTGAGATATTTGTAGCTCTACCAGAAACAGATTGATAAACTTGCAACAACTTCCCAAGTAATCTGATGAGGATTTAGAAAGGACTTTACACGTAATTTTGTCAAGTACATAACTTTGAGGGCCAAGGCCTGAATTTTACATCATGGTGGATGCCCCATTCACTGGCTGGAAGCCATGCGGCAGTTTTGCGTGGCCCCAGCCCTTAATTGGCCTTGGTCAGGACTTCCGCCCCTCTGAGGCCTCCAGGAGCTGCCAGTCAATCAGAAAGCCGGCAGCTCCTCAGTCCCAGCAGAGGCACCGGCAGCGGTGGCCACCGCTGAGACTGCACCTAGGCGGACGAGCAAGAGGGAAACCAGCCCCAAAAAAGGTGAGTGGGGTTTCGGGCCTCACTGGGGACAATTGGCTGGTACCTGACAAAGGGGGGGGAGGGGTGCTGGTCCATGAAGAGGGTGGGGGGAGGTGCTCCAGTGGGCACAGCTTGTGCTCTGCGGGGTGGGGGGGACATCGTAGTGCCTGGACACCGCTGGTACTATACCAGCGGTGGCGGAAGGAGGCCCTTAAGTGCCAATTATTTAACCACTTAAGGGTCTCAAATGGCCTGGGGTGGGCATGCCATTTGCTTTCTCTCCCACTGCTGATAAAATTGCAGTGGGAGGGGCAGGAAGGCATCAGGAACAGCACCGCCCCCCACCTTGCACTTGACTTTTTGACCGCTTCCAGCCCACTCCCGGGGGTGTATAATTGCAGCCCATGTGACATTTCTAATTTAGAGATTATTTTGTCTTCTGAGCAAGTTGCCAAATCTGCTGTGTGCAACTAACTAGAGCAGAGTTTCTGGATCAAGAAACTAGGAGGACTGCAGTTGGTGTTATCTACACAATGGGGGGAGCCATGGCAGTCAGGCACAGGGTGCCCAATTGAGGGCCGCCCCTGCTTCCCAACCCACCCCTGGGACCCATGACACCCCTCCCCCCAAATGACCACTCCAGCATCACCAGGGAAGGACAGATATCCCTGGTGAGGCATGCCCAACTTACCTTGTCTCCTGGCTCCATCTGGTCGGCTGAGCTGCAGTCCCAGCAGTGGCCACCACTCCCAGTGGCGCTGCTGGGACTAAGAGCTGCTGGCCTGCTTACTGGCTGACAGCTCACTGAGGCAGGACTTCCTCCCTCAAGTGGGTGGAAGTCCCACCTTGGGACAATTAAAGCCCGGGGACCCGTAAAATGCGGGACGAATCCCCGGGCTAGGCGGAAGCAGATTCGCCACCGACCTTTAGCTCTGACCTTTAGGTCGGTGGCGAATTCCCGTCCACCTAAGATAAAATCCAGCTCATTGTTATCACTAATTTCTCTGCTATTCATATAATTTATGATTGTTTACCTAAATAAAAGCTTTACATAATTTTTTTTGCAATAATTTGAAGTATTCATAGATGAGAAAATCAATCATTGCTCATGCACCACAGTGCTAACCTCCTCAAAATGATGTGATAATTTAATTGTGTTATTTCTGTCAAACTACAAGGTATTTTGAAGTACAACTTTCATTTTGATTGGCTTATAAATGACCTCCAGTGGGTGCTTGGAAAATTAAACAGAGACCAGGCTAAGTTACTCCATATTGTTCTGCTTTTCGACAGTTTCTGAATCACTAGATTCCTGATTTGCACTATAACTTAGTCTGACACAATAGCTCTGTCTTTCTCAAATCATCTCTCGAAAAACAAACTGGACATGGCTACATGAAGTTTATGATTTCTGAATACTATCTCGCTTTGTCAAGTGCTTTACCTTGCTTAATTTTTCTCACTCGGGTGATGTCCTCATTTATTTCAGGTTAAAGACCTTCTACCAGAATACATGAATTCCAGGAATTATGCACAGTTATTAGGAAGAGCTCAAAATCTATGAGTATTGCACTTTCCGCTGATAATTTATTTCTCATATTTGCAAAATCTACATTTGTTTCTGACAAATAATTAACTAATTTGGGAATTATTTCAAAGATCTTAGGCAGCTTGAGTAGCAAAAGAACATTTTAAAATGATGGCAATAATTGACTATTTGAAACAGATTAGATGATGAGGTATTCCAGGTATTTTGTTGCAATGCTTCGGTGTATGCCTGTTGTGTCACATTTGACCCAGAGATGAGCTTCCAACCTCATATTCATGTCATCACTTAGACCGCTTATTTGCACCTCTGTAACATCACCCAATTTTGCCCTGTCTCAGTTCTTCTGCTGCTGAAACCCTCATTCATGCCTTCATTACCTCTAGACCTGACTATACCAATGTACTGCTGACTGGTCTCCCACCTTCTACTCTCCGTAAACTTGAGGTCATCCAAAATTCTGCTGCCCATATCTTAACTTGCACCAAGTCCTGTTGCCCTATGTGCTCACTGACCTACATTGGCTTCCTGTCAAGTAACATCTTGACTTCAAAATTCTCATCCTTGTCTTCAATTCCCTCCATGGTTTCGCCTCTTCCTATCTCTGTAATCTCCTCCAGCCCGCAACCCTCGGAGATATCTGTTCTCCTCTAATTCTGGCCTCTTGTGCATCCCTGATTTTAATCGCTCTGCCATTGGTGACCATGCCTATAGTTGCCTAGGCCCCAAGCTTTGGAATACCCTCCCTACATTTTTCTACCTCTCCACCTCACTTTCTTCCTTCAAGACACTCCTTAAAATCTACATCTTTGACTCAGCTTTTGATCATCTGACCTAATATCACCTTTTGTGCCTCGGTGTCATACTTTGGTTTATAATGCTCCTGTGAAGCACCTTGGGACGTTTTACTGCATTATAGGTGCTATGTAAATATAAGTTGTTGTTGTTGAATATATGAATGGGTGAGTAAAGACTTAGAGAATAAGCATGGTGGAGGACTCTAAACCTCCTTCCTCTTCATTCCTTCCATTACCTCCACACTCAGGACCTGCAGAAGCCCCTCCTTGTCAATGGTCACAGCTAAGGTGATCCCCTCCCACCTGCTTGTTGCAAATCTGGCTTGTGTTATGTGCAGCCTTCTCCTGCAAGCAGGTTGAACACAAGCGTATGTTGGAAAGAGGAATCTATGAGAAAATGTATGCAATCAAGAACCCAGGCTAGCAGCACCTTTTATGAACCTTGAACCTGCAGCATGCATGGAACTCCCTTCCTAACAACATTGTGGGTGTACCGACCTCACATGGACTGCAGCGGTTCAAGAAGGCAGCTCACCACCACCTTCTCAAGGGCAATTAGGGATGGGCAATCAATCCTGGCTTAGCCAGCGACGCCCACATCCCAGGAACAAATAAGAATAAACAACTAACACATTATATATATATATATATATATATAAAAAACGCCTTTCACATTTAAAAAAAATCCAAAGACACTTCAAAGAGGCATAAAAAAAGGAGACAGAAGCAAAGAAGGTGATAATAGGAGAGGTGACCAAATGCTTGATCAAAGAGATGGGATTCAAGGAGAGTCTTAAAGGAGGAGAAGGAGGTAGATAGGTAGAGGGATTTATGGAGGTTTTTTAGATTAGAGATACAGCACTGAAACAGGCCCTTCGGCCCACCGAGTCTGTGCCGAACATCAACCACCCATTTATACTAATCCTACACTAATCCCATATTCCCAACAAACATCCCCACCTATCCCTATATTTCCCTACCACCTACCTATACTAGTGACAATTTATAATGGCCAATTTACCTATCAACCTGCAAGTCTTTTGGCTTGTGGGAGGAAACCGGAGCACCCGGAGAAAACCCACGCAGACACAGGGAGAACTTGCAAACTCCACACAGGCAGTACCCGGAATCGAACCCGGGTCCCTGGAGCTGTGAGGCTGCGGTGCTAACCACTGCGCCACTGTGCCGCCCTTAGGCTAGGCGCCCACCTGCCAAGAATGAAGCACATCAATTTTGTCCTGAACATTGATTTTTAACTGTTGTTGGAGTGAGGAAATGATTTGTTAAACAGATCAGCCGTGGCTGGAAAAAAACATTTACAGACTAAAAGACATCGAAGGTGAGGAAGCGCATTCCAGGGCCTGCTAAGGAGGATACAATTCACAAGGGCCAGGACTGGTTAGATCTGTTGGTCACATGACTACCTGGCTGTTCCAGGGTTTTCTTTTGAACTGACCACAGAGAGTTTGAAGGGAGAGTGTCTGTTTGCTCCTGGACTGAGAAGATCTCTCCTGTCTGCTCCCATCTCTTTCTCACAAGCCTCTAAATCCGCTGAAGGCAAATGAACTCTAAGAGAGAAAGGTCTTCGACAGTGAACAAGGTTTAAGAAGAATACTGGACACCAACGAAAAGCAAGATCTACCTACAATCAAGAGCTCTACAGTGAGCTCGAGGAACTAGTGGCCAGCCATTTTTCCCTTGAATCTGAAGAAGTAGAAACAGGGTTACAAGAATACTGCGACAGGGTATTGTTAGCAAAGATACAATTGGAACGAAGGAAACTTGAATTAGAAGACAGGGAAAGAGAGAGAGAGACAGGAGAGGGAGAAAGAAAGAGCCTTCCAGAAGGAATGTGAAGAAAATGAAAAGCAGGAGAGAGAGAGAAAGAATATTCCAGAAAGAATGCGAAGAAAGAGAGTTGAAGTGGCTTGAGTTAACTAGGGGGCGACAGAGTAACCCCAGTGAAAGCATAGCCAATATGGAGGAGCATAATTCAGGGCTGGGTACAAAATTGTTAAAACTAGCTCAACTAATTCCAAAATTCAATGAGGAGGATGTCGAAGAATTTTTTGTGTCCTTTGAGAAACTTGCAAGGTAGCTAAAATGGCCAGCTGAGACCTGGCCTCTTTTACTACAAAGCAAGCTAACTGGAAAAGCCCATGAGCTTTATTCCCTGCTGCCAGATGAGAGTTCATCAAATTATGAACTGACAAAAAATGCTTTCCTTGGGGCATATGAATTAGTGCCCAAAGCCTATCGCCAAAAGTTTAGAACCCTCAAGAAGCAAGCTAATCAAACTTATCTGGAGTTTGAAAGAAGTAAGCAGCTGGCTTTTGACCAGTGGCTAAGGGATCCGAAAGTACAGCTCAGCTATGAAAGTCATTCTGTTAGCGGAATTTAAAACTCTCTCCCACTCTCCATAAAGACACATGTTGAGGAGCAGCGGGTTCAGAGAGCCCGGTAAGTGGCCGTTCTAGCTGATGAGTTTGCTTTAATTTATAAGTCGGTTTCCCAGGGGAGAACCTTTCCTAATCACCCACACAAATCCGAAAAAGACAAAGGGTGGGAAGGTGATAGGAGCCCAAGCAGTCCTGGGAGAGAAAGGAAAGCAGGAGACACAGGGGGCCCTCCTCCAGCCAAAAAGGAAGGTGCTGTGAGCAAGAGTGAGACCCAGAGACAGGCATTTAAAAGCTGACTACTGGAAACTAAAGGGAAAACCTGTACGGGTTAATCAGGGCACAACAGCTTAGTGAAGAAGGCATCCTGGAGGAAAACATAACAGAACAAGCGGTGGCTTTAACTGCAGTAAGAGTGAGACCCAGGAAGCTTATGGCTGCAAATGCAGGAAAATTCAATAGGATTCCTGAAGGTTAACAAAGTTTTGTGTCTGAAGGGAAAGTAACCCCATACCCCTCAAGTGGGGCAAGCAAGCCCATAGTAATTCTCAGGGACACAGGGGCCACCAGATTCTTTTTACTGGGAAAAGGCCTGTCCTTTCCCCCAGAGAGTGCAGTGAACACCAGAATGGTGGTGAACGGTATTGGAGGGCAGTGTATGCCTGGACCTGTACACCGGGTGCACCTGGAGTGCGACCTAGTTTCAGGACCGGTGACCCTACGGATTGTCCCTAGCTTGCCTGTGGGTGGGGTTGACCTGCTCCTCGGTAATGATCTGGTGGGAGTGAAGGTGGTAGCCCCCCCGGTAGTGAAAGAAAGACCGCAGGACATCAGAGACGGGGTAGCAGCAGGAGACGGACCCCTGCAGTTTCCCTGAATGTGTAGTGGATCAGGCCATAATCAAACCAGCTCCCCCAGAGGAGACTGAATTAGCACTGCAAGCAGATGACCAGGTCTGTCTGTCTGAGACTTTCTTTGGAAAGTTAGGAGACCCAAAGAATGCATTAAATGGATTTTCCCTCGGTGAGGCTCAGTGAGCCGACCAAGTATTGCGAGAGTTAGCACAGGCTGCGCAGTCTGAAAGAGAAGCAGAGGGAGTCCCTGATTGCTACTATTTAAGGAGTAAGGTACTGATGAGGAAATGGACTCCTCCTCACAGACCTGAGAGCAAGGAGCGGACAGTAGTTCACCAGTTGGTGCCAAAGAGGTACTGGAGAGAAATATTAAGAAGGGCCCATGAGACTACAGTGGCTGCACATGCTGGTATACAAAAGACCAAAGCCCACATAAGACAGCAGTTTGACTAGCCAAAACTCCACTAAGAAGTGGTGGAGTACTGCAGGAGTTGCCACATGTGCGAGGTTGAGGGGAAACCCTAACCTACAGTAAAACCTGCACCCCTAAGTCCTGTACCAGTGTTAGGAGAACCCTCCAGCAGAGGGCTGGGAAACCGTAAGGGACCCCTGCCGAGAACAAAAAGGGACAGGCAGGCAGAAGGCTGGCAAAAGGTTAGACAGGGAAGGGGAAAAAGTGACCGGCAGGTTAAAGGAAGTCTGGAGGACTTCCAGATGAAAACCCCTACTGTCCAGTCAGCCAAATTCAAAAAATGTGACAAGTTGGACCCCACATCCCCCTACATAAATGCAGACACTAGAAGCACCCCACTAGAGTTCCTAACAGCATTTACGGAACCTGCAGAGACAAAGAAAGACCTCAAGGGGGCAGACAAACTGTGAGGGTGATGCCTCACCTAGTTGAAGTGCCACAGGGGAGTTCAGTAGAGTCTGCACAAATACCTACAGGCAGGAGTGTCCTCTGGGACAAAGGGGAGATTAGCAAAGAATCCTCCCCCACAGTCAGAGAAAAGAGAACCACCCCTCCCCTTGAAGTCAAAAGCCTTTGCATGACTCAGCAAAGCACTGAAAGAGAGTTCAGGATAGAGCCACCCACTACTGACTCTCCTGGCAAAAAAATTGCCTCAGCAGGAACAAAGACCCTAGGCAGCCATGGAAATGGGCAAATGGAAGAGAAACGTTCCCAAAAAGGAACCACATGTTTATTGGGATGCCAAAAAAGGGGCGATTTTAATAAGCTTTAGGATTTGTGAATGAATGAGAGAAATGCATGTTTTTTTTAATATATCATATATTTCTTTCAACCCTTTTAATGAAATGCGTCTTTTCTCAAATCGCATTTCATTCCACTGGGCGTGGAGGTGTCATGCTAAGCCCCCACCTGCCAAGACTGAGGCACATTAATTTTATCATGAACATTGATTTTTAACTGTTGCTGGAGCGAGGAAATGACTTGTTAAACAGATCAGATGTGACTTGAAAAATAAACATTTACAGACTAAAAGACATCGAAGGTGAGGAAGTGCATTCCAGGGCCTGCTAAGGAGGATCCACAAAGGCCAGAACTGGTTAGATCAGTTGGTCACATGACTACCTGGCTGTTCCAGGGTTTTCTTTTGAACTGACCACAGAGAGTTTGAAGGGAGAGTGTCTCTTTGCTCCTGGACTGAGAAGATCTCTCCTATCTGCTCCCATCTCTTTCTCACAAGCCTCTAAATCCACGGAAGACACATGAACCCTTAGACAGAAAAGTCTCCTACAGCAAACACGGTTTAAGAAGAATACTGGATCCCAAAGAAAAACAAGATCTACCTACAATCAAGAACTCTACAGTGAGCTCGAAGAACCGTAACAACAACTCTTCAGATAGTGCCTCAAAGTTTTCCACTTTATTTTTCTTCTGCTCTTTTCTGTCTCTTGCATGTGTGTATCGTGTATGCACGCCTTGCCTGGGCACGTCGTGTATCCATAGGCGTTAATCGAATTAGAGTTTAAGTTTAATAAATTTCAACTTTTCATCTTTAAATCTAAGAAAGCCTGTTTGTGCTGGTTTCTTTGCCTTATAATTGGAAAGTGGTGAACAAGGATTCACCAAGGGGGAGTTATAAACACGGTGTGTTTAGAAATAAACCCTGTTACAGTAAGACCAGGTGAAGGCTGAAAGGGAACTCTTGACCTCTTTCTCACCTGGTCATAACAGGAGGGAATTCCAGAACGCAGAGCTTGACAGAATGCTTAGTGATAGGCCCCTGCTATATTGTATGGACCACGGGTAAACATTGTCGGGCAGCAATACACGGAGCCTTGGTAAAACATGAGAATATTTGTACATTTGGAAATTACTTATAACATTTGGCAGAGTGTATTGTATGACCCTCTGTAATGGTACCCTGCACTTAAACAGCAATCCTGTTAAGATACCTGTTAGGCAACATAATAAAATTAAGCATCATGGAAGCAGAACCTACCTTGACAATTTTCCCCATGATCAGCAAGATTCTTCCTTGCTTTCCAGTTTCAGTACACAGCTGAAATAGCACTATTTCTGCCACATTGACCCAGGTTGCCAAGATGTTAAGGGCGGCACAGTGGCGCAGTGGCTAGCACCGCAGCTTCACAGCTCCAGCGACCCGGGTTCAATTCTGGGTACTGCCTGTGTGGAGTTTGCAAGTTCTCCCTGTGTCTGCATGGGTTTCCTCCGGTTGCTCCGGTTTCCTCCCACATGCCAAAGACTTGCAGGTTGGTAGGTTAATTGGCCATTATAAATTGCCCCTAGTATAGGTAGGTGGTAGGGAAATATAGGGACAGGTGGGGATGTGGTAGGGATATGGGATTAGTGTAGGATTAGTATAAATGGGTGGTTGATGGTCGGCACAGACTCAGTGGGCCGAAGGGCCTGTTTCAGTGCTGTATCTCTAAACTAAACTAAACTAAACATGTTGCTGTTCACTTAATGGTGAACAGGAGCACCAGAAGGATCTTTTCCAGCGCCTTGTTCAAAGCTACTTCAGTTAATTGAACCATTCCAGCCCCTGGCATATTACAACCATTTCTTCAGGAACAGAATAACTTTCAGGGCTACCTTTTAAACGCTTTAGTGCTGGATAACCCATCCTTTGACCTTGCGCCATTCCATGTGTATTAGGCCATATATATCAGCTGCGTGGAAAATTCATTTGAATGCATTATAGTGCAGTATCAGTATCACTGCCCTACATGCACGTGCAGTGCTCAAATACAAATAGCCTCAGTACCTCAACACCAGGACTTAAATCAGCCCCATTGAATAATTCTGCCACATGTAGAGCCTTAAATGACTTGGAGATTTTTCTAATTCTATTTTTCTGACTGCAAAGCTTGTCCCAGAACGATGAATCTACTTTCACTGATTGGTATATGATGTTTGATGAAATCTGTGACAGGAGAATGGTTTACACTGAAAGATTGATTACCAAACATAATGGCAGGAAAATTATTGTTAGAACCTGTAAATTATTCCCCAGACATTCCTTTATCCAAACAATGAAGGAACACGTTTTGAAAAGTTGCCAGAAAATAGGAAGAAATTGCAATGATGATGATTTCAGTTTTGTCCTAATTATTTCCCTGTAGCAGTTTATGCTGATTAAATAGCAATGTACATCCATTTATTAGTAAACTATTCACCCTGCCTCAGGATTTTTTTTTGTTAAATTCAGTAAAACTGATGATGAAAATGCATCTCTATCTAGCATTAACTATAAATAGACTCTGAAACATGTACTTTTCCTCTTATGTACAGCACAGGCTTCTTGCTTAATGGACTTTTTGGATAATTCTTTGTTGTAAAGTTGTCCTGTGGAGCCTGGGGTAGTAATATTTCATTCAACCAGAAACAGACATGCTGCACAGAGATTGCTTGTGGAAATTTACAGCGAATGCTTTCACTTGTCAGAATTGATTATAGCATAGTTAGTCCTTGGCATTAACGTTACTGAGCCATTGGGATATTTTAATTCCAGTTCATAATAATGAGCCATTGCTTTCATTATCATTCTTTCAGATGTGCCAGGAATTCAAGCCCATCTGTGGAACTTAAGCTATACTCAACCCAACACTGACAGCCAATGTACTGCTAGAAACACATTCCTTTGAATGAGATGTTAATCAAAGTCCTAACTTCCTTATGTAGTAGTCAAGAAGAAATACACAATAATTGTGAAAGGAAAAGGTTATCCCTACATTGTAGGCCATTTAGAAAATTCTCTGTACACTTATTTCCATTAAGACCCCCAATGTAAATGTGGGAGGACGATTTCCTCTCTCTCATATTTCAACAGAAACTGTAAATGCACCCTTTATACTTGTGTTTATGATTTTGCTACCAATAGTTCACAGAGAAAATGTTCTTGACATGTGTAATCTCACAGGATTGGTTCTGCCTCTCAAAATAAATGTGAAATAATATTAATGAAGTATTGGCATTCTCCAAGAAGATTTTTTTCTCCTGAATTCAATTATTTTTCTTTTTCCTGGTTCATCTCCCTTTCTCACCATGCGCCATTCCTGAGTGGAGAGGACAGACAAGTAAGCTGCTCCCGAGCCTCTGCCAGTGATACTTGAACAAGTCTGCCAATCTTTGGAAAATACACAACAGTAGCCTCTTAGAGCACAAGTGACCTGCCCTTTGCTTTTATTCTCCCTCAACCCTCCTTTAATTCTTCCCACCTCCTTTCTGAGAAGTGCTTGACCTCTGTTCAACAACTATCCCTGGTCTAACCCTATGGCTGTGTCTGAAAACTCATACGGCCTGTTTTTGGTCAAGTGTATGCCTGATTGATGGAAATTGGTACTCGGGCCTCATTAGCATACACTACTCGAACTGCCAACACTGATTACTCCTCAACAGGCAGCTCGCCTGAGTGAAGAGATCAATGTATTGTTGCCTGGCTTGCTAGCAGCGGTTCTCAGGCAAGTCTCTTGGGTTGGGAGAAAGAAATCAGGATTCAAGTGAGTCAAAGAGGTACACCTGCTTCTCCTGGATCCACAGAGATAGTTTTTAAAATATATATATAAAAATTTTAACTTGATTTGCATTGGCAGCCACTGGGGCTGCTGAACAGTCCTGAGCAGGACATGTCTAACACCTTGTTGATAAATTTCTTGATGGGGCCCTTCAACAGGTGTTAGGCCCCTAACATACATCATTATGGGTGTAGTGAATGTTTTAGGCATCTGTAGGATGAACACCTGTGCAGATTGGGTGCAGGCAGTCCCACTGCTACATTGCTTGGCTTTGTATCTGTTTTACACCTAAAAAAACAAGCGCAATGCATAACAATTTCTACCTCATACTACTTTATGAGGTATTAATACATATCATTACAAGGAAAATCTTTTTGGGAACAGGAAGAAGCCATTATGTCCAAACAAGAAACATATGTCAACTCTACTTAACTTCATTATCATATCTTTCAATCCTTTCTCCCTCCAGAAACTCATGTAATTGTCCCGACATCTCATTTATGTTGTTGTTTTAAATAGTCTTTGCTGGTAACATATTTCAGAACTCTATTATCCTTAAAGTGAAAATATCTGCCTGAATTTCCCTCATCTCAAGGGCAATTAAGGATGGGCGATAAATGCTGACCTTACCAGCGATTCACACCTCCCATGAACGCATGAAATAAAACTTCCAGATTTCAACTTGTATCTTCTGACATTTGAATCCTTTGCCTTAGTGAACAATTTGCCTGGATCAACTTTAATGAATTCATTAAAAATTTTCACTCAAACTTTCTTCAAATTTTAAATTCCTCACACTCTCAATCATCTGTCTTCTTTGCCCTTGTACCCTTGCAACAACAGATAGAAATGGAGTTCCCATTGCTTCATCTAGTGCTGTAGCCAACAATATGTTTAATGCTTAGTTGGAAAGTCTTACTTTACACTTGCATATTGCTTTTCTCCTTTGATTTTCCCAGTACTCCCTTCTGCCACTGTACTTCCTCCAGCTGGTATGGATAAATGAAAAGTCAAATTAGATGGCCCATTGAAACTTGCACAACTGTGGTAGCATAAAGGGGATATTGAAATTGACCCTTGAGTTTAGAGGCATTATTGTTTTTCCTCTAATGGTTTTCCATGCCAACTTTTGCTCCCAGGGTGGTATTATGTGTTGTGGTATTGCTTTAAGTGCTACAGTATTGCTTTAAGGGGCGTATCTGAAATGGCTTTCCATCACCAGACAGGAAGTGATACACAGACCTTTGTGACCTCCAAGCACTTGAGGCAAGCAACTAAAGGAACAACAAGGTAAAGCATTTTGCCAGTATTTTTGTGTAAGTTAGTACCCTCAATAAAAGAATCTACCTTTTGGATTCAATGATCTTGTCTGCGTAATTAGTGTGTCTGCATGACAACACAAAAAGGTAACATCATGGATAAGGTTTTCAACGGCTGCTATTATTATGCAGCTTCAATTTTAGTTACACAATTTTAACAGATTCCCCTTCTTCAAAGGTGAGATACTTTAAAGTTGGTTCATTTGGCGATAAATTTATTTTCACTATTGTCCCACAAAATATTTTTTGGATGAACACTATTTGCTTGTTAGTCAGAAATATTTGGTGCACACCTTTTTTGAATCTTCAGAACAAGCATGCGATGGAAGCTGACTGTTGTGCCATAATATAAAAAGATACAGATTATTTTCACATTTTTATTGCAAATTGTAATCAGCTACAGCTATATTCCTCCTTACTAAGCTTCAACCAATAGCTGGAAGATCCACATGATGCTTATTTGAAAAATTGTACAGCTCCAGCAGAATGAATAAGATGTGATAACACTTATTGTACTTTTAAAGCTGTTAAATTGAACCAATGATAGTCTTATGACTATATTATAATGGCGAATACCACTCCAGACCCTTGACAGAGTCACTCTGCATGAGGGCCACCGGTCTCCCACTCCAGGCACTGCCCCCACCTCCTGACACAGGGTGGGTTTGAGTCGACGTTCCGTATCACAGAAATAAAACTGAGATTTCAGGCGTCACAAGATTGCAAGTGAGGCTCAATTTTACTCCAAAGTCACATCTCTTGTGATAAATTCATGAGAGTTGGCATGTCTGAGAAGTTCTGCAGGTTGCACTCGCTCTCTGGTAATTACCTAAATCAGTAAGTCTGCCAGGCAGCTCTGCCTTGGGGATATGACAGCCATGCCGAAAGCCCAACCCTGTTCTCACGTGATTTCCACACAAGCACACTTTGGGTGGAAATCACTGGATAGTGATCAAGATTAGGCATTTTGACTGATTTAATCCTTCTGTGGCCTAGTGTATTGGGTCTGATTGTACGACTTCCCTAGATGAAAGCGAATTTAACATAATTTTATCAGGAAATCAAGAGTCAACAATGTAGTGTATGTGATATGTCTATGGTAACACTGGGCTGCATTTTAAGAGTCTGCCACTGAAGTAGGTGATGGACGTAAAAAAATTCAGCCTGCCTGCATGGGCGCTGTGTCTTAGAGCCGCTGTGATTTCAAACGTGGCAGCTCATTTGCATGGCCACAGCGCCCACCTCCGCAATGACGTGGAAGGGGTGGGTAAGCTGTTGCGGGCAACGGCATCCGGCGCCAATACACAGGCGCCGGTGCCATTTTTAAAGGGCTCACAGCCCTTAATAGACATTTAAAAATTAAAGGCCCAGGTAAGGTACATTGCAACAAAAGAGAATTATATGATCTTTGAATGCATTTCCGGCCGTTCATGCCCTTTTTCACCCCCCCCCCCCCCAGAATGCGAATAGTGAGAATTTGCCCTTTGCCCCCCTCCAATGTTTGGCAACTTTGCCCTTTAGCCCTCCCATCACCCCCGCGACCAATCCGCATTGTTTTAACCCCGCTCCCCCCCACCCCTCACGCAGAGAAAAAAAATCATGCATCTCCTCCCCATAGGGGTCGCGCCACAATTCCCCAAACAGGAATTTGAAGACGCGGAATTGTTGTCCGCCCGAATGGAGATCGGTGTGGCGATTAAGGAGGACTGGACCCTCATTAAATCAGGTTTGTAAATTAGTGTACATATTGAAATGGGAGTCCTGTCGACAAGTGGCGGGGCAGCCGCCATGAGGTCTTGCCGCCGCCACCGAGATCGGCACGGTGCCTGTCGCCATCGGGGTTGGTGGGGTGCCTGTGCTGCACTGATCTTCATTGTCCCCCACCAACATTCCTGACAGCAGAGGGGCATTAAAATCCAGCCCAATGTCTTTTTGGTCCAGTTTCCTGATATGGTATGAAACTCAAAACAAAATGCTTCTCAACCAAAAAAAATTTAAAGATTAGTTCTGAGTTACACCCACAGCTACCTGGGCCCGAAATGGCTCTAAATGTCATAAAAAGCTGGAAGTTCATTGTTTAATCTTTCAACAAATCTAAATTTCGCTAATGCTCTGTTTAAGAGTCTGTAAACAAACTAGCTGACAGCTCTGGTGCCAGGTTGACTAAGGCTGTGCCTGAATGCATAGAAACCAAAACTCTGCTCTAACAAATACAAATTGTATTGAATAGTTTCCAACAAATCCTGGCATTGAGGCTCCTGTTCTGCCAGATTACATCCCTCAAAGCTTAGAAAACATGATGTAATCAGACTGAACACATTCTTTAACTGATAAGGAGGTTTAAGCTGATTTAATATGAAACTAGATTAAATAAATGTCCAACCGCAATCACAAATAATGGAGCAAAACAACATCTGGAGTTTAGTGTGGGAGAGTTATGAGTCTCTGGAGGCAGCCAGGATTAAAACTGTTGAGCAGAATGATGTGATTAGAATTATGACTGTTAAGTGACCTTGCTACAAAAAAAAGTTGGTTTTGAGATTTTTGTTATTAAAGTCACCACCTGAGAAAGGTCCAGGTTGTCTGAGCAGATGCAGCAAGAGCTCGGCAGTTATGCATCCAACTTTAGTCATTCAAAAGCTATTTGCATGAGGAATTGTGGTGACCCCCCAAGTCACTGTAATGTATGTTGCATCTCTTTCTGGCAGGAACAAGTTAGGATGAGCAGACTGTTCAAATATGACATGGCCCTTGGGTAAATTCTTTGAAGCACGTCTTTTGGGGATTTGGATTGTTGTTTCCCAGACCAGTAATTGATCACTTTCCCTGTTGATCTGGAGCAGCCAATCATTTAAAATTTATTTATTCATGTGAAAGTATGTTGATCTCCAGAAGATTATTTTTTTCTCTTAAGTGTATTAAAATTCTATAAAGCAATGATATCTTGGAGGTCATTTGAGCTGTGTGGTTTGGTTTTCAACGCTAATGGTCTTTTACTCCAACTCACTCTTTCCCAATACCTCAAAACTGTTGAATTCCTTACCTCCCTCAGTCTTAACTTCCTGCTATATTCAATAAGTTTTGAAATCTCACATTTGACATTGATTTTCTTATTTACTTTGTTGTCTCTCCTACATGAACCTTGAATGTATTCTGCTCTAAGGGCCTTAGCCTTTTGTCTGGGTTTCTCAAAAGAAATATTTATTAAGTATTATTTTCAAAGTCTGGTTATGGATTTTATTTTAGATATTTTCAATTCAAGTATTTTATTGAATTGTCAGGAATTATGTATCAAAAAATATTTTGTTTGTTTGCAACTTGATTTCTCTTATTTCTACTGCTTTAAATTACCTCAGCCAAAAATAGAGGGGAAGGTTATAAGAATGACTTCACCAGACAAACAAACTGTGTTTTCTTTTTTAAAAAAGGCCTGTAATTTATAATTTGTTGCTCTATGTCTGATAGATGTAACTCCTTTCAAACATTCATGTACTACAGGACACCACCTCAGTAGTGCACTAGTATGTGTTATTGACATAGTTCATAGTTTATTATCTTTAGACAATTTAAAATATTTTTTTTTTCCTGGAGTTATCTGCGATCTTAATCAGCTGGCACAAGCTACAAAAGTTGGGTAAACATCCTCTCAGCATCTACCCTGTCAAGCTTCCTCAGAATCTGAGATGTTTTAATAAGATCACCTCTCATTGTTCTAAACTCCAATGTGTATAGGCCCAACTTGCTTAATCTTTCCTCATGAGACAACTGTCAACAGGTCCAGGCAATGGGCAGTCAAGGGGGTTGTTTGGTCTGACTGCCTGCCTCCTTTTTCTGGTTATATCCACACCTGGGTGTCCCTGGAGAGGGAGCATACAGTGGCCTGGATTCTATAGAGCCCTCAACATTGGGATCCGTGGCGGGTGGGGCTTGAAGATAGCCCCGGAGTAGACTCGCCATAGACCTCGACCCCCACCCCCCTTGCTGCTCGGCGACGGGACCACAATTTAAATATTTCAATAAACTAAAATACCTACATTAATTACTCTCCCGTTGCCTCCCGAAGTGCCGCCGCGATCTTTACCCCGGCGGCTGGCACTGCAGCACCTTTGATTCCCCATTGACGCACACTGGCAGCAGTGTGTACCATCTACAAGATGCACTGCAGCAATGCACCAAGGCTCCTTAGACAGCACCTTCCAAACCCGCGACCTCTACCAACTAGAAGGACAAGGGCAGCACATACATGGGAACACCACCACCTGCAAGTTCCCCTCCAAGTCACACACCATCCTGACTTGGAACTATATCGCCGTTCCTTCACTGTCGCTGGGTCAAAATCCTGGAACTCCTTTCCTAACAGCACTGTGGGTGTACCTACCCCAAATGGACTGCAGCGGTTCAAGAAGGCAGTTCACCACCACCTTCTCAAGGGCAATTAGGGATGGGGAATAAATACTGGCCTGGCCAGCGATGCCCAGATCCCATCAATGAATAAAAAAAAATCTGGGTAAATGAGGCGCAACACTGGTGGGGAGGGGGGAGGAGGTTAGTTTCTTAGTGCGGGAGTAGGGCGGACAGGGTCAAATGAACATCATGAGCGTAAGAGATGGTGGGAAGCGTTTGTGCAGTTGGGTGCGGGGGGAAAGTCAGATTGTAAAGGTAAGTGTTTTGGGGGGTGGTGGGGAAGGGCAAATAACTAATTTAATTGTTATTGGAGGTGGGAGAGGGGAAAAGAGAATTTTTTTTTTTACTGCCATTGCCATTTAACTTTAAATATTTAAATTTGCTGGTCGGGCTAACAGCCCTTTAAAACTGGCAGCTGACGCCATTGCCAGGGAAAGACAGCCTGCCCCCTCCACGTGATCGGGGGGTGGCCCACCCTGGCTATTTAAATGAGCCACCATGCTTGGAATCGCAGCGGCTCTTTGGCAGACCACATGGGTGGGACCCCATTTTCATAGACGCCATAGAATTCTGCCCAGTGTCTGCTGGTAAGCTTGAGGCCTTCCGTGACTGATGGGCGCCGGAGGGACTGGAATGCTTCATCACCCCCAGGAATGTAATTTTAATTTAATTTGTTAAGTTTCCTTTATATTATTGGGTTTTCATGGTTAACATAAAAGATTTAGATCCAGACAAATAACACCATTCATGGTACCTGATGCCTTTCCTTTCATCTTAATTGTGTTTCAACAATGCTTGAGGATTCAGTGATGTAAATTTTACAACCAATTGCCTTTTCATTATGGAAAGACCAGCTAAGTTCAGCAACTCATGAGATTATTCTTCTTATCACAGAACTAGTCACATGAAACTCTCTTTTTCAACAGGTCTGCTCTACCTAAATGGACCTAACCTATAAATTATAGGAAATGAACATACAAATTAGTGGAATACATCCAGAATTCTCAGGCTTTCCAATATTTTCAGTGGAGATTTACAGTCAGTTTAGGTGACATTGGTTCGGAAAGGGTTGAAATATTTTATAAATGGGCTGGAAGCTGCACTTCACTGTTACAACCCGGTGAGAAAGGTGTCTAGAAGTCCCTCTCAGCCTTCATCTGGTCTTACCGTAACAGGATTTAATTTTAAACATGCTTTGTTTTTAGCTCCCCCTTGGTGAATCCTTGTTCACCACTTTCCAAATATAAGGCAAAGAAACCAGCAACTCTAATTCGGTTAACGCCTACGGATACATGATGCGCCCATGCTAGCATGCATACGCGATACACACTTGCAGATAGAGACAGAACAGAGCAGAAGAAATAAAGTGGAAAAGTTTGAGGCAATCTCTGAAGAGAGTTGTTACGGATCTTCGAGTTCACTGTAGAGTCCTTGATTGTAGGTAGATCTTGCTTTTCGTTGGGGCCCAGTATTCTTCTTAAACCTTGTTCTCTGTAGGAGACTTTTCTCTCTTGGGGTTCCTGTGTATTCAGTGGATTTGGAATTCCGTGAGAAAAAGATGGGAGCAGACAGACAGGCTGTGGCGAGCCAGCCAGGAGAGGTCTTTTCAGTCCAGGAGCAAACAGACACTCTGAGTTCAAACTGTTGGTACAATTTAGAAAAACACAGGTTGCCAAGCAGGTTAGTCATGTGACTAACTGGTCTGACCATGTCTTGGCTCTGTGGATTGCATCATCTTAGCAGGGACTAGAATGCACTTGCTTGCCTTCAATGTCTGGTGCTTAAAGTCCATTGTGGGTTAAATGGCTAAGGGGAGTACCCTCTCTTGTCCCTATTGGTATGTAAATGTCTTCCAGCCAAGTGTCTGGCAGCCCTTGTTACAGGCCTCTTCTTCTTCCCAGCAACAATTTGAAATTTAATGTTCATGTGGCAAAATTAATATGCCTCATTCCTGGCAGGTGGGGATCTAGCATGACATCACCTATTTATAATGTGTAAGGGCTGGTTTTGTATCTCTGATGTTTCAAGTCTTAACTTTGCACTGGACCAAAACTTTCCAATCACAAACTACAATTGGTGATCTTTACCCTAAACATTTATTTGTGCCTAAGGACTATAAAAGTTATTTTCTTCTTTAACTGTATTACTTGTTCTATTAGTGGAAAGGCACTGTTTATTGGATAAAGCATATTTTGACCCTATACTCAAATTTCCTTCTTATAGCCATAAAACAAAATAGCATTCTTTATGCTCAATAAGCAACAGGGAAATGGTATTTACCTCCTGACTGAGGCAACAACTTTCCAATTTCGGTGGAGACATATTGCTGCTTTTCAATACACAGCTGATATCCCCAAACTGCCACTTATATAGAGCATCAAATGGGATGTAGCTTTCAAAGCTTTCCTTATAGTATTGGAAGACCCGCCAGAGGTACTTACCACCTAATGTACATTTGATCAAGGGGGTGTGACTAGCCCTTCTGACCATTGTGGTCCATTTCTGCCTCAGCCCACACCAAATAATTAATGTCACTGTAAAATGTGATGGTAGAGCCTGTGTCTGGTATCTTTGAGGTGGTCGCAGCTTGTGTGCTCAAAAGGTTGGTGCTTCCTTGCTTGCACAGCATTCCTTAAAATACTTTTGAAGATTGAGTCAGGACTTTTTCTGTGACTTTTACTCAGCTCTGCTCAAAATGCACTTTGGTAATAGATTCTAATAGGAATATATTTTATTTTGTGTTATGAGAGAAACAGGAGGAGGATATTCAAGAGGCTAGATTAGGCATCATATGGACAGAGTCACCATGGTCTGCAGAAGATTTTAGATATCTCTGTATGTCAGTGCCTCAGAATGCTGTGCTTCGTCCAGAGACTATTGGGGAAATATGTTAACTACTGTCTGCTAAACTACAGCCCTTTTCCATCAGGAGAACAACATTGTCATTACCAATCTAGGTTCCCAGTGCCTTAAACTTGTTTGCATCTGGATCCTTCCAGGCAACATCAGGTATGCTGTCTCATATCAGCCAGTCAGCAGCTCACTGCTGCATCAACAAGATCATTGCTCCCTTCAGGAGGGCTGCACAATTTATTTCCTTCCCAATGGAATCATAGAAACAAAGAAAGAGAACGATTCAATTTTGTAAAGTTGGCGGGCTGCCCAACAGGTGCAGGAACTAAGTGATGGAACTCTAAAATAAAAGCAAAATACTGCAGATGTTGGAAATCTGAAACACAAACAAGAAATGCTAGAAATACTCAGCAGGGCTGGCAGCATCTGTGGAGAGAGAAGCAGAGTTAACGTTTCCGGTCAATGACCCTTCATCAGAACTGGTGTTTGACTTGGATGGAGAATGGCCTGGTTTCATTAGTGGTGGGGGTGAGATAGGGCATTAACAAGTGCTGTTTCAGAAGTGGAAATGGATTTCAGAAACAAAATGTTATATAAAGTATGGCACTTCATTCTGCCTAATCTCCTTCACAAATCTATACAACCGTGTCTGAAATAATAGATGTATAAATTAATCTGAGACAAGACAGGAAATTGTGGCAGTGTTGCTCACCTGATGGCTCTGAACATTTGTAGTATGCTAGTGGTAAGTGCTTAACACCTTCATTTGAAATTCCACTTTGTTCTATTTTAATGGTGGTCTCATCCCATTTAAAATAAACGGCTTAATGCTTCTGCTAAAGAAATGGAAAAAGGAACTTCATTCTAATGTATTGATGATTTGCTTGAAAGTTTCTCACAGTGTAAGTCCAGGATCGAATGTCATGTTTGAATCCCTCCAATCAGGGTTTCGTCCCTACCACAGTACCAAAATGGCTCTTACCAAAGTCAGAAATGACATCCCATGTGCCTCTGACAAACTTTCCCTCCTCGTCCCTTCTCAAGCTGTTTGCAGCCTTTGACAAGGTTGATCATACCATCCTCCTCCAACACTTCTCCACCATTGCCTGGCTGGATGCAACTGCACTCGCCTGGTTCCATTCTTATCTATCCAGTCGTAGCCACAGAATCACCTGCAATGATCTGTTGAACTTCTCTTCAGACTGTCAGACTGCTTGTCTGACATTCAGTACTGGATGAGCAGAAATTTCCTAAACTAAATATTGGGAAGACAAAAGACAAACTCTGTTTCCTTGCTACTGACTCAATCTCTCTCCCTAACAACTGCCTAAGGCTGAATCGGACTGTTCACAACCGTAGTGTCATATTTGATCCTGAGATGAGCTTCCTACCACATATCAGCAACATCACTAAGAGCGCCTATTTCCACCTCCATAACATTGTCCGACTCTGCCCTTGCCTTAGCTCATCTGCTGCTAAAACCCTCATTCATACGGACATACAAATTAGGAGCAGGAGTAGGCCACTCGATCCCTTGAGCCTGCTCCGCCATTCAATAAGTTCATGGCTGAACTGATTACTCCACATTTCCACCTACCCACGATAACTTTCCAGCCCCTTGCTTATCAAGAATATATCTACCTCTGCCTTAAAAATATTTAAAGACTCTGCTTCCACCGCCTTTTGAGGAAGAAAATTCCAAAGGCTCAAGACCCTGTGAGAGAAAAAAATTCTCCTCATCTGTCTTAAATGGGCGACCCCTTATTTTTAAACAGTGACCCCTAGTTCGAGATTCTCCCACAAGGGTAACATCCTTTCTACATCCACCCTCTCCTGGCTGGCCTCCCTAGCTCCACCCTTCACAAACTTGACGTCATGCAAAACTCTGCTTTCCATGTCCTAACATGTACCAAGTTCCACTCACCCATCACCTCTGCGCTCGCTGATCTTCATTGGCTCCCGGTTAAGTAGTGCATCAATTTTAAAATTCACATCCTTGTTTTCAAATCTGTCCATGGCCTCACCCCTTCCTATCTGTTATCTCCTACAATTCTACACCATGATCCACCCGCCAACACCCCCCCCCCCCTCCCCGACCACCGCATCCTGAGATCTCTTCACTCTGCTGATTGTGGCCTGTTGAGCATTCGGGATTTTAATTTCTCCACCATTGATGGTTGGACCTTCATCTGGCAAGGGACTAAGCTCTGGAATTCCCTCCATAAATATCTCCACCTATCCACCTCTCTTTCCTCCTTTAAGACACTCCTTAAAACAAAGATCCCTTGACTAAGTTTTTTGTCATCTGCCCCAATATTTCCTTATGTGGTTTGGTGTCAAAGTTTGTTTGACAGTGCCCCTGTAAAATGCCTTGGGACATTTTATTACATTAAAGGTGCTATATAAGTTCAGGTTGTTTTTGATAAGTATGTGGTCTCAGCTGGGCTGACATGGTGAAGTATCAAATGAAGGCTAAGTGCTTCCTGAAAAAGGAAAGAAGGGAAAATCAGAACGGCAGTCACCGTGGTCCACTCACATGCACTTTAAAATCACCAGCTCTCTCAGAGAAGACTTTCAACCCATCTTCACAAACTGGAAAGCTATATGGCCTGTGGGAGCTGTAGGATATGAGAGTAGGGGGGAAAAAGTTGTAAGTACTGAAATGCTCTGACTTTCACATAGACCTAAATAAAAATAACTATGATAAATGATGTTAGTCACATGTGTATAATTGTGGAGGAAATTGTACTGCGTGCAGTGATTTAGAACTTGGCATGCTCTGGAGTTAGAATTTGGAAAATTGTATGTTTACTACTATTATTAATTACATGGTGTCACATCATGACATCATTAGACAGAAATATTTCTGCCTGTTTTCTTAACCCTCCATATCCCCGATGGATTCAACATTCAAAGATTACAATCTTTACAATAATGTAACTCAGCTATAAATAAAGAGTATGTGTGTTTAGGATAGAAATGCAATATTGTACTAATGTGCCTCCTGGCTTGCTGTAGTCACGTGACCTCTATCATGAGATACTCACTGCAGGCAGCCATCACAAGGCAGTTCAATAAAGCCACAGTACAAGCAAGATTGTTGTCCTGTGAGTTCGTAACATGATGTCAGAGTGGAGCTGAGATTGAGTGTTGAAGAGCTGTATAGAAACACAGCTACTAAAAGATGCACACAAGAATGTTCAGACCTGCTAAAAGCCACAGAAAAGGAACAAACTAGCAGGCCACTGTTGAAAGCACTGGGTAAAACACGATGGCTGCAAATTTTCCTCTCCTGGCACTGGTTGAAATGAAAGGTGATATGAAACAGAACTGGCAGTTTTTCCATTTGCAATGGCAAAATTATGAAATTGCAACAGATTTAATTAACAAACCAGAGCAGCTACACTTTTATCACCATTGGGGAGAGACTGTTACAAAATGTTTTCCACCCTAAATCTCTCCAAAGAACAAAAAAAAACAGCAGAAATTTTGAAAGCCTTGAAGGCATGTTTTGAACCCCAAATGAATGTAACTTCTGAATAGTATGTGTCCAATATCAGGGCCCAAGGTGAAAAAGAGTCAATTGATCAATATGCAATTGCATTAACACAGCTCACAGAATCCTGTGAATTTGTGCAACCACAAGATGATCTAATTAAAGACAGGATTGTATTAGGCATAAGAAATCCCACAGTGAGATCACGTCTACTGAGAGGAGAAACTTACTCTCAGGAAAGCGATCGATGTGCAGAACTGCTGAGGTTGTAAATCAGCAGCTAGAGCATATTCAGGCAGAACAGACCAGGCCTTGCATTATGATGATAGACATTCCAGGCCGAAAGGGCAGAAAGATCACGGACAAAGGGCAGGATGCAAATACTGCGGAGGACATCACACAAGGCATGTCCAGTGTGGCGAAAGCAGTATTCTCACTGCAAGAAGCTGAATTCTTTTGCACACATGTGTTTGGCTAGAAGGAAGCACAACAAGCAGGTACAGATGGCCACTGGAGAAATATCAGCCGAAGATTCTGATGAATCACTGTACACCATACAACAGGTTGGGGGGGTCAGTCAGGTCGATAGGTGATAGATGGTTTGTGACAGTTGGAATGATGACTGCAGGAGGAGAACATCAAGTCAACATAAAGTACAAGATAAACAACAGTATGACATGCAACATCATGACCTTCACAGACCTGTGTGAAGTGGTTCAACATGGAGATCCAAAAATGAAGCCCTTGAAAGTAAGACTGAGACTATATGATGGCACCATACTAGTGCCGAGAGGACAAATCACCCTGAGAGCCCAATGCAATGACAAGAACGAAGATCTGGAGTTCCAGATCATAGATGGCAAGCAAAAGCCATCATATCAGCCAGAGCAAGTCTAAACTTTGGACTGGTAGCCCTCAACCTGCAAAAAGAGATTTGCCACATATTGCAGCATACTAAACCATTGACCACGGAACAGATCTTAGTGGAGTACAACGATGTGTTTACAGGTTTAGGATGTCTTCCTGGAGAATATCATCTTGAAGTAGATGAGAGGGTAAGACCAATTTAGCATCTGCCACAGAAAGTTCCAAGTGCCCTCAAGGCCAATCTAAAAGACAAGATTGAAAAGAAGGGAGTAATCAAAAAAGTGACAACTCCTACAGAATGGATTAGAAGCATGGTAACAGTGAAACAACCTGGAAAGCTGAGAGTATGCATCGATCCAAAGGATCTAAATAAAGCCCTGAAGAGATCTCACTACCCCATGCCAACCATTGAAGGAATTTTGCCACAACTTGCAAAGGCAAAAATCTTCACTACCCTGGATGTGAAGGATGGTTACTGGTACGTAAAGCTGGATGAAAGCAGCAGCTATCTAACTACATTCTGGATGCCATTCTGGAGATCAGATGATTACGCATGCCATTTGGCATTTCCATAGCTCCATAGGAGTATCAATGTATGAGAGAGTTAGTGATCTTCCCGGAGTGGAAGCTACAGCGGATGATTTGCTAGCTTATGGATGCGGAAATACAATGGAAAAAGCCATTGCCGACCGCAATCAAAATCTAGTGCAATTGCTGGACCGAGCTCGCCAGATGAACCTAAGCTGAACAAGAAAAAATTGCAATTAAAGATGTCCGACATCAAGTACATAGGTCATGTACTGATAGCAAAAAGGTCTTCGCCGGATCCCGCAAAAGTGAGAGCAGTAGCAGCAATGTGGCTACCAATAGAAGTAAAAGCAGTGCAACGATTTGTTGGTTTTGTCAACTATTGAGCAAAACCTTGTCCAATTTGTCGCCGGAGTGTAAACCATTATGCCAACTCACTGCCAAGGACGTGCAGTGGTATTGGGGGACAGAACAAGAAGCAGTGTTCATTAAAATCAAGCAACTAGTGATGGCAACACCAGTGCTGAAATACTATGATGTAAATGATGAAGTCACCCTGCAGTGTGACGCCAACATACAACATGCATATGTAACATACAAGCAAGGGAAATAGGTGCACATTGACGACATGCTGTCAACAGCAGCACTCCCTATGAAGGAAGTGGAGGATTCTATGACTGTGAAATATTCCAGATCCAATATGAAGCTGCAGCTCGACATGCTCTGGAAGTCATCAACCCAGCAGAGACATTGAATCTGACAGACAAGCACCTTGCTCAAATCAAGCGAAATACCCAGCAAGATGCAACTCTCCAAGTGTTGCAAGAAATAGAGACGAAAGGAAGGCCTGAAAACATCAAGGACACTCCTGTGGTCTCAAGAGTGTGTGCACCTACAGAGATGATATGACAGCCCAATATGGCATCTTGTACAAAGGAAATAGAGTCATTATCCCCAAAGAGTTGAGAGGAGAGATGCTAAAGTGCATCCATGCAAGCCACTAAGGAATTGAGTCTGAGGAAGGCAAGAGAAGTGCTCTACTGGCCAAACATGAGCAATGAAATCAAGGACCACATCAGCCAGTGCAGTACATGTAATGAGTACCAAGCTAAGCAAGCTAAAGAGCCACTGATGACACATGTCATCCCAGACAGACCATGGATGAAGCTGGGAGTAGACCTCTTCACTGTCACAGGAACTGATTATCTTTTTATCGTAGACTACTATTCTGACTACTGGGAGGTAGACCAGCTGACCTCAACAACTACCGGTGAGATTGTAGAATGCCTGAAAGCACACTTCAGTCGTTATGGCATTCCAGACATTGTAATAACCGACAATGGCCCTCAGTTCACAAGTGAAGATTTCAGTCACTTCATAAAGAATTGGGAAATTCAACACAATACATCATCTCCACACTATCCCCAGTCAAATGGAAAGGCTGAGGCGGCAGTGAAAATTGCCAAAGGAATCATAAAGAAATAGAGCAAATCCAGCACAGATGTATACAAGGCAATCCTCGAGTAGAGAAACACACCTACTGAAGGCATGGAAAGTAGTTCAGTATAAAGACTAATGTCATGCCGCACCAAGACCACTCTTCCAATAGCAAAAAAAGCTACTGAAGCCAGAAGTAGTAACAGGCATGAGTGACAAAATCAAGGTGAAACGGGAGAAAGCTAAATTTCATTTTGACAAAAATGCCAAACCATTGCCAGAATTGAGCATTAGAAAGCCAGTCAGGGTACAAACTTTCAACGCTCTCAACAACAGTCAGTCCAAGTGGCAGCCTGGGACCTGCAATAGAGCAGTTGTCACCTCGATTGTACGTGGTGGAAGTGAACGACCAGATATACCGTCACAAATGCAGGCACATACGCACAACTGGAGAAGCTGTTCCTTCACTGCAGGCGACCGATCAGGAAGATGTGAACTCACCATCTGCACAGACCACAGATCAACCATCAGGCCCAGAGGTCCACTGCACCCCAACAAAGGAAATGGAACAACAACAGTTACCGTGGCAACAAGTGACATGGGAATTACACTCCCCAGAGAAGGAAAATCACCCAGATGACCAGCCAATGACAATGCACACATGCACCATTAAGAGACCGGCATGATTTAAAGACTATGTGTGCAGTGCATGTGCAGCGACTGACAAGAATAACAAACTGCTAATGCATGAGAACCGTGGTGTGCATCATGGGTAACTTGGGCAATTCACAGTGTAAATGATAATGCATGCAATTTTTTTGGGTTTTTTTGTATGAAAAGGGAACTTAGTTAAAAAAAAACACATCCATGGAATCTTTTCAGTTTTAACACAAGTCCTCAAAAAAAAATGGAAGCACTTTCGTAACTCCTGTTAGTTAAATTATACAATGGAGGGTTTAAATGCCAGTCCATTGGACTTGTGCTAATGCTTAACAATAGGGATAAGAACAGAAATAAACTGGTTTCATTCAGAATTAATCCAAATGTTCATTCTCAGGTATTAACTAAAGATTCACAGGTAAATATCTACTCCATTTAGAGACCATAAAACATGTATAATCATATGACTTAAACATTTTATTTTTTTAAATTGAAGTGAGCACACTGATTACGAGAATCCCTATTCAAAAAATATAGTTTTGTCGCGTTCCAAATAACTTTTTTTCTGTAGTTAAACATTCCCCAGCTCCTTTTTTACATGCTGAATTTTCTTTGTTCCTTTGTGGTTATGAGATATAAACCATGTATAGTTTGAAAGATGCACAGCATATTGCAATTGTTTTAGTGATGCCTTTTACCCATTAGCACCTGACTGTCATATGCAGCCTTACTGGCTGCGCTCACTGAAGGAAAGAAAATAATGAATTTTTTTGTAAGAGGTTGGCCAATATCTTTCTCCTGTGAGATGGGCACACATTTGTTTTATTTTTCCCCAACACGATGCGATGAAGGATACCCTATTTTATGATCACAAATGCACATTATATTAATTTAGTGACATGTCTTAAACCAAAAGAAATGTTCACTATTATCCTACATATGGGAGAGATGAGCAAACTACATTTTTAAAATTTAAATAAGGACTAAGAAGGACTAGAAAAAATTGCTTTGAACTTTTAGTAACTTAATAAATATTATAGTGGTTTCTGATACTTCAACAGTCAGTAGTACTAACGTGATTACTACCACTTCAGTGGAACCTAGTAGTAAAGCAGTCAGTAGCACTCTAGTGTGACTTATTCTGTAACGGTCACTAGCACTACAGTGGTCATCAGTACTTCAGTGTAACCAAGTATTAGTTGTAACTAGTATTGTACATAGAATGGTTAATAGTATTTCAGCATTCACAAGTAGTTGAATAGAACCTAGTATGTCAGTGTGATTAGTATTTCAGCAGTCACTTGAACTCATCCATGCCTTTGTTGACTTGACTATTCCAACGTACTCCTGGCTGGTCTCCCATGTTCTACCCTCCATTGGAGGTCATCCAAAACTCTGCCTCCCGTGTCCTTACTCGTACCAAGTCCCATTCACCTATCAACCGTGTGCTTGCTGATTTACAGTGGCTGCCAGTCAAGCAGCTCAGTTCTCAATCTTGTTTCCAAATCATTCCATGGCCTCGACGCTCCTTATCTCTGTAATCTCCTCCAACTCCACAATCCCCGCCGCCCCCCCCCCGCAACCCCCCACCAAAGATATCAGTGCTCCTCTAATTCTGGCTTCTTCAGCATCCCCAATTTTAATTGCTCCACCATTGGTGGCTGTGCCTTCAGTTGCCTAGGACCGAAGCTCTGGAATACCCTCCCTACACCTCTCCACCTCTTTACCTTGCTTTCCTCCTTTAAGACACTCCTTAAAATCTACCTCTTTGACCAAGCTTTAGGTCATCTGACCTAATGTCTCCTTATGTGATTCAGTGTTATATTTTGTTTTATAATGCTCCTGTGATGCGCCTTGGGATGTTTTATTATGTTAAAGATGCTATATAAATGCAAAGTGTTGTAGTAATCATGCTGAATGCAAAAATCCGTTTCTATAGGTGAATCCATGCCCTATAATCAAAAACGTAACTTTTATGTACAAAATAAATCCACGGGGTTCACGGCACTGCTTTTATAGTTTAAATGTTAATGAAGACCTGACAGAAAAGTCACATTTCAACATTTAAATGTGAGCAGTCTTTTCCCAACTATACAAGTTGGCAGTGTGACTCACTGGTGCTCCCTCACAGCTTTGTACCAGTATTGGTAGTGTAAACAGGTTGGTAGATTGCTGACATAATTTCCAAAGCTTTAATAAACACTAGCTGATATCCCATGATGTTGCAGATGGGATGGATTTTACCAGGCCTATGGTGATGGGCTGGTAATATGGCAGGGGAAGGCATCAGGAGGGGAGCCCGCCATCTTCCCACCACCGCGGCAGATGAACAGAAGCAGGAACCTCAGCTTAAGGGCCACTTCCTGACCCCACTGGCATTTTGCCCACGTCAGTAAGGACCCATTGCTGGGTGGGGAGACCACCAGGTAAACCCTGGCAGCCTCCCAGTGGGTTCCCGGGATGAGGGGGGGTGGGGGAGGGCCCTCCTTTATGACTGCTCCAGGGCCCACAGAGGGGACCCCAGCGGCAATGAATGCATTTTTTTTGACAGCGACCATTCAGTTTAGACCGAAGAAGGAATGGTGCCTACATTTGACTCACTGAACAGTCTTACATCAACCAGATCAGATTATATTGGCATTCACACTACCACCCTCCTAACGGGATTCACACAAGCTACTGAATGAATTAATGTGAGATAATGCATTTTGGAAGGTCTAATACAGGTGGGAAGTATACAGTAAATGGCAGAACCCTTTGGAGTATTGACAGGCAAAGAGATCTGGGTGTACAGGTCCACAGGTCACAAAGTGGCAACGCAGGTGGATAAGGTAGTCAAGAAGGTATACGGCATGCTTGCCTTCATCAGTCGGGGCATAGAGTATAAAAATTGGCAAGTCATGCTGCAGCTGTACAGAACCTTAGTTAGACCACACTTGGAATATTGCGTGCAATTCTGGTCGCCACACTACCAGAAGGACGTGGAGGCTTTGGAGAGGGTACAGAAGAGGTTTACCAGGATGTTGCCTGGTCGAGAGGGCATTAGCTATGAGGAGAGGTTGGATAAACTCGGATTGTTTTCACTGGAACGACGGAGGTGGAGGGGCAACATGATAGAGGTTTACAAAGTTATGAGCGGCATGGACAGAGTGGATAGTCAGAAGCTTTTTCCCAGGGTGGAAGAGTCAGTTACTAGGGGACATAGGTTTAAGGTGCGAGGGGCAAACTTTAGAGGGAATGTGCGAGGCAAGTTCTTTACACAGAGGTTGGTGAGTGCCTGGAACTTGCTGCCGGGGGAGGTGGTGGAAGCAGGTACGATAGCGACGTTTAAGAGGCATCTTGACAAATACATGAATAGGATGGGAATAGAGGGATACGGTCCCCGGAAGTGCAGAAGGTTTTACTTCAGACAAGCATCAAGATCGGCGCAGGCTTGGAGGGCCGAATGGCCTGTTCCTGTGCTGTACTGTTCTTTGTTCTTGCGAATTATCAAAGACATCAGACAACAAAGTCATGACCTATAAATTTGGCTGTGCAGTACCCATTTTTTGAGAAGCAACTGGCCTACTAAGCCCCTAATATGATGGGCTCACATTTCCAGCTAGATGTGTGCTGTCCACCATCTTAGTGAAAGAAGAAAGTAGGCTTCCAGGGCCCACGCCTAAAACAGGACCTTGGACTCCCTGCTACCAAAAAGGTAAATCTTTGAAATGCACTTATCTGCACTAACATACTCTTTGGCTTCTAATCCTCCTTCCTAGCCTCTGATCTTCCGACCCTCAGTCTCCAATCCCACAAATGTCAATTAAATGAATGACCAGTTAATCTATGTTTCTTGATGGTGGTGTTCAAAGGAAGAATGTTGAGCATGAGTACTGTTGTGTGATTACTGTTGTGTCAGCACGGTTTTGTGACGGGTAGGTCGTGCCTCACAAACCTTATTGAGTTTTTCGAGAAGGTGACCAAACAGGTGGATGAGGGTAAAGCAGTGGATGTGGTGTATATGGATTTCAGTAAGGCGTTTGATAAGGTTCCCCACGGTAGGCTATTGCAGAAAATACGGAAGTATGGGGTTGAAGGTGATTTAGAGCTTTGGATCAGAAATTGGCTAGCTGAAAGAAGACAGAGGGTGGTGGTTGATGGCAAATGTTCATCCTGGAGTTTAGTTACTAGTGGTGTACCGCAAGGATCTGTTTTGGGGCCACTGCTGTTTGTCATTTTTATAAATGACCTGGAAGAGGGTGTAGAAGGGTGGGTTAGTAAATTTGCAGATGACACTAAGGTCGGTGGAGTTGTGGATAGTGCCGAAGGATGTTGTAGGGTACAGAGGGACATAGATAGGCTGCAGAGCTGGGCTGAGAGATGGCAAATGGAGTTTAATGCGGAAAAGTGTGAGGTGATTCACTTTGGAAGGGGTAACAGGAATGCAGAGTACTGGGCTAATGGGAAGATTCTTGGTAGTGTAGATGAACAGAGAGATCTTGGTGTCCAGGTGCATAAATCCCTGAAGGTTGCTAACCAGGTTAATAGGGCTGTTAAGAAGGCATATGGTGTGTTAGCTTTTATTAGTAGGGGGGTCGAGTTTCGGAGCCACGAGGTCATGCTGCAGCTGTACAAAACTCTGGTGAGACCGCACCTGGAGTATTGCGTGCAGTTCTGGTCACCGCATTATAGGAAGGATGTGGAAGCTATGGAAAGGGTGCAGAGGAGATTTACTAGGATGTTGCCTGGTATGGAGGGAAGGTCTTACGAGGAAAGGCTGAGGGACTTGAGGTTGTTTTCGTTAGAGAGAAGGAGGAGGAGAGGTGACTTAATAGAGACATATAAGATAATCAGAGGGTTAGATAGGGTGGATAGTGAGCGTCTTTTTCCTCGGATGGTGATGGCAAACACGAGGGGACATAGCTTCAAGTTGAGGGGTGATAGATATAGGACAGATGTGAGAGGTAGTTTCTTTACTCGGAGAGTAGTAAGGGCGTGGAACGCCCTGCCTGCAGCAGTAGTAGATTCGCCAACTTTAAGGGCATTTAAGTGGACATTGGATAGACACATGGATGAAAATGGAATAGTGTAGGTCAGATGGTTTCACAGGTCGGCGCAACATCGAGGGCCGAAGGGCCTGTACTGCGCTGTAATGTTCTAAAAAAAAAAATTACCGGCCACAATGTGGCCATTTTGTGAAAAGCAACAAAGTATGTTAGCAGGCTGAAGGCAGAGTAACAGAAACTGAATGCAGAGAGGGAGAAACTTCAGAAAGAACAGCAACAGATGAGACGCGAATTCTCCAAGCAAGAGTTGTTAAACCACCGAGATGATATTTGGACTTTTGAGCCTCTATACTTGTATAGTTCATAATCTCTATCCATGTGTAAATAATTTTGATGTTGTCTAATGTTATGTGTTTTGCTTTTAGTATACGAGACTTATCTTTGGAAAGAAGGGGTATGTTGTGTGATTGCCTTTAAGAGTAATGCACCCTTAAGACCTTCGTATGCTAATGAGCTACACACCAGTATGTAGTCATGTGACTCAGAGCCAGAGTCACTCTGCTACTGTAACACCAAGAGACAAGGTCTTGTAAATAGTTAGCTCTGCACTGTATATATTTGTTAGCTGTAATTAACCTGTTCGAGATCTTCAACAACCTGGATTCCACGCATCTCATTTATGTTGCATCAGACAACATAAAAAGCTTCTCATTACAAGTACTCCCATTAGAAAGCAATGTGATGCTAGCTGTACAGCTGCCTCTGCATTGTTTCATAAGTAACTTGCTTGGTAGTTTTTCATTGTCACTGCCATGATCTCCACTGCCTATTAGTATATGATCAAATTATCCATGCAATTTATTTACATGTGAACCTAAATAATTACAGGCCAGTCAGTCTAGCCTCAGTAGTGGGCAAATTATTGGAATCTATTCTGAGAGACATGATAAACTGTCACTTAGAAAGGCATAGGTTAATGAATGATAGCATGGATTTGTTAAGGGAAGATCTTGTTTGACCAACTTGATCGAATTTTTTGAAGAAGTAACAAGGAAGATAGATGAGAGTAGTGCAGTTGATGTGGTCTACATGGATTTTAGCAAGACTTTTGACAAGGTCCCACATGGCAGACTAGTTAAAAAAATAAAATGGGATCCAGGGAAATGCAGCAAGGTGGATACAAAATTGGCTCAGTGGCAGGAAACAAAGGGTAATTGTTGATGGGTGTTTTTGTGACTGCAGGGCTCAGTACTGGGTTCCCTGCTTTTTGTGGTATATATTAATGATTTGGACGTAAATCTAGGGGGCATAATCGAGAGGTTTGCAGATGACACAAAGATTGGCCGTGTGGTAGATAGCGAAGAGGATAGTTGTAGGCTGCAGGAAGATATTGATGGTCTGGTCAGATGGGCAGAAAAGTGGTAAATGGAATTCAACCCGGAGAAGTATGAGGTGATGCATTTGGGGAGGTCAAACAAGGCAAAGGAATGCACAATTAAAGGGAGAATACGGAGAGGTTTAGAGGAAGTGAGGGACCTTAGAGTGATTGAATCCCTGAAAGTAGCAGGACAGGTCGATAAGATGGTTAAGAAGGCATATGGAATCCTTTCCTTTATTAGCCGAGGATAGAATATATAGAATATAAGAGCAGGGAGGTTATGCTGGAACTGTATAAATCATTGGTTAGGCCACAACTTGAGGACAGTGTGCAGTTCTGGTCACCTCATTACAGAAAGGATGTAATTGCACTAGAGAGGGTACAAAGGAGATTTACAAGGATGTTGCCAGGACTGTAAAAATGCAGCTACGAGGAAAGATTGGATAGGCTGGGGTTGTTCCCCTTGGAACAGAGAAGACTGAGGAGAGATCTGATTGAAATGTACAAAATTTTGAGGGGCCTGGATAGAGTGGAGGTGCAGGGTCTATTCACCTTAGCAGAGAGGTCAGTGATTTAAAGTGATTGGTAAAAAAATTAGAGGGGAGATCAAGAAAAGTTTTTTCACCCAGAGGGTGGTGGGGGTCTGGAATTCACTGCCTGAAAGGGTAGTTGAGGCAGAAACTCTCAACTCATTCAAAAGGAGTCTGGATATGCACCTCATGTGCCATAATCTGCAGGGCTACGGACCAAATGCTGGAAGGTGGGATTAGAATGGGTGAATCGTTTTCCGGCTGGCACAGACACAATGGGCCAAGTGGCCTCTTTCTGTGCCTTAAATATTTTATGATTCTAAAGTTTACAGTGAGAAAAACTAAACAACTTACCTGACCTATAGGTGCAAAGAAGAAAAAGTATTCCTTTTACACATTCTTCACCCTAAAATTTTGTCATTAAAAGTAAATTGTAAATTCTTAGCCTGCATGTGACACAACCTGAGAGCACCAATTTTGAATCTGATATCTGCACTATCGAGACCGTGTACAACTTTGAGATAAATTACACCTGAAGGCATTGTAGACTTATCACATTGTAGCCAAAAGCCCACAAGGAGGCTTATCTTTATGATTCTATTTAATTTAATAACCAAGGTTCACAGATTGCGCAGTATTAATAAAAAGCAGATTAACCACTTACCTACCAATCTGTTATATTAATTTGCAACCCAATATTTCTAGACAGTTATAACGACATTAGTGCAGGATTCACCATGACTCGAAATCTCTCAACTGGGGAATTTAAGATTTCAGGTTCTCGGTCACAGTTCACAGTTCAAGTTACATTGATGTGATTGTAGTTATATGAAATCATGCTGGGTTCAAATTAATACAGTAACAAATTGGCAGGTGAGAGGCTGATCTATCTTTTTATAGTGTCACTGATGCACAATTCTGTTAAGCTTAAATATTAATTCACATTAATGGTGTAGACTAATTGAGAGAGATTGTATAGCCATGATAAGTCAACAACTCCATTTTATTGTGTCATATGACTTCCAGGATTGAAGGCAAACTATATGGGCTTTGGCCTTCTGTAGTTTAGCAATTTCTATGCTTCTACATTGTGCAAACAAGATTTTAGATGCAGTTTGCTGTGTCTATGGTGTATGCAAATATAATTCATTTAGTATGAAGTACGATCTCACACACCACGGTTTGGACTACCAGTGATAACTATCAATCTTGGCTATAGGCAGCCTGTAGGAAAATCCTAGCAATTATAGCCACGTTCTTTATTGGCCACCCACAGACACTGAGAATCCTGTTTCATTCAGTTAGTAAAAAGAGAACAGATGATGCTTCTGCAACCTAAGCTTGCTATAGATACGCTTGTTAGCTGCGGAGTTTGTTCGGCGAGAAAGCTATTGGAAACAGATCATCATCAGCCTGCCAAAGGTATATTTCAGGCAGCTTAAACATTTTATTTCCTATCAGGGCACGGCATTGTCCATAAATCTAGCTTAGATTGAACAGAGGATAAGCAAAGTATGACTCACCTATTTGAAATCCGAGTAGATGTATGATCCTGACCCAACTAGAACATTTCTTGGCAAAGTTGTATGTTTGTCAGGATTTGACTGTGTACTCAAAGTGCGTGTGAGTAATGGGTGAATGAAGTATCCGGGATCACTTACAATAGCAGCAGATGCTTGCTTTAGTCAAGTGATGGTCATTTTCTGTGATGTTTTGTTCCTCTGGTGTCTAAGCAAATTAAACTTCGTTGAAAACATGGCTAGTTTCCAGACTGTAGATATCATGTAAATAAGTCAGTAAATCTAAATCTTTCCCAAATTTAAAAGTGCAGGAGTTCATGATTTTTTTTATTTTTGGGATGTGGGTAATACTGACCAGGCTACATTTCTTACCTCTCCCTACCTGCTCTGGGAAAAGGATGGTGAACCTTATCCTGAACTGTCATAGTAATAAGGGAGACAGTGGCGTAGTGGTAATGTCACTGAATTAGAAATCCTAAGGTCTAGGCTAATGCCTTGGGAAGACAGGTTCAGCTCCCACCATGTTAGCTGGTGGAATTTAAATTCAACTAACTAATAAAAATCTGGAATTGAAAGCTTGTCTCATAATGGTGCCATGAAAACTATCATTGATTGTTATAAAAACCCATCTGGTTTACTAATGTCTTATAGGGGAGGAAATCTGCTGCCCTTACCTGGTCTGGCTGACAGGTGACTCCAGATGCGATGTTACCAGCAATATGGTTGACTCTTAACTGCCCACTGAAATGGCCTAGGAAGCCACTCAGTTATCAAGGACAAAAACTGGCCTTGCCAGTTATATCCACATCCCATGAAAACATTTTTAAATAAGTGTTTGTGCTGATAATGCTTGCTTGGTGTTAGGTAGGGAATTCCAGGATATTGACGCTGCAACATATTTCAATGGCAAGATGGTGTGTGATTTGGAGGGGAAATTGGAGGTGATGGTGGCCAATTGCATTATTGCTCTTATCCTTCTCAGTGGCAGTGATCAAAGGCAAGGAAGACATTGTTGAAGTATCTTTGATGAGTTGATGCACTGCATCCTGTACATAATACACACTCAACCACGATGTGCTGAATGGAGGGGTTGAACGTCGAGTGCAATATTAGCGGTGCCAGAGTGTTGACATGGCTAGTCCAGTTATGTTTCTGGTCAATGGTGATCCTCAAGGAATTGATGGTGGGGGTTCAGTGATGGTGGTGCTATTGAGGGTCAGGGGAGATGGCTAAACTTTTTGTTATTTAATAAGGACATTACCTGATGCTTGTGTCGCATGAACATTAGAGGTAGAATTTTAACCTTTGGACCCGCTCGCAGGGGTGGAGCTGAAAATTTGTGGAGTGGGTTTTGCTGTGGCTCTTTAACTGAGCCATGGAATTAGCATCCTACATCTGGGTTCCCTGACCAATTGCAGCAGGTGGGCATGATCATGACCCACACCTGACTGTGCAATCCCATGTTGGCTCTGTTAGGACCTCAAATGAAAAGTATATGGTGATAAAAGTTCTTCAAATAAAGAATTTTCAAGCACCAGTGAAGGGAGGGAAGTAGCAGCAAAATACAATTGGGGTTCAGAAGATTGCTGGAATAGTATAAAATCCTAAAACCATGGAACGGCAGTTTCCTTCAGCTCCTTCCCTGCTCAGGTCTCCCCTGATGGCCCAGTGAGGCATTCCATTCAACAGTTGAGCCAAGCAAGCTAAGACGGGTCCCTGTTTCAATTTTTAGTCTGTGTTGAATTCATGATTTTTTTCTGTCCTCCATCACACTTACCTTTTTCCTCTCTTTACATTTCCTTCTTCAGCAGTGAACAGTTGCACTTCAGCAACATGTCGCTCACTCCAGCTCCCTCTCATTTTATGACACTAATCCAATGTGAATGGAGCTTAAAATAAGTTCAAACTAGTCCACATTACAACAAATTTACCCTGATGGAAACATCAGCTACATCTTCTTGATTTAGCACTGCATCGGAATTTGTGTAAATGCCACAATGTCAAGTCGAACTGCTGAGGTTTAATTGCCTCTTTACCCAGTTTTACTGGAAAAATATTTTTGTAATATGAAAAGTGAGAAACCTCAATATTTCCTTAGAAAAAATGTTAAGCATGAATATAATTAGTATTTATGCATCTTTTAACACATTCAACTTTAGTATAAAAAAAAGATACTTTTTTAAGTGTAGAGATGATTAAATTGAACACAGTTTCAGATTCCTAACTTGTTATTTAAAATAAAATGTACACACTTGAACTTCACCACAATCTTTTGATGCAAGCTGCTAATTATTTTTTCAGATTATCTTCAGAAACCTATTCAGTAACTAGAATTTATATCCATGCATTGTGAAGAATCGAATTTTGATGTGTGCCACTCTCCTCACTGAGGATTTGTAATTTGTGTTGTGAAGGCAGCATTTCCCTTTAAGTTAACTGAGCAAAGTAGGGAGAGAGGGGGAAGAGAGCAGGAATCGTTCGCTGAAGGCCACAGGACCAGCTAAGTCCACATTGTGGAGGGTGTGGGGGCATTCTCTGAGGGGTGCAGAGTGGGGCAATCTCAGAGTGGGGGGTTGAATGGAGAGGGGGGCAGGGGTATTGATCTTGAAGAGGGTGGGGGGGGGGTGTTGATGAGGTATGGGGAGGAGGTTGATTGGTTGGGCTATTCATACCGAGGTTAGGGGTTAATGGAAGGCCTTGTGGTGGGAGGAGATCAGAGGCTTGGCTGTGGAATCAGAGGCTTTGTAGGGGGAGGACCAACCCTTTGGTCTCAGTTAAAGTTGGAAATGGGCAGGTTGGAGGCAGGTCTGGGTCAGGAAACAGATTTTCCAGATTTAACCCTACACCCGCCCCAAACTCCTCCTTTTCTGTAGGTTAAAATTCCCCTCTACTGGTACTTGTCATCCCAAGACTCGATGTTGCTCCAGGTCCTGCTGTAGGCTGGCAGTGTTTTGTTATCAGAGGAGATGTGAATGAAGTTGAACATTGTGGAATTGTATTCAAAGAGTTCTACTCCTGACCTGATAATGGAGAGAAGGTTATTGCTGAAGCAGTTGAAGACGTTAGGGCCAAGGACACTGACTGAGGTATTCTGGAATTGTCAGTTTAACATCAGTTGTGGGGAAGCTAATATTGTCTATAATCAGCAACAGAGTGACTGAGAACTTGGACAAGTATGGAAGAAAGAGCTTGCATTTATACAGCAACTTTCATGACCTCAGGGCATCCCAAAGTGTTTTACAGTCAATGTAAGCAATGTAGCAGTCAATTTGCACACTTCAATGTCCCACAAACAACAATGAGATAATGACTGCTCTAGTAATGTTGGTTGAGGGATAAATATTGACCAGGACTTACCAGGCAGAACTCCCCTGCTCTTCTTTGGAAATTGACATGGTATCTTTTACATTCACCTGAGAGAACAGACAGGGCCTTGGTTTAATGTCTCACCCAAAAGATGGCACCTCCAACAATGCAGCACTCCCTCAGTATTGCATTGAAATTTCAGCCTAGATAGTGTTCGAATTTCTGGAGTGGGAATTGAACCCACAATCCTCTGGCTCACATGAGATTCCTTTTCAGATTCTTTAACTTGGAAAATCACACTTGTCTTTCACCAGCCCGGCACAATAACATTTGAAGAGCAGCTGAGCTTCATTTAGTGTAATTCCCAGTCCTATAAATCTCTGAGACCGTTTGATGCCTGGTGTTAGAAAGCTGAATTATTAGGAAAGAGTGGACTTTTCAACCTGGAAGGAGGCACCTGAGAGGTAATCTTACAGAGGTGTGCAAGATAGTTTACCAGAATGAAAAAAGGAAATTGGAATATTACTTTAAACTAAATTGAGAGAGCAGGACAAGAGGACACAGTTTCAAACAAGTAAAAGGCAAACTTAAGACTTATTTATTGAAATTATTCTTTACACAAAGAGTGATCAGCACTTGGAATGGACTTTTGAAGACATAATCACTGGAATCATTTTTTAAAAAAGGTTGAATTCTTCCAATCGTCTGCGTAAGATGTGCAGAAATCCCACAAAAATGGTGCAAAGAGAAGTTATGATAGGTGATCAGGAGAAGCCCCAGGGAAATCCAACCCCAGTTGTATGCAATGGGGGAAAAGTGGTTTACTTAAATTAAGAGAGGCTGCCCTCATCTGGAATTATCTTATGATCTTATTTAAAGTCAGGTGACAATGAAAACTTCAGACAGAGCAGACCGCACTTATACAAAGCTTTGACAAGATGGCAACATGTCAGAGAAGTAAAGCACTTCTCAATTAGAACCATAGAAAAATTACAGCACAGTAAGAGGCCATTCAGCCCATCATGTCTATGCCGGCTGAACAAACTAGTCGCCCAATCTAATCCTACCTTCCAGCACCTGGTCTGTAGCCTTGCTGGTTACAGCACTTCAGGTGCAGGTCCAGGTTCCTCTTAAAAGAGTTGAGGGTTTCTGCCTCCACCACCATTCCTGGCAGTGAATTTCAGACACCCATCACCCTCTGGGTGCTAAAGGTTTTCCTCATGTCCCCGCTAATCCTTCTACCAATCACCTTAAATCTGTGCCCCTTGGTAATTGACCTTTCCGTTAGGGGAAACAGGTCCTTCCTGTCTACTCTATCTAGGCCCTTCATACTTTTATACACCTCAATTAAGTCACCCCTCAGCCTCCTCTGTTCTAAGGAAAACAACCCTAGCCGATCCAATTTTTCCTCATAGCTGCAATTTTCAAGCCCAGGCAATATTCTTGTAAATCTCCTTTGTACTCCAGAGCAATTATGTCCTTCCTGTAATGTGGTGACCAGAATTGTATGCAATACTCCAGCTGTGGCCTAACCAGCGTTTTATACAGTTCCAGCATTACATCCCTGCTTTTGAATTCTATACCTCGGCCAATAAAGGAAAGCATTCCATATGCCTTCTTCACCACTTTACCTACCTGCCACCTTCAGGAGTGCGTGTGGACATGCACTCCAACGTCTCTCACTTCTTCTACCACTCTCAATATCCTCCCGTTTATTGTGTATTCCCTCGCTTTATTTGCCCTCCCCAAATGCATTATCTCACACTTCTCTGGATTCAATTCCATTTGCCACTTTTCCACCCACTCAACCAAACCACTGATATAATTCTGGAGTCTACAGCTATCCTCTTCACGATCAACTACACGGTCAATTTTTGTGTCGTCTGCAAATTTCCCAATCGTGCCTCCCACATTTAAGTCCAAATCATTAATATATACCACAAACTGCAAGGGACCCAACACTGAACCCTGTGGAACGCCACTGGAAACCACTTTCCATTTGCAAAAATATCCATTGACCATTACCTTTTGTTTCCTGTCACTGAGCCAATTTTGGATACAACTCGCCACAATCCCCTGAATCCCATGGGCTTTTACTTTTCTGACCAGTCTGCTATGTGGAACCTTATTGAATGCCTTACTAAAATCATGTAGACAACATCCATTGCACTACCCTCCTTGTTACTTCCTCAAAAAACTCAATCAAGTTAGTAAGGCACAACCTTCCCTTAACAAATCCCTGATTAATCCGTGCCTTTCTATGTGGCAGTTTATCCTATCTCTCAGAATTGATTCTAATAATTTACCTACCACTGAGGTCAGACTGACCAGCCTATAATTATTTGGCCTATCCCTTGCACCCTTTTATAAACACTAGTGCAATGTTCGCAGACCTCCAATCATCTGGTACCTCGCCTGTATCTAGTGAGGATTTGAAAATGATCCTCAGAGCATCCGCTATTTCCTCCCTGGCTTCCTTTAACAACCTGGGATACAATCCATCTGGCAAATCTGTGTAACACAAGACCATCAATGAATGGTTTGCTGCATTTAAAATTTCAAATAACCTATAAAATGTTACCTGCAGGATATACATATTTGCAAGAGCCATCTTTGGCCATAAGAGATGATACTGCACTCACATATATTTGGATTTTACATATCTAGATGACACAAGTCATACATAGGATCACACAACATTCACAAATATAAAGAGACAGATGTAGAGAATTGCATACATTTATGTGACTGTAAAAACAGGGTTGAAATCTTTCCTTGGCAAGTGGCTTAATTTTGAATTGGGGAGGGTGAGACGGGCAGTGTACAGTAGCTGCTGGGTAGCAGTGCCAGTCTTAGTGATAATCACAGAAGCTCACACAGCAGCTGGTGCATTTTTACTTTGAAAATAGGTCGATTCAAGTCTCAAAAAGGAAAAGGAATGAATCACTGAAAATGGATTTGATGGGAGAGATGTGAATCAATGCTGCCCTCTAGCTGTGTAAAGTAGAAACTGCATTTGGATGGCTGTGCCAGAGGCTTCCTGGAGGATATTGCTGTTGGGTGCACAGCAGTACTCAGCACTGTTGTCCAAATGGTCCATCCAGAGTACAGGAAGCTCAGACACTCATGTCGAGTAAAATCATTTTCCTCTAGTGTCACGTTACTCCCCAAATCCGAATACATAACGTTGCTGGCTTTCTTTTTGTTGAGGTGGAAAGTGCAGCTGTTAAAATTGGGATTGCCGGAGCTGATTGTTCAACTGGACAATCTACAGTATTTTTAGAGTTTCATAAAATAAGGGGATTATTATATCACAGCTACTGGTCTCTGAGAGATACAGAATCAGAAACACACTATTCGCTCGAAACACATTGCTGGTTCCACACTGCATGCAAGCCAAGCAAACTGGAGCTCTGCAGATACATAAAAACTCTGCTCACTGGTTAAATTTTGATGAAGGCAGAGAGCTGTTTGCCCCATCACTTTACTAATATTCAATGTAAAATCTGAAAAGTTTCCAATGGATCTCCTGGAATCTCTCTTCTCAGTTGCAGTCCTACACTACCTCCTGGAAGCACTCACATATTTCTTACTAAACACACGTAATGAAGAGTATAGTTCCTTTTTTATGTGAAACTCAAGCATGTCATTGTCAATACAAATTTTGTAGTGTAACTGGCTTATTAATACCAATATTACAAATGTAAGCTCCCATTAGCTTTCAGTTAATTCAGTGAATCATGCTTTTTTACTTTTGACTAATGTATTGTTCCAGTAGCTTTTGCACAGATTAGGGCAACTCACAACCTCCATACATCCGCCCAGGCATACGCCATGGAGAGGTCACTCCGTAGTCACCTCACAGCGACCAAAACAACACGGAAGGCAGCAATTACGGGTTATAAGTCTAGCTCAATTGGCGTAGAGATTGGGCGCTACGAGTTGCCTTTGTCGGTGGGAGAGGTCATCGCATCTCACTGGACAGCTACTGCCCTCCTCAAACCGGGCAGTCCCCGGTCAGTAAGGTTCTGTCCCACCACAGTCCACCTGCTTCAACGGGTGCTTGGAGCTCAGGGTCATTGCCCGACAAGAGGACTGTAACACCGCACCAAACAGCACGACAAAAAAAGGAAAGTAGGTACCAGCCCTTCGTTTTGCAAGCTGGAACGTTAGAACTATGTGTCCTGGCCTGTCGGAAGACCTTACGCAAATCAACGATTCTCGGAAGACCGTCATCATTAACAACGAGCTCAGCAAACTCAATGTGGACATGGCAGCACTTCAGGAGACACGCCTCCCTGCGAGCGGATCTCTAAGAGAGCAAGTCTACACCTTCTTCTGGCAGGGTAGGTATCCTGAAGAACCAAGACAGCATGGAGTGGGCTTTGCTATCAGAAACTCTTTGCTCAGCATGATACAGCCAACTTCAAATGGCTCGGAACGCATTCTGTCTATCCGACTGCTCACCGCCTCTGGTCTAGTACACCTACTCAGCATTTCTGCTCCAACACTCTGCTCCCCACCTGAAGTTAAAGACCAGTTCTACGAGGAACTCCATAATATCATTAGTAGCATCCCCAATACCGAACATCTGTTCCTGCTGGGGGAGTTTAATGCCAGGGTTGGGGCCGACCATGACTCATGGCCCTCCTGCCTTGGGCGCTATGGCATTGGAAGGATGAATGAGAATGGACTGAGACTGCTTGAGTTGTGTATCTATCATAACCTCTGCATCACCAACTCGTTCTTTCATACTAAACCCTGTCACCAGGTTTCTTGGAGGCACTCAAGATCACGTCGTTGGCACCAGCTGGACCTCATCGTCACAAGGCGAGCCTCTTTAAACAGTGTCCAAATCACACGCAGCTTCCACAGTGCGGATTGTGACACCGACCACTCCCTGGTGTGCAGCAAGGTTAGACTCAAACCAAAGAAGCTGCATCACTCCAAGCAGAAGGGCTGCCCGCGCATCAACACGAGCAGAATTTCTTATCCACAGCTGTTACACAAGTTTCTAAATTCACATGAAAAAGCCCTTCAAAACACTCCCACAGGGGATGCAGAGACTAAGTGGGCCCACATCAGAGGCGCCATCTATGACTCAGCAATGACCACCTATGGCAAACGTGTGAAGCAGAACGCAGATTGGTTTCAATCTCACTTTGAAGAGCTGGAACCTGTCATAGCCGCTAAGCGCATTGTACTGTTGAACTACAAGAAAGCCCCCAGCGAGTTAACACCCGTAGCACTTAAAGCAGCCAGAAGCACTGCACAAAGAACAGCCAGGCGCTGCGCAAATGACGACTGGCAACACCTATGCAGTCATATTCAGCTGGCCTCCGACACCGGAAACATCAGAGGAATGTATGATGGCATTAAGAGAGCTTTTGGGCCAACCATCAAGAAGATCGCCCCCCTCAAGTCTAAATCAAAAGACACAATCACTGACCAACACAAGCAAATGGACCGCTGGGTGAAGCACTACCTAGAACTGTACTCCAGGAAAAATGTTGTCACTGAGACCGCCCACAATGCAGCCCAGTCTCTGCCTGTCATGGATGAGCTGGACGAACAGCCAACAAAATCGGAACTCAGTGATGCCATTGATTCTCTAGCCAGCGGAAAAGTCCCTGGGAAGGGACGGCATTATCCCTGAAATAATCAAGAGTGCCAAGCCTGCTATACTTTCAGCACTCTACGAACTGCTTTGCCTGTGCTGGGATGAGGGAGCAGTACCACAGGACATGCGTGATGCCATTATCATCACCCTCTATAAGAACAAGGGTGACCGCGGGGACTGCAAAAACTACCGTGGAATCTCCCTGCTCAGCATAGTGGGGAAAGTCTTCGCTTGAGTCGCTTTATACAGGCTCCAGAAGCTGGCTGAGCATGTCTACCCTGAGGCACAGTGTGGCTTTCGAGCAGAGAGATCCACCATTGACATGCTGTTCTCCCTTCGCCAGCTACAGGAGAAATGCCAAGAACAACAGATGCCCCTTGACGTTGCTTTCATTGATCTCACCAAAGCCTTTGACCTCATCAGCAGACGTGGTCTCTTCAGATTACTAGCAAAGATCGGATGTCCACTACTAAGTATCATCTCATTCCATGACAATATGAAAGGCACAATTCCACATAGCGGCGCCTCATCAGACCCCTTTCCTATCCTGAGTGGCGTGAAACAGGGCTGTGTTCTCGCACCTACACTGTTTGGGATTTTCTTCTCCCTGCTGCTCTCACATGCGTTCAAGTGTTCAGAAGAAGGAATTTTCCTCCACACAAGATCAGATAGCAGGTTGTTCAACCTTGCCCGTCTAAAAGCGAAGACCAAAGTACGGAAATTCCTCATCAGGGAACTCCTCTTTGCTGACGATGCTGCATTATCATCCCACACTGAAGAGTGTCTGCAGAGACTCATCGACAGGCTTGCAGCTGCCTGCAACGAATTTGGCCTAACCATCAGCCTCAAGAAAACGAACATCATGGGACAGGACGTCAGAAATGCTCCATCCATCAATATCAGCGACCATGCTCTGGAAGTGGTTCAAGAGTTCACCTACCTTGGCTCAACTATCACCAGTAACCTGTCTCTCGATATAGAAATCAACAAGCGCATGGGAAAGGCTTCCACTGCTATGTCCAGACTGGCCAAGAGAGTGTGGGAAAATGGCGCACTGACACGGAACACAAAAGTCCGAGTGTATCAAGACTGTCCTCGGTACCTTGCTCTACGGCAGCGAGGCCTGGACAACGTATGTCAGCCAAGAGCGACGTCTCAATTTATTCCATCTTCACTGCCTCCGGAGAATCCTTGGCATCAGGTGGCAGGACCGTATCTCCAACACAGAAGTCCTCGAGGCGGCCAACGTCCCCAGCTTATACACCCTACTGAGCCAGCGGCACTTGAGATGGCTTGGCCATGTGAGCCACATGGAAGATGGCAGGATCCCCAAGGACACATTGTACAGCGAGCTCGTCACTGGTATCAGACCCACTGGCCGTCCATGTCTCCGCTTTAAAGACATCTGCAAATACGACATGAAGTCCTGTGACATTGATCACAAGTCGTGGGAGTCAGTTGCCACTGATCGCCAGAGCTGGCGGACAGCCATAAATGCGGGGCTAAAGTGTGGCGAGTCGAAGAGACTTAGCCGTTGGCAGGAAAAAAGACAGAGGCGCAAGGAGAGAGCCAACTGTGTAACAGCCCCGACAACCAATTTTATCTGCAGCACCTGTGGAAGAGTCTGTCACTCTAGAATTGGCCTTTATAGCCACTCCAGGCGCTGCTCCACAAACCACTGACCACCTCCAGGCGCTTACCCATTGTCTCTCGAGACAAGGAGGCCAAAGAAGAAGAAGAAGTGTCTATAGAACAAAAACACAGTCAAAGCTTGCCTTCTCTCAAAAAATCCAGTTCCTGTCACAGTTTTCCAGTGGTTCAGTAATAGAACAGGTGCAAACTTTCTTGATGTTACTTTGAATTCTCAAATAAATTTCCTTTGGACCTTTTGCTCTTCTCCCTCCCCACCATTTAAAATCCTGCAGATCTGTCCATGTAGCAATCTAAATTGTTCCATTACCTACCCTTTCGAAAATAAAGTGCCAAATTAGGATTGAAAAATGAGTGACTGTCTTGCTCTTACACAGTTTCCATCTGACTCCCTGCTATCCTGTGTTAAAGTTGAGAATGTAATGAGCCAAAACCAGCAATGCCCTGGGTGGAGGAATCACACAGCTGGGCTTCCTTTCAATAACTTTTGAGTACTACCACCAGGTGACAGTACACAAGCACATTTCTAACTCCCCTGAGCTCATAGGTGACTGCAAAAAGAAATAGCAGGAACAGCTGAGAATTTTAGCAAGATCGGCATTGGCACTCAAAATTTAATTTAGCTTCAACTTCACACCAACAGCCCAGTAGTAGGAAGGATAAATAAAGAACGGGGGAACAAGCCTTGAGAGAGCCAGGAGTAGAAAAATCAATCCAACACAGAAAAAGGGACAAAATAACAAAAGCAAATCATAATATATCATAGGTAGACAGTTAGCATATTTTTATCTAGTTATTTATCCTTCCTTTTTGATGCTTTTCCTCCTTTAATCCCCTCACACATCTTCCCAAGCCTAATACCTCTGCAACCAAAGAGGTGGGTGTGCTTCTGGACTATTAATGCTGTTTTTGATTCCTAGTAAACTAATCACATCATGCACAGAATGGTTAAGACACTTTCCAAGTAAATTCATGACAGCTTGACTCCGTACGCACATCTGTGGATTGGAAGATTGTGGATTTCAGTGGCAGCCTAGGATTTTGAGCTATTACTGTAAGCGGACACCACAGTGTAGTAATATCAGAAGTGTTGTCCTCCAGATGACACGTTAAAGCAAGGTCCACAAGATAAGTGTGGTGAACCTCAAAAATAATTTGCTGGTTTCGGACTGCTTTAGGATGTTCCGAGGACACAAAGGATGTTTACAAATGCAAGACTTTCTTTCCTACAGTTCCGAAGTGAATTTGGATAGAATTCCTGCTTATAGAATCTAATCAGGGATAGGAACCTCTGATCATCCTTACAGCTTTGTGTCAATGGAAATAAATAAGACACACACATCATTCAATTGAATTGGGCTTGTTAAATGCAAAACAATGTTGTGTTGAAATCTTCAATTAATAACTGTTAATAGTAAAGTAGTGACTGTTGGTTCATGTCTATTCCAATGATATAATTTAATTGGAAACTGAGCCACACAATCAATGAATATCGATTTTCCTAAGCCCCGACTCGGATGGAGTTTGTCGAAGCAGAAAGCACCTCACTGATAATTGTCACATTGGCTGCAATAGAAACAAGGTTCATTCAACAGTACCAATGTTATATATTTTTTTTAAATTCATGAGCCTTTTAGCTTCATGTGGAGATAATATTGGCTGTACAATGTAGTGATTTCTCACATCAATTATATAACTTAAAGAAAAGGACTAGCACTGGAAGAAGTAGCTTAGAGACTGTATAATAGTTTCCCTTCTATAATATATTCTGTTATATCACCCATCCGTTCTTCCTTCAGCTACTCAGAGAACACGTATCTATTTCCAGCTTTATTGCATCTTAAGGAAAGCGAGAGGGGCGGCACAGTGGCGCAGTGGTTAGCACCGCAGCCTCACAGCTCCAGCGACCCGGGTTCAATTCTGGGTACTGCCTGTGTGGAGTTTGCAAGTTCTCCCTGTGTCTGCGTGGGTTTTCTCCGGGTGCTCTGGTTTCCTCCCACAAGCCAAAAGACTTGCAGGTTGGTAGGTAAATTGGCCATTATAAATTGCCCTTAGTATAGGTAGGTGGTAGGGAAATATAGCAACAGGTGGGGATGTGGTCGGAATATGGGATTAGTGTAGGATTAGTATAAATGGGTGGTTCATGGTCGGCACAGTCTCGGTGGGCCGAAGGGCCTGTTTCAGTGCTGTATCTCTAAACTAAACTAAACTAAATCATTGGAATCCCACTCTTTTCAAAAACCTCACAACAGGATTTCATTCTCCTGCTGTTTCTTTAATGAGTCTTTGGCAATGTTGATGAGAATAATCATTATCTATAATATATTAAAATTCTCACCTGAGCCACACAATCCATTAAAACCTGTGGTTGAATTTCCATTTGGGGTTCTTCCATATGTTCGCTGTTGCTCTGGAGAAGGAGCTGTGGAAACGCTGGAAAAATAGTGCCTTTTTCCCATTATTTCCCCAGCTCTTTTGCTGATGTTTTGACAGGTACGTGGGACAGACCTTGAAGAAATTCACTCCCCCACTGTGCAATCATTCCCTATGGTAGTTGCAATGTTAAAATAATTACCGGTCAGGCCACTAGATGGTGTTATAATGAGATTTCCAATGTTCAATGTCAACACTGCTCTGTACCAATTACCGGTCACACCGCTAAATGGTATTGTATTATATTTTTCTCACTTAATATATTTTGTTGACATTTTTTTCCCTGTAATTAAAATTTCTATGTTCAAAATAAAGCTCTGAACAAAATTTTTAAAGAAATATTGAAAAAATTTATATTTCAGAACAGGCAGGAAAGCCAGAAGACCAGAGGAGGACCAGACCAAAACCATCCCCTCAGCGCCCTGGAGGAGATGTTTCTTCAGATCAAGGGCAGTGGTGCTATGGAGCCAGTGGCATGCAGTGCAGCAGAGGCCATCTCAGTCCTTTTGCATCTTCTCCACTATCCCTCACCCTCATCCTGAAAGGTGCCATGAAACGGAAACTACAGATGGAGTGATTGTGGAACTCCTGATTTCCTCCCCATGCCATCTCCCTTACCCCTACCCTTTTGTGCTTTTATACTTTCTGATGGCCGAAAACTGCCAGCTTCTCAGCCCCTGCAGAAGCAAGTGGAAGGGCGAGAGGAGGAAGATAGTTTTTAAAAAGAAGCACCATCACTTGACCTAACACTTGCCACCAACTTTGATACAGGCACAGTGCATATCATAGAGACCAGTTCACTTCCTCATCTTCATCATCATCAATAATCATCCTCACAATGAGTCCTCCTTACCTTCCTCATCCCAGGAGGTAGTGGATTGTCCCTCATTTATTGTGAGCTTGTGGAGGTCACAGCACACTACCACAAACCTGAAGACCCTCTTGGGCTGTACTGCGGAGATCCCCCTGAGCAACCTTGGCAGCAAAATCTCTGCTTCAGCAGACTGATGGCCTTGGTCCAAAGTGTTACATGTGGATCCATGGCTCTCGTTGAAGGCCCTCTGACTTTGCATGGTGGAATGGGGTCAAGAGCTATGTCCCCGAGCAGCTATCCTGTGGTGTGTCTTGGAGGCCCAAAGATGGTGGGTGGTACAGGCTGTTGCAGGATAAAAGCACTGTGGTTGCTGTCAGGATAGTGAGCATTCACCAAGATGATTTTTGTTGGTTTGTCGCACAGCAACTGCACATTGACAGAGTGAATGCCTAGTGTTGTAGCGTCGTCCCATTAACAGGGCCATATGTCAATGGCACCCTGGACCATTGGGAATTCCACTACCCTGGCAAACTCAAGTGCCCCCTCATCCTGGTTTTCCCTCCTCAGAGAGAAGAGGATGAAGCTCCCTCTCTTCCTGTAGCGTGCCTCTGGTCACCTCCTGGATACTTCTGTGGGTGGTGAACTGAGAGATGTTGCTGATGTCACTAGCTCCCACCTAGGAAGAATTGGCTGCAAAGTAGGAAAGAGTGATGTTGATCTTCACTGGCACTGGAAGCGTTGTTCTCACCCTGGTTTGAAGTTCCAGGTCTTCTTGAAGGTGACACAACTCTGTCATTACCTCTTTAGTGAAGTGAAGCCTCCTGAGGCACTGCTCCTGACTCATCCCAATGTAGGACTGGTGCTCCTCGGAAGACCCTCTTGGGGTAGGGCCTTCCAAGGAGAGCCCTCATTCTCCTTCCTCACAGAGGTTGCCCTCTCTGCCTCCTCATCTGCCTGTCCTGCTCATGTAGCAGAGCAGGTGGCACTGTGACTACTGCCCCCTACGTATCAAAGGCTATATAATTCCCTCATCCTTTCTGTGGTCTGAAGAAAACTTCAAACTTCTCCAGCAACTCACCACAGTGCTTTCACCAACTTTGCCTGAGCACAAGTCAAAAAGCAGGACAAATCTAACCTGGTCAATTACTGCCCTATCAGTCTACTCTCGATCATCGGCAAAGTGATGGAAGGGATTGTTGACAGTGTTAACAAGCGCCACTTAAATAGCAATAACCTGCTCACTGACACTCTGTTTGGATTCCGCCAGAGCCACTCAGCTCCTGAACGCAATACAACCTTGGTCCAAACGTGGACAAAAGAGCTGCACTCCAGAGGTGAGGTGAGTGACTGCCCTTGACATCAAGGCAGCATTTGACTGAGTATGGCATCAAGGAGCTCTAGCAAAACTGGAGTCAATGGGAATCTGGGGGAAAACGCTTCATTGGTTGGAGTCATACCTTGCACAAAGGAAAATGGTTGTGGCTGTTGGAGATCAATCATCTCAGTCCCAGGACATCACTGCAGGAATTCCTGTCCTAGGCCCAACCATCTTCAGTTGCTTTATCAATGACATTCCTTCCATCATAAGGGTAGAAGTGGGGATGTTCGCTGATGATTGCACAATGTTCAGCACCATTTGCGACTCCTCAGATACTGAAGCAGCCTGTGTCCATATGCAGCAAGACCTGGACAACATCCAGGCTTGGGCTGATGAGTGGCAAGTAACATTTGCGCCACACAAGTGCCAGGCAATGACCATCTTAAACAAGAGAGAATCTAACTATTTCCATTTGATGTTCAATGGCATTACCATCGCTGAATCCCCCACTATCAGCATCCTGGGGGCTACCATTGACCAGAAACATCATTGGATCAGCTGCATAAATACTGTGACTATAAGAGCAGGACAGAGGCTGGGAATTCTGTGGCAAATAACTCACCTCCCATCTCCCTAATGCCTGTCTACAAGGCACAAGTCAGGAGTGTGACGGAATACTCTCGACTTGCCTGGATGGGTACAGCTCTAATGACACTCATAAAGCTCGATCCAGGACAAAGCAGCCCACTTGATTGGCACCCCATCCACCACCTTCAACATTCACTCCCTTCACCATCGCTGCACTGTTGCAGCAGTGTGTACCCATCTACAAGATGCACTGCAGCAACTCGCCAAGGCTTTTTTGACAGCACCTTCCAAACCCACGACTTTGACCACCTAAAAGGACAAGGGCAGCAGATGCAAGGGAACACCACCATCTGCTAGTTCCCCTCCAAGCCACACACCATCCTGACTTGGAACAATATTGCCGTCCCTTCATTGTCGCTGGGTCAAAATCCTGGAACTACCTTTCTTACAGCACTGTTGGTGTACTTCACTGAATCGTTACAGTGCTGAAGGAGGCCATTCGGCCCATCGTTTCCGCACTGGTTCTCCGAAAGAGCAATTCCCTCAGTTCCATTTCCCTGCCTTCTCCCCATAACCCTGCAAATTCTTCCTTTGCACATAACTGTCTAATTCCCTTTTGAATGCTTCAATTGAACCTGCCTCCACCACGTTCTCAGGCAGCGCATTCCAGACCTTAACCACTCGCTGCGTGAAAAAGATTTTCCTTATGTCACTTTTGCTTCTCTTACCAAATACTTTAAATCTGTGCCCTCCCATTCTTGATCCTTTCACGAGTGGGAACAGTTTCTCTCTATCTACTCTGTCCAGACCCCTCATGATTTTGAATACCTTTAACAAATCACCTCTCAGCCTTCGCTTCTCCAAGGAAAACAGTCCTAACTTCTCCAATCTAGCTTCATAACTGAAATTCCTCATCCCTGGAACCATTCTCGTGAATCTTTTTTGTATTCTCTCCAATGCCCTCAAGTCTTTCCTAAAGTACGGCACCAGAACTGGATGTAATACTCCAGCTGAACTAGTGTCTTATCCAAGTTCAACATAACCACCTTGCTCTTGTACTCTATGCCCCTATTAATAAATCCCAGGACACTGTATGCTTTATTAATCACTCTCTCAACCTGTCCTATACCCCAAGGACTGCAGTGGTTCAAGAAGGCAGTTCACCATCACCTTCTCCAGGGCAATTAGGGATGGGCAATAAATGCTGGCCTAGCCAGCATCCCACGAATGAATAAAAAAAAACTCACCTCAGCTGCAACTTGTTGAGTGGCCCTTTAAATAGCTCCAGAACAGGGCCCATCTTGCTTCCTAACACTTGTTGCTTAATGAGGGAATAAGGAAGGTGTTCCCTGCACATTTGTTGGCCAATTTTAGAATTTGTGCATTGCATCAGCCCATTGATGTCTGTGATGTCATGATCTCACCCTTTCAACCTCTTCAGGCACACTCCAGTCGCCTGACTCCAAGTAGCCTGCGCAAGAAGTGGACAACAGCACCTCCCATGCTTCTATGATGGAGATATGTCTACATAGCATAGTGTTACGACCAAGGTGGGAGGAGTGCATTGTCTTTCTCTAGTTCCACTTCTCCACAGGTCACAACGTATATTTAAATGTGTACCCAGTTACCGATGCAGCCAATTACATACTCTATTTTAGTTTCAGAATAAAATCCATCAACCAGGTTTCTTTAATAAATAAATGAATTAATATAAAACAAGACTTAGTCAATGAGGATGTAAAGCTTTAACACACTGTTTGAAATATGACAGTAAATATATATTCCCTTCTAAATACCCAACACACACACACACATCGGTTAAAGGAAAAATAAAGATGCTTTGGCCAAAGTACTTGTTAATCCATGAAGAAAATGAATAAGCTATGTTATGCTCCAGATGACATGCAGTCTGGCATCCGTGTACAGGGAGACAGGTCACTGGGATCTTTTCAGAAGCAGTCCGTTCATGTCGAGAGGAAGTCTTCCAGAAGCTTCTCAGGAGAAATGCTGCTTCGTTTTCTCTATTTCTTACACTTAAGTCTCAGGGTTTCTCAAAGAGGTGAAGATGAACTGGTCTTCTCTTCTAGAAGGCTGACCTCCAACTGCCTCAAAAAAGTATTCAAAAGTGAATCCCACTCTTAAGCCCCATAAATCTTGACATGGTACTTCTCTTGTAAACAACTCCCATAGTCAGAAGGCACCTGTTGTTTACTTAGCTGAAGACATGTGGTATCCAGTAAATGTTTTTAAACAGAGCCCTTCCAGTGACCCTTTTTCAAAAAAGTCCAGCGTCTATGGAATCACCTCAGTCCTCCAATGAATTCGTTGCCACAATTCTAAAACATGAGTCCTCAAAAATATTTTAAAATCGAAGCACTTTCATAACAAATGCTAGAAGTGCCCTATAATGTTTTGGGTCCAACAAATCTAGATCTCCCCTTCCTTGTTCCATCCTTGCACCCAGAAATCTAGTCCAATTTGATTCATGGGATGTGGGCATTGCTGGCGTGGCAGCATTTACTGCCCATCCATAATTGCTCGAGAAAGTGGTAGTGAGCCATCTTTTTGAACTGCGGCAGTCTGTGTGGTGTAAGTATATTCACAGTGCTGTTAGGAAGGGAATTCCAGTGTTTTAATTCAGCAACAGTGAAGAAAGAGCGATATAGTTCAAGTCAGGATGGTATGTGACTTGGAGGGAAACTTGCACGTTGTGGTGTTCCCATGCCTCTGTTGCCCTTGCCCTTCCAAGTGGTAGAGGTCGTGGGTTTGGAAAGTGCTGTAAAAGAAGCCTCGGCGAGTTACTGCAATGCATCTTGTTGATGGTACACACTGCTGACACTATGCGCTGGTGGCAAAGAGAGTGAATGTTTAAGATGGTGGATGGGGTGCCGATCAAACAGGTTGCTTTTTTCTGGATGGAGTTGAGCTTCTTGAGTGTTGTTAGAGCTGCATCCACCCAAGCAAGTGGAGAGTATTCCATCGCATTCCTGACTTGTGTCTTGTCGATGGTGGACAGGCTTTAGGGAGTCAAATGAGTCACTTGCCACAAAATACTGAGCCTTTGGCACGCTCTTGTGGTCACAGTATTTACGTGGCTGGTCTAGTTAAATTTCTGGCCAATAGTGATTTCCAGGATGTTGATGGTGGTGGATTTAATAATGGTAATGCCGTTAAATGTCAAGAGGAGGTAGAGATTGTTGCTGCTGGGTATGGTGTCATCCATGGCTCATTTGGTAGCATAGTTGTCTGAGTCAGAAGATTGTAGGTTCAAGTCACAGTCCAGGACTTCAGCAGAAAAATCAAGGCTGATACTGAGGCAAAGTTAGAGGTGTTGTCTTTAAGACGAGCTGTTAAACCGAGGTCCTATTTGCCCTCTTAGCTGGGCATAAAAGAGCCCATTGCACTATTTTGAAGAAAAGCAAGGGAGTTATTCCTGGTGACCTGGCCAATCAGTATCACAACAAAACAACTTATGTGGTCATTATCACATTACTGTTTGTGAGAAAGTTGGTTGCTGCATTTCCTATATTACAACAGTGGCTTCAATGGTTGTAGTGCACTTTGGTCCTGAAAGGTGCTATATAACTGCAAGTCTTCCCTTTTTTACCAATGGTCATTGCCTGGCACTTGTGTGATGTGAGTGTTACTTGCCACGTAGAAGCCCAAGTCTAAAAGTTGTCCAGGAGAGATTGGCATCGATTATTTCAGTATCTGCAGACTTGCAAATGGAACTGAACACTGTGTAATCATCAGCAAACATTCCCATTTCTGACCTTATGATGGAGGGAAGGTCATTGAGGAAGCAGCTGAAGATTATTGGGCCTAGGACACTTGTTTGAGGAACTCCTACAGCCATGTTCTGGAGCTCAGATGATTAGCCTCCAACAATCACAACCATTTTCTTTTGTGCGAGGTATGGCATCAGGCAGTGGAGAGTTTTCCCCCGATTCCCATTGAATTCAGTTTTACTAGGCTTAATGAGACCACACTCGGTCAAATGCCATCTTGACGTCAAGGGCAGATACTATCGCCTCACCTCTTGAATTCTCCTCTTTTACCCATGTTTGGACCAATTAATTAAAAAAAAATCTGGAATTGAACATATGTCTCTGTAATGGTGACCATGAAACTACCATCGATTGTTGTAAAAACCCATCTGGTTCACTTATGTCCTTACCTGGTCTAGCCTACATGTGACTAGAGACCAACAGCAATGTGATTGACTCTTAACTGCCCTCTGAAATGGCCTACCAAGCCATTCAGTTGTACAAATCTGCTACATAAAAGCTGAAAAGGAATAAAACTGGATGGAACGCCCAGTATCGACCTAAGCACAGAAAACGACAACGGCAAACTCAGCCCTGTCAACCCTGCAAAATCCTCCTTACTAACATCTGGGGGCTTGCGCCAAAATTGGGAGAGCTGTCCCACAGACTAGTCAAGCAACAACTTGACATAGTCATATTCACGGAATAATACCTTACATCCAATGTCCCAAGCACCACCATCACCATTCCTGGGTATGTCTTGTTCCACCGACAGGACAGACCCACCACACGTGGCGGCACAGTGGTATACAGTTGAGGGAGAGTCACCCTGGAAGTCCTCAACATTGACTCTGGACCCAATGAAGTCTCATGGCATCAGGTCAAACATGGGCAAGGATACCTCCTGCTGATTACCATCTACTGCCCTCCATCAGCTGATGAATCAGTATTCCTCCATGTTGAACACCACTTGGAAGAAGCACTGAGGGTGACAAGGGCACAGAACATACTGTGGGTGGGGGACGTTGATGTCCATCACAAACAGTGGCTTGGTAATGCCACTACTGACCGAGCAGCCGGAGTCCTGAAGGACATATCTGCCAGATTGGGCCTGTGGCAGGTGATGAGGGAGTCAACAAGAGAGAAAAAAGCTACTAGACTTTGTCCTCACCATCTCCCTGTTGCAGATGCATTTGTCCATGACAGTATTGGTAGGAGTGACCACCGCACAATCCTTGTGAAAACAAAGTCTCATCTTTACACTGAGGATACCCTCCATTGTGTTGTGTGGCACTACCATCATGTTAAATGAGATAGATTCAGAACGGATCCGGCAGCTCCAAACTGGACATCCATGAGGTGCTGTTGACCATTAGCAGCAGCAGAATTGTATTTGAACACAATCTGTAACCTCATGACTTGTCATTTCCCTCACTCTACCATTACCATCAACCCTGGTTCAATGAGGAGTGTAGGAGAGCATGTCAGGAGCAGCACCACGCATACCTTAAAATGAGGTATCAACCTCGTGAATCTACAACACAGGACTACTTGCATGCCAAACAGCAGAGGCAGCATGCAATATACGGAGCTAAGCAATCCCACAACCAACAGATGAGATCAAAGCTCTGCAGTCCTGTCACATCCAGTCATGAATGGTGGTGGACAATTAAACTAACAGGAGGAGGAGGCTTCACAAATATCCCCATCCTTAATGATGGAGGAACCCAGCACATAAAAGAAAAGGCTGAAGCATTGGCAACCATCTTCAGCCAGAAGGCGAGTGAATGATTCATCTTGGCTTCCTCATGAGGTCCCCAGCATCTCTCCAAACAATATCAAGAAACAGCTGAAGGTGCTGGATACTGCAAAGGCTCCTGACAACATCCTGGCTGTAGTACTGTAGACTTGTGCAACAGAACTAGCCACACCCCTAGCCAAGCTGTTCCAGTACAGTTACAACATTGATATCTACCCAGCAATGTGGAAAATTGCCCAGCTATGTCCGGTCCACAAAAAGCAGGACTGATCCAACAAATCCAATCCAGCCAATTGCTGCCCCATCTGTCTACTATCGATCATCAGCAAAATGATGGAAGGTTCTGTCAACAGTGCTATCAAGCGCCACTTAAACAGCAATAACATGCTCACTGATGCTCTGTTTGGGCTCTTCCAGGGCCACTCAGCTCCTGATCTCATTACATTCTTGGTCCAAACATAGACAAAAGAGCTGAACTCAAGATGTGAGGTGAGAGCGATTGCCCTTGACATCAAGGCAGCATTTGACAGAGTGTGGCATCAGGGAGCCCTAGCCAAATTGAAGTCAATAGGAATCAGTGGGGAAAACTCACCATTGGTTGGAGTCATACTTAGCACAAAGGAAGACGATTGTGGTTGTTGGAGGTCAATCATCTCAGATCCAGGACATTGTTGCAGGAGTTCCTCAGGGTAGCGTCCTAGGTCCAAGCATCTTCAGCTGCTTCATGAATGGCCTTCCCTCCATCATAAGGTCAGAAGTGGGGATGTTCATTGCTGCTTTTACTAAGTTCAAAACCATTCGCAACTCCTCAAACACTGAAGCAGTCCTTGTTGATATGCAGCAAGACCTAGATCAACCTGGGCTGATAAGTGGCAAGTAACATTTGCACCACACAAGTTACAGGCAATGACCATCTCCAACAAGAGAGAATCTAACCATCTCCTCTTGACAAGCATTACCATTGCTGAATCCCCCACTAACGTCCTGGGATGACCATTGACCAGAAACTGAACTGGACCAGTCACAAAAATACTGTGGCTACAAGAGCAGGTCAGAGGTTGGGAACTCGGTGGCGAGTAACCTACCTCCTGACTCCCCAAAGCCTGTCCACCATGTACAAGGTGCAAGTCAGGAGTGTGATGGAATACTCACCACCACCTTCTCAATGGCAAAGCCAACATTTATTGCCCATCAATTGCCCGCAACGCCCATAACACAGGAAACAAATATTTTTTAAAAACATTTGTATTGAGGGCTGGAGCCCAGTGTTTCTGACAGAACCCCAAGTGAATACTGGTGAGCAGGTTGTTGCTGAGTAAGTGCCACCTGATAGCATTATTGATGGCATCTTCCATCACTTTGCTGATGATTGAGAGTAGATTGATGGGGTGGTAATTGGCTGAATTGGATTTGTTCTGCTTTTTGTGGAATTTTCCACTTAAGGGCCGATGCCAGTGTAGTAGCTGTACTGGAACAGCTTGGCTAGAGGCATGGCTAGTTCTGGGGCACAAGTCTTCAGCACCACTGCCGGGATATTGTCAGGGCCCATAGTCTTTGCTGCATCCAGTGTGCTAAGCCATTTCTTGATATCATGTGGTGTGAATCGAATTGGCTGAAGTCTGTCATCTGTGATGCTGGAGACCTCAGGAGGAGACCGTGACGAATTATCCACTCAGTACCTCTGGATGAAATTGGTTGCAAATTCTCCAGCCTTGTCTTTTTCTCTCCTGCACTGGACTCCACATCATTCAGGATGGGGATGGTTGTGGAACAGCCACCTCTGGTTAATTGTTCAATTGTCCACTAGCAGATGTGGCAGGACTAGAATTTAAATCTGATCCACTGGCTGTGGGATCGCTAAGCTTCCACTGTTTAGCATGTATGTAGTCCTGTGTTGCATCTTCAGGTTGGTACCTCATTTTTATGTATGACTGGCATGCTTTTGGAATGCTCTTCTACACTCATCAAACCAGGATTGGTCGCCTGCCTTGACGGTAATGGTAGCGTGTGCAATATGCTGGGACATGAGATTACTAATTGTGGTGCAATACAATTCTGCTGTTGCTGATGGCCCACAGTGCCTCATGGATGACCAGTTTTGAGCTGTTAGCTCAGTTCGGAATCTGTCTCATTTAATACAGTGGAAGGTCCACACACCACAATGGAGGGTGTCCTCAGTGTGAAGACGTACTTTGTCTCCACAAGACTTGTGTGGTGGTCAGTCCTACAAATACTGTCATGGACAGATTAATTTGCAACAGGTAGATTGGTGAGGATGAGGTCAAGTAGATGTTTCCCTTGTGTTTCACCATCTGCCGCAAGCCTAGTCTGGCAGCTATGTCCTTCAGGACTCGGCCAGCTCGATCAGTAGTGGTGCTACTGAGCCACTCTTTGTGACGGACATTGAAGACCTGCCCCCCCCCCACCCCCCACCCCAGCCCCAGAGTACATTCTGTGTCCTTGCTACCCTCAGTGCTTCTTCCAAGTGATGTTCAACATGAAAGAGTACTGATTCATCAGCTGAGAGGCACTGTTAGGTGGTAATTAGCAAGAGGTTTCCTCACCCATGATTGACCTGATGCCATGAGATTCGTGAAGTCCAGAGTCAATGGTGAATCCTCTTGGGGCCACTCCCTTCTGACTGTATACCACTGTGCCATCACCTCTGGTGGGACGATTCTGCCGTTAGGACACAAACCCAGGGACGGTGCTGGAGGAGCCTGGGACATTGGCTGAAAGGTATGATTCGGTGAGCATGACTATTTCAGATTGCTCCTTGAGTAGTCAGTGGACAGCTCTACCAATTTTGGCACAAATCCATAAATGACAGTGAGGTCGACTGGGCTGGGTGTGCCTTTGTCAGGTCCCAATCCAGTGGGTTGTCCATCCCATTTTCTGCTTGTAAGTTTTCTTGGCAGTTTTGATACAACTGAGTGCCTTGCCAGATCGTTCAGAGGGCAGTTAAGAGTCAACTACATTGGTGTGGGTCTGGAGTTCCATTACAGGCCAGATTGGATAAGGATGGCAGAATTTCTTCCCTAAGGAACATCAGTGAACCAGATGTGTTTTTACGAGAACTAGCTCGATACTAGCTTTTTATTCCAGATCTAATTGATTAACTGATTTTAAATTGCACTTATGTCTCCAGATCATTAGACCAGGCCTCTATCTTACTACTAGCCCAATAATATAACCAGATTGCTACCAGAACCCTATATAAAAATGAGCAAGTCCAAGAGCTGTCCCCTTACGCCCCCACCTCAATGAATTTCACGCTCGGCATGACGTTGAGCTCTTCTTCCGTCGCCTCCGCCTCTGGGCTCACTTCTTTGACCAGGAGTCCTTCCCCCGATCAGTGGACCCATTCATCTGCCTCCAGCATTCTCCCTCTACCTGGACCCCTCCCCCTGGCCGCTTACCCGCTCTTGATCTTTTCATTGAAAACTGTCGGCGAGACATTGGTCATCTCAATTTCTCTGCCCCCCTCTGAACTTGAGGTACTCCGTTCTCTCATGGTCATCAAACCTGCAGACAAGGGTGGTGCTGTTGTTGTTTGGCGTACTGACCTCTATCTTGCAGAGGCTCAGCGCCAACTCTCAGATACTTCTTCCTCCCTCCCTCTGGACCATGACCCCATCACCGAACATCAAGCTACTGTCCACAGGACTGTCACTGACCTCATCTCCTCTGGAGATCTTCCCTCTACAGCTTCCAACCTCCTAGTCCCACAACCCCGGACAGCCCACTTCTATCTCCTTCCCAAAATCCACAAACAGGACTGTCCTGGCAGACCCATTGTGTCAGCCTGCTCCTGCCCCACTAAACTTATTTCTTCCTAACTTGACTCTATCTTTTCACCGCTGGTCCAGTCTCTTCCCACCTACATCCATGACTCTTCTGACGCCCTACGTCATTTTAACAATTTCCAGTTTCCTGGCCCCAACCGCCTCCTCTTCACTATGGATATCCAATCTCTCTACACCTCCATCTCCCACCAGGACGGTTTGAAGGCTCTCCGCTTCTTCTTTGAACAGAGGCCCAACCAGTCCCCATTCACCACCATCCTCTTCCGCCTGGATGAACTTGTTCTCACATTTAGTTTAGTTTAGAGATACAGCACTGAAACAGGCCCTTCGGCCCACCGAGTCTGTGCCGACCATCAACCACCCATTTATACTAATCCTACACTAATTCCATATTCCTACCACATCCCCACCTGTCCCTATATTCCCCTACCACCTACCTATACTAGTGGCAATTTATAATGGCCAATTAACCTATCAACCAGCAAGTCTTTGGCATGTGGGAGGAAACCGGAGCACCCGGAGGAAACACACGCAGACACAGGGACCTACCAGGGGAAAGCCACAGCGGCCAAGTCTCTGGCACTGAGCCTGGCTCTGTGGCTCAGAAGGGAAGGGGGGAGAATAGGAGAGCGATAGTGATAGGAGATTCAATGGTTAGAGGAACAGACAGGTGATTCTGTGGTCGCGAACGAGACTCCCGGATGGTACGTTGCCTCCTGGGTGCCAGGGTCAGGGATGTCTCGGACCGAGTCTACGGGATTCTTAAGGGGGAGGGGGAGCAGCCAGAAGTCATAGTACACATCGGTACCAATGACATAGCTAGGAAAAGGGATGAGGACCTGAAAAGCGAATATAGTGAGTTAGGTAGGAAGCTAAAAGGCAGGATGAGCAGAGTAGTAATCTCAGGATTGATACCGGTGCCACGTGCTAGTGAGGCTAGAAACAGAGAGCGAGTGCAGCTGAACACGTGGCTACAGAGCTGGTGTAGGAGGGAGGGCTTCAGTTATGTGGATCATTGGGATACCTTCTGGGGAAGGTGGGACCTGTACAAGAAGGACGGATTGCATCTGAACTGGAGGGGCACCAATATCCTGGGTGGGAGGTTTGCTAGAGCTCTTCAGGAGGGTTTAAACTAGTTTGGCAGGGGGATGGGAACCGGAGCTACGGATCAGTGGATGGGGTAGCTGTTGAACAGGCAGATACAGAGTGCAGAGAGTCTGTGAGGAAGGGTAGACGGTTGACAGGGCAAAGTTGCAGCCAGTATGATGGGTTGAAGTGTGTCTATTTTACCGCAAGAAGTGTCAGGAATATGGGTGATGAACTTAGAGCATGGATCAGTACTTGGAGCTACAATGTTGTGGCCATTACGGAGACTTGGATATCGCAGGGGCAGGAATAGATGTTGGATGTTCCAGGGTTTAGATGTTTCAAAAGGAATAGGGAGGGAGGTAAAAGAGGTGGGGGAGTGGCATTGCTAATCAGGGATAGTATCACAGCTGCAGAAAGGGAGGTCGTCGAGGAGGGTTTGTCTACTGAGTCATTATGGGTGGAAGTCAGAAACAGGAAAGGAGCAGTCACTTTGTTGAGAGTTTTCTATAGACCCCCCAATAGCAACAGAGACAGGGAGGAACAGATTGGGAGGCAGATTTTGGAAAGGTGCAGAACTAACAGGGTTGTTGTCATGGGTGACTTCAACTTCCTTAATATTGATTGGAACCTCCTTCGTGCAAATAGTTTGGATGGAGCAGTTTTTGTCAGGTGTCCAGGAAGGTTTCCTGACTCAATATGTAGATAGGCCGACTAGAGGGGAGGCTATGTTGGATTTGGTGCTTGGCAACGAACCAGGCCAGGTAGCAGATCTCTTGGTGGGAGAGCATTTCGGTGATAGTGATCACAACTCCCTGACCTTTACTATAGTCATGGAGAGGGACAGGAGCAGACGGGATGGGAAAATATTTAATTGGGGGAGGGGGAATTACAATGCTATTAGGCAGGAACTGGGGAGCATAAATTGGGAACAGATGTTCTCAGGGAAATGCACGACAGAAATGTGGAGGTTGTTTAGGGAGCACTTGCTGTGACTGCTGGATCGGTTTGTCCCGATGAGGCAAGGAAGGGCTGGTAGGGTGAAGGAACCTTGGATGACAAGAGATGTGGAACTGCTAGTCAAGAGGAAGAAGGAAGCTTACTTAAGGTTGAGGAAGCAAGGATCAGACAGGGCTCTAGAGGGTTACAAGGTAGCCAGGAAGGAACTGAAGAATGGACTTAGGAGAGCTAGAAGGGGGCATGAAAAAGTCTTGGCGGGTAGGATTAAGGAAAATCCCAAGGCGTTCTACACTTATGTGAGGAACAAGAGGATGGCCAGAGTGAGGGTAGGGCCGATCAAGGATAGTGGAGGGAACTTGTGCCTGGAGTCGGAGGAGGTAGGGGAGGTCCTTAATGAATACTTTGCTTCAGTATTCACTAGTGAGAGGGCCCTGGACATTTGTGAGGACAGTGTGAAACAGGCTGATATGCTCGAACAGGTTGATGTTAAGAGGGAGGATGTGCTGGAAATTTTGAAAGACGCGAGGACAGATAAGTCCCCGGGGCCAGATGGGATATACCCAAGGATATTAAGGGAAGCGAGGGAAGAGATTGCCGCGCCTTTGGCGATGATCTTTGCATCCTCACTGTCCACTGGATGATTGGAGGGTAGCAAATGTTATTCCCTTGTTCAAGAAAGGGAATAGGGATAACCCTGGGAATTACAGACCAGTCAGTCCTACGTCGGTAGTGGGCAAATTATTGGAGAGGATTCTGAGAGACAGGATTTATGATTATTTGGAAAAGCATAGTTTGATTAGAGACAGTCAGCATGGTTTTGTGAGGGGCAGGTCATGCCTCACAAGCCTTCTTGAATTCTTTGAAGATGTGACAAAACACATTGATGAAGGAAGAGCAGTGGATGTGGTGTATATGGATTTTAGCAAGGCGTTTGATAAGGTTCCCCATGGTAGGCTCATTCAGAAAGTAAGGAGGCATGGGATACAGGGAAAGTTGGCTGTCTGGATACAGAATTGGCTGGCCCATAGAAGACAGAGGGTGGTAGTAGATGGAAAGTATTCAGCCTGGAGCTCGGTGACCAGTGGTGTTCCACAGGGATCTGTTCTGGGACCTCTGCTCTTTGTGATTTTTATAAATGACTTGGATGAGGAAGTGGAAGGCTGGGTTAGTAAGTTTGCCGATGAATCAAAGGCGGCTGGAGTTGTGGATAGTGTGGAAGGCTGTTGTAGGTTGCAACGGGACATTGACAGGATGCAGAGCAGGGCTGAGAAGTGGCAGATGCAGTTCAACCTGGAAAAGTGTGAAGTGATTCATTTTGGAAGGTCGAACTTGAATGCAGAATCCAGGCTTAAAGACAAGATTCTTAGTAGTGTGGAGGAACAGTGGGTTCTTGGGGTCCATGTCCATAGATCGCTCAAAGTTGCCACCCAAGTTGATCGGGTTGTTAAGAAGACATATGGTGTGTTGGCTTTCATTAACAGGGGGATTGAGTTTAAGAACCGCGAGGTTATGCTGCTGGTTAGGCCACACTTGGAATATTGTGTTCAGTTCTGGTCGCCTCATTATAGGAAGGATGTGGAAGCTTTAGAGAGGGTGCAGAGGAGATTTACCAGGATGCTGCCTGGACTGGAGGGCATGTCTTACGAAGAAAGATTGAGGGAGCGAAGAAGGATGAGAGGTGACTTGATAGAGGGGTACAAGATGATGAGAGGCATAGATAGAGTGGATAGCCAGAGACTTTTTCCCAGGGCGGAAAGGGCTATCACCAGGGGGCTTAATTTTAAGGTGATTGAAGGAAGGTTTCGGGGAAATGTCAGAGGTAGGTTCTTTACACAGAGTGGTGGGTGCGTGGAATGCACTGCCAGCGGTGGTAGTAGAAGCAGATACATTAGGGACATTTAAGCGACTCTTGGATAGGTACATGGATGATAGTAGAATGAAGGGTATGTAGGTAGTTTGATCTTAGAGTAGGTTAAAGGTTCGGCACAACATCGTGGGCCGAAGGGCCTGTACTGTTCTATGTTTTATAAGCCCACGAACTCCCACAGCTACCTCGACTACACTTCTTTGCACCCTGCCTCCTGTAAGGACTCCATTCCATTCTCCTAGTTTCTCTCTCTCTCCGACGCATCTGCTTTGATGATGCTACTTTCCATGACAGCGCTTCTAATATGTCTTCCTTTTTCCTCAACCGAGGATTCCCCCCACTGTGGTTGACAGGGCCCTCAACCATGTCCAGCCCATTTCCCGCACCTCTATCCTCACCCCTTCCCCTCCCTCCCAGAACCGCGACAGGGTTCCCCTTGTCCTCACTTTCCATCCCATCAGCCTCCATATCCAAAGGATCATCCTCCGCCATTTCCGCTACCTCCAGCGTGATGCTAGTACCAAACACATCTTCCCCTCCCTTCCCCTGTCAGCATTCCAAAGGGATCATTCCCTCCGTGACACCCTGGTCCACTCCTCCTTTACCCCCACCACCTCGTCCCCTTCCCACGGCACCTTCCTCTGCAATCGAAGGAGGTGTAATACCTGCCCATTTACCTCCTCTCTCCTCATTATCCCAGGCTCCAAACACTCCTTTCAGGTGAAGCAGCGAATTACTTGTATTTCTTTCAATGTAGTATACTGTATTCGCTGCTCGCAATGTGGTCTCTACATTGGAGAGACCCAACGCAGACTGGGTGACCGCTTTGCGGAACACCTCCGCTCAGTCCGCAAGCAGAACCCCGAGCTTCCGGTTGCTGGCCATTTCAATACTCCCCCCTGCTCTCATGCCCACATCTCTGTCCTGGAATTGCTGCAGTGTTCCAGTGACCATCAATACAAGCTCGAGGAACAGCATCTCATTTACCAATTAGGCACACTACAGCCTGCCGGACTGAACATTGAGTTCAATAATTTCAGAGCATGTCGGGATACCCATTTTACTTTGTTATTTTTTCTTTTTCCTTTTTTTAAAATATATTTTTAGTGTTTATTTTGTTTTGTTTCATCTTAGTTTGTTCAGTTTGCCGACCCACTGTTTTTTTTTCATGTTTGTACTTGCGGCTGTTCAATTTTCAGTCCGTTAACACCCTATCTGTACTAATGCTTTGTCTTTCAACACACCATTAACATATTGTTTGCCTTTGTTCCACGACCTTCTGGTCAGCTATTCTGTGACCTTGTCCTATCTACACCTTCTCCTTTGTTATCTCTTGCCCCACCCCCACTTTACTTGCTTATAACCTTTTACATTTCTAATATTTGCCAGTTCTTAAGAGTCACTGACCTGAACTGTTAACTCTGCTTCTCTCTCACAGATGCTGCCAGACCTGTTGAGTATTTCCAGCATTTCTTGTTTTTAAGTCCAAGAGCTGTGCTTAGTTAATTTTCACAATTAATTATCATTTAAGGAGTGGTAGGGAGAATTCTCACAGCCCCTTGCACTCAATGTCTACACTGATTCCCTCCATTTGGGACCCCTGTAATTTTCTCCTCTCATTTGCCATGGGCACTGACTTGTGGGTATGGGTGCTCTCCTCCACTTCTACACACTCTTTCATGTGAAGAATAGCTAAATAAAGACTTGAAATTATATAGCACCTTTTATGACCACATGATGTCACAAAGTGTTTTACAGCCAGTTAAGTACTTCTTGAAGTGTAATCGCTATTGTCATGTGTTAGCCCTGTCCAGTATTGGCAATGCTGTCGAAGAGCGATGGGGGTGGGGGACAAAAAAAAGCTGACCCTAATGTTGTCCTCTTCTCCACTTGCAGCAGGGGCTCCTGAATATGTATCAAAGGGAACCCTGAATGACTTTTCTCCTCAGGCGCGCCGAGTTCACCCGTAGTACATCTATAGCTGCCACGCACAAGATTAGTTAACTCAGTCCAGACCTGGGATTGAACCCAATACCTTCCTGTTCTCTGTGACTCAGCAATTAAGCCCTTGGGGAGCTTTTGCGTTCCTATTTAAGACCAACAGCCAAACCGCCCTTTTGTAGTCTGACTAATTTGAAGCGATGACCGTATCACAAAGCAATACTTGTTTCAGTGTTATTTTATTATAGATAGAACTTCACTTGAATCGACAGTTCTTTTAACTGCGACAGTACAGTACTCGCACTAAATTATTTAAAAAGTACAAGTAAAAATGAGCAAAGTAAGTGGCTTCTACATGGTGTAGAACTGTCGGCAATAAATTCAAATAAAGCAGTTTTGCTGACACATACAAAATCAATGTAGAAAACAATGCAAATTTTGTATTGTAAGAGTAAACTAAGACTGCCTTTACTAAACACACTGACATGATAACAAGGCTGCAACTGTGAAATCCACACAATCTATCAGGAAGCAGCTTTCGCAGTTTCAGCATAAATACAGTGATCATCACGAAAATAACTCAAGGTGCATCTTACAAAATAGTCTTGACATAGGGTGACAGGTCACGGTGCATGGGATACATGCATTGCATGATTTATTTTGTTCATTAGAATTAAGTGTTGGCGTGAGAACATTGATCCCTTGCACTGGACCACTTTTTATGCCTAAGGATACGTTGTTTCAGAGCTAAACTCCCAGTTTCTATCAAATTTTGTGCTGCAGACACCGTCCGCTTAACATCTCAGTTTTAGCCTTTTTTTTTACTTGTTGCAACTCTTGGAAAGATTAAACCAAAATCCACACACAAACTGGTTTAAAAACAATGGGCAATGATAAATAAAATTCACAAGTTGCAAACCTATTCGCAAAGGGATATATTGCAATTGGATGAGTTGCACTGTTGTCTTGAAATAGGCAGATTAAATTATTTGGCGGGTGAACAGAGGAAGAGAGAGGTTATTTTTGTGAAATTACCGCTGGTTAATGCCCCTTCTCCCATGAACAGATTCAAAAAATACACATTTTTTATGGAAACATCTTGTGCTAGCTATCACGCAAACGAAAGAATGCACTCTGGTGTGTAATATTGTGGAGCAAATACTAATTCAAACCATTATTTCACAGAAATAAATCACAGAGACCTATCGCTCCTTACATCAAGATTCATAAAACGTTGTAGAACAAAGACGCATCTCTTGTGGTAACAGTAGTTCTAACCTTCTGTGACATTTTATTTTAGGAACTGCAATTCTTCAGAAATACGTACCTTGTAACAGACATAGGCTGCACACATATATTCTAATTCTTCTTTACCATACCCTCCATCCCATTGGTTGAATTTACCCAGCTGTGAGCCACCCGTAGTTTTTGTTTTCAAAGACTTGATCCTTTTCATATTGTTTCCAAACTAGACCTCTGTCTTTGAATGGGATGTTCAAGGCCAGGCCAGACAAAACAGCTGTCTCAATTATGGTTGCCACACGTGGTTTTGGATTGGACAGTCTGTGTTTTTCTCTGAGTGGGCTGTCTGGTTATTTAAAAAATGTAAACTGGACACGCTTTAAAGAAAATTCCATTTTCCCATCTCACTGTGGAAGCATTATCGAGATTATAAAGGCTGAAACACATTTTCACCGTTATCAAAGAAACTTCTGAATTGAAGCCATGATCCCACCTCGATCTAATTTTGAATCGACAAAGAGCGTCAACTCTAATCTCAGGTCTATCCTGTTCACTTCAACGATTCTCACTTTAAACCAGATTTTCTTTTTCAATATTATAAACTTGTTGGGAAACTTAAAACAAATTTTGAATCTTTACAGTATGTATCCTTCAACTCTCAATGAATGTTGAAAAACGCCAAGCTCCAGCTGGTGGCACTGTAGAGCCTGCATGAGCAAAGGTTATATCTGCATTCTCCCTGAAGGATTTGAAATATTAAAGTGACAGTAGTTGGTATGGAATATGTGAATGAGACTAAAATAAAAGGGTTAGAAAAGGGAATCACATCTCTATACTGACTTAGAACGATTTCCTGGTTACTCCACTTCATCTCCTTAATTTGACATGATCACAGGAGAGACTTAGGTTAAAAAGGGCTTTCACCCCATTTGACATTGATTTGGAATATCAAGCCTACCCATTATAGATTCAGCCATTACTGAATGAGTCCTGTGCACTACCTTCAACCATTGTTCTCAGCTGCCTGTTCCAGTTGTTGATCACCACCCTCTCAGCTGTTCTAGATATACTAATCATCAAAGTTAGAGTAAGGCAGATACTTATAAAAATATGGAAATATTAGCCAACTTTGTATTGCATTTGTTGAGTACAGTGTCAATATTAAAGACAGGTTTGCTTGCAAGGACATGCTGGAAACTGAAATCATATTTTAAGTTTGACTTTGAATACCCACAGAATAGCTGGAAAATTTTTGTGATGGGAAACAAGTTATAACTTTGTCATTCATCTCCAGCTTGCTAGATCCCAAATGACTCATACAAGACTAGGAAAACCTAAGTTAGAGTCAGAATCATACAGCGCTGAAGGAATCCATTTGACCTATTGGGCCTGTGCTGGCTCTCTCAAATAACTACCAATTAGTCCCACTCTCCTATTCTGTTCCCATGGTCCTACAGTACTTTTCCTTTTCAAGTATATATCCACTTCCCTTTGAAAGCTGCTATTAAACATACTCTCTCCCCCCCCCCCCCCCCCCCCTTTTCAGGCAGTTTATTCTGGATCATCATAACTCACTGAGTAAAAAAAAATCTTCTCATCTCCCCCCACCCCCCCCGGTATTTTCGGCAAATCTGTGTCCGTTGCTTTTTGACCCAGCTTCCAGTGGCAGCAGTTTCTCCCTATGTACCATATCAAAACCGCTGATAATTCAGAACTTATTAAATCTCCCCTTAACTGCCGATGCTCTACATAATTGAATTCCCCATATCCTTGGCACCGTTCTGGTAAATCTCCTCTGTGCCCTCTCCAAGGCCTTAACATCCTTTCTAAAATGTGGTCCCCAGAATTGGACGCAATACTGTAGCTGAGGTCTAACCAGTATTTTATAAAGGTTTACTGTAACTGTGCAACAGCCCCAACAAACAAATTTCTCTGCAGCACCTGTGGAAGAGCGTGTCACTCCAGAATTGGCCTTTATAGCCACTCCAGGCGCTGCTTCACAAACCACTGACCACCTCCAGGCGCGTATCCATTGTCTCTCGAGATAAGGAGGCCCAAAAGAAAAAGAAGAAAAGAACTGTAACCATTGTTGGGAGATTTCCAATGCATAGGAGCAGGAGAGCCAGGAGTCTTAACAGCACCACCAGCAGGGCATGTTCCATCCCTGTATCACTAGTGCAACAGAACTAATGTGGAGTTCTCAATCCAATTAATTGGCACAAACAATTTTCTCAAAATATGGAAATCTGTTATTTACCCATTTGCTTTTGTTTTTCTAACTCGTAAAATTTTAATTCTTTTAGCATGCCGAGAGACTCATTTACTACTTCAATACACATACAGTATGCACCTGCATGACGGGTTTACCCATATTTTATCAATAGAGCTAGTATGTAAAAAAAAATGAAAGGCTCCATTTCTGAAGCCTGGTATAGTGTCTTTAGCTTGTCTTTCTCAAAGATGATTCTCACATCCTAGCTACCACAGGGTGAACTGCCTATATGTGCAACCAGCAAAAAAAAAATCTTTGCATGAAGCTACAATCTTTTTCAAGATCAACTGCAAAAGAAAGCAATTAAAGAAAGTAAAATTATTGTTTGGAGTGGAACTTCCTATATGTGAGGAAGTGATGTTCCATTTTGGGCCAAAAAACATTTTCATTATCGAAAAAAAAAATTATGGTCCGTCTTCACTTTCAGAAACCTGAGGAAAAGTTTCACATTTTGGTCATATGGGACTGAGAATGACCTTGCAGTTCATCCATAGTTGCAGCAGATTAAGCTTTGGATGAAGTGAATAAGGAGCAAATGCTGCACATCACTGATAGCAAGTGGCTGTCTCCTGAAGTTTCCTAGCATTAATTTTGTACTTAGTGGTATAAAAACAGAAAATGCTGGGAATACCCAGCGAGTCAGGCAGCATTGGTGGAGAGAAAAGCAGTTAACATTTCAGGTCAATGACCTTTCATCAGAACTGGAGTTACTGTACTAAGAGGGCCTGTTTGTTAGGCTGGCATGAACCTCAATATTATAGTTGATATTATCTCACAGTGACAATTATATACTGTGAACATAAATAAAATTTGATGGAATTTTAAAAAGGAAAGGTCACATTTCAATGAAATTCAGATAGTGAAAACATTCACAATAATCCTTGATTTTTGTTTTAAAATAAATGGTCTCAACCTATTATGCCATGAAATGTGCAGGTCAAACCTAAACCAGATTAGCAGTGCAGAATGAATTGACCAAGCTGGGCTTGCTGGAATTTGAGCTACTAGAACAGGAGTGAGATGAGAGCAATTTTAGATTCAATCAGGTAACCACCACCATTGAGACTTGAGGGTTCCATTAGTTTTCTCCCAACCAGTTACTTTCATCTGGTAATCGATGTACAAATATTTCAATCAACAGATCATCAAAAAAATATTTTCCACTCTATGCATACATTCTAAATTCTACCAAAATATACAAATAATAAACTGACTACAGTACATGCCGAGGTAAGACAACAAAAAAAATACATTCTTGTAGAGAATGACTCATACCAGGGGGTTTTAATGGCAAACACCATTCTCGGCTGAAATAAACATCCTTATTTAAGGTGTAATCTGATACAAGAGTGCTTGCTCAAAGAACAAATGGGGCTGGAAATGCTAAATGGAAATTTACTACATATATTTTTCTAACACACTGGGAATTGCAAATGGCAGGAGTGCAAAATAATCTTGCCTTTTTCATATTTCTTTCCCACTGTGCTTAGACATTTTATATCAAATTCAATATGAATAAACATACAGTTCAGCTGTGTTTTTGGATCTGACAGTGTTTCTCATTAGTTCTAACTTATATCAGAAATTGATATATCTAATATGTTCAAATGACCATTTATTGCCATTATAACGGACACTATTCAAGAGGAGATGGGGAGAGAAAGAGAAGGGATGAGATAGGGAGAAAGAAAATAAATAAATGCTTAAAAGGAAAACTAAAGTACTTTTTTTTTAAAGCAATTCTGCTCTTGAGATAGAGTCTGACTTGATGGGAGCACAACTTGGGGAACTGGGCATCCTGGCCTCTGATCTGTGCTTTTGTTGGACAAAACTCTGTGCCAGGAGCTGAATCTCTGAAAGTTCACCTAACTTTGTTTCAGCCTAAAGATTGTGGATAATTCTGGCCAGTACTTGGTGTTCCGCCTGCCCAGGATACGCTGAACTCTTAGGAATGTGTAATAGGTTGGTGGGGTAGGTTGGGGACTCCCTGTAACAGTATATATATTTTGCATTTGTTGTATAAGAAGCAGTCACCCCAAACTGTGATGTTGCAACCTTTATTGTCTATATAAACTTATTAATTCTGTAAGCTGGATCACTTGGACAAGGGTTCCCATTAATCACAGGAAAAGAACTTGCAACAGGAATTTCCTGTCCTCAGTGAGAGTGTCACCTCTGTCTCAAGGCATGATACTAAAAGTCAAATTTACAATAAGATCTGCTTTCCAATGCCAGAAACATAACTGTGGATGAAAAGCATTAAAATAGATAAAACAGTTGAAGCTCCATCAGCCCCATTATGACACCCATTTCATTCAGAAATGTGAGGTGCTTGGAAAACAAATAAGAAATATTCCAGACAGCTGTACTGCATTAAAAAAAAACCTCTGCAGAAGGAAACACCTCATGGAGGACAGGTCTGCACTAATTTTGTAAGTGCTCCAGCTGGAGTGAGAACATACTGATAATCAACTATGGTCAAAAGGTTGCACCACGTTCCAGCAGAAAGTTAAAATCCAACTTGCAGCATAATCGAGCACTATTACACTATCAAAAAGTTATGTTTAGTTTAGTTTAGAGATACAGCACTGAAACAGGCCCTTCGGCCCGAGTCTGTGCCGACCATCAACCACCCATTTATACTAATCCTACACTAATCCCATATTCCTACCACATCCCCACCTGTCCCTATATTTCCCTACCACCTACCGATACTAGGGGCAATTTATAATGGCCAATTTACCTACCAACCTGCAAGTCTTTTGGCTTGTGGGAGGAAACCGGAGCACCTGGAGAAAACCCACGCAGACACAGGGAGAACTTGCAAACTCCACACAGGCAGTACCCAGAATTGAACCCAGGTCGCTGGAGCTGTGAGGCTGCGGTGCTAACCACTGCGCCACTGTGCCGCCCAAGTCAAGATTAATTCCAATTTGTTGTAGCATTAAAAAAAACCTTGAAATTCCGCAGGGGTTCTGCTGGTCTCCTGCTGTAGCTCCAGTGGGAGATGGGCAGAACCTTAGGGAAACAGCATAAATTGTCTTTGCCAACTGTTTACACTGTTAATCTATGAGTTACAGAGGCAGACTGGTAGAATGCTTGAGGAATTTTAGGGCATCACAAGTTATTTCACCTGGTGCTCAACACTATTAATATTAGCTGCAATATTATGGAAGTTCCAGGCTAGTACATACCTCACCCACACAACCAAACTCAGACTAGCAAAGCTCCCTTCTTTACAAGCAACTCAATGTTGAGTGTTAGATTCAACTTCCTTGAACCTGAGTACTTTAGTTGTTACATTAACTGACCTCTCCCAGTTAACACTTGTTCATTTTATCACAAAATTTGGTTGAATATTAAGTGTTGGCTTCTGCCTCTTAGATTTAATACCCACCTACTGTAACCAATTCTGAGAGGTGTTTCCTTAATGCAGATTTCAGTACAATATGTTTTGGTAGTAAACAGCATAAAATGAGCTGAACTGAACCAGAACGGACTGACCAGAATCAACACTTTTTTCCATTTCCTAGTGCAGATAATTATCTAACCCTTTGGTACCAAATGACATTAAATACTAAACCAGTATGAATCAACCTCTACATTCCAGGCACATGCAGTTGAATGGCAACATTCAAGAAGACTTCATATTCCATCCATTACAGGTAATAGGCAACAGTTTCATAGCAGTCATCATGGTAACATGCCTACCCATTAACTTTGGACAATCATTTCTTTTGCTGCAGCAATGCTCTTTGAACTCATTCTCTTCTTCCCACCAAAATATCCTCTGTATGTTGTCTCCTTTTTGAAGTTCACTCAGCATCTGATGTTGCTGGTATCTGTGGTACACTAATTGGTACCTGGTATACTAGTTCCTCTGCAGGCATTGGGACGACTGCTCCTTTTGGTGTATCATACCCTGCCTGTCCAGAAGAGGCACCCTCAGTTCTGGGTACCAACGTGCTTAGACTACCCACCACCAAAGGCCCTGTACTCCCCACTGACTTAAAGGTTGAGGCTGCTGCTGATCCCAAGGTTCCTGTTGGGTGACCAGAAATTTCCATGATGATTGGAGTGGCGTATTCAGGGCTTGAAACTGGCAAGGGTTCTGCGTATGCATGGTAAATCTCTGACACAGGAGCATTGTAGTGATTGGTCCCATCTGGGTCACTGTATCCTGCTTCAGAATTTTCCTCTGGTTTGAAAGTGGACCCCTGTCGTAGTGTCCCTGATACTCCTGCCACAAGCGGCTGGGCATATTCTGTAAGACACACACACACAAAAACATATCACTCTCCATCTGAATGATGTAGTGACATTATTTTACTTTTCTTCGCTTTTGTCCAAGTTATCATGATCTGTGAATACTATTCTCAGTCTCCTCCGTGACATCTTTTCTTGCGGTACTGCTACCAAACTAGCAAGCGTGACAGTAGACTAGCCGCCCTCCAGGGTGAAAGAACAACCAGAGTCGTTTTTAAATAAACCTCAGTTTACACTCGAGTTAAAACAAAATTCTTTCTCCCCACTCTAACTGGATTTCGGTTATCTACCTCACTTAGAAATTGAGAGAACAGGAGAACAGCATGCTACCAACTCTTTCGCTGGTGACCTGTAATTAGTTGCTGAATCTGAGACACAATGCAGGCAACGCCTTGACATCAACTGTTGTTCCATAAGAACTAGGAGCAGGAGTAGGTAATTCAGCCCCTCGAGCCTGCTCTGCCATTCAATACGATCATGGCTGATCTCATCTCGGCCTCAACTCCACTTTCCTGCCCATTCTCCATAACCCTTTAACCCATTTCTAATTAAAAATCTGTCCATCTCCTCCTTAAATTTACTCAATGTCCCGGCATCCACCAACTCTGGGGTAGTGAATTCCACAGACTCATGACCCTTTGAGAGAAGTAAATTCTCCTCATCTCTGTTTTAAATCTGCTACCCCTTATCCTAAAACTATGACCTCTTGTTCTAGATTGCCCCACAAGAGGAAACATCCTCTCTACTCCTACTGTGTCAACCCCTTAAATAACCTTATATACCTCAATTAGATCTCCTCTCATTCTTCTAAACTCTAAAGAGCAAAGGCCTAAACTGCTCAATCTCTCTTCATAAGACAAACCCTTCATCTCTGGAATCAATCTAGTGAACCTCCTCTGAACTGCCTCCAATGCAACTACATCCCTCCTCAAGTAAAGGGACCAAAACTGTACGCAATACTCCAGGTGCAGTCTCACTAATGCCTTGTACAGTTGCAACAACACCTCCCTACTTTTATACTCTATTCCTTTAGCAATAAATGCCAAAATTCCATTTGCCTTCCTTATTACCTGCAGTACCTGCATACTAGTTTTCAGCAATTCATGCACGAGGACACCCAGATCCCTCTGCACCGAAGCACTCTGAAGTTTCTCTCCATTTAGGTAATAATTTGCCTTTCTATTCTTCCGACCAAATTTGATAACCTCACACTTATCCGTGTTAAACTCCATCTGCCAAATTTTGGCCCATTCTCCTAACCTATCCATATCCATTTGTAAATTTCTTATTTCTTTATTGCAACTTACTATCCCACCTATTTTAGTGTCATCAGCAAATCTGGCTATAGTACCTTCTAACCCTGCATCCAAGTCATTAACATAGATTGTAAATAGTTGAGGTCCGAGGACCGACCCCTGTGGCACCCCACTAGTTACATCTTGCCAACCAGAAAAGGACCCATTTATCCCGACTCTCTGTTTTCTATTGGTTAGCTAATCCTCTATCCAAGCTAATAGATGGCCCCAACCCCGTGTGATCTTACCTTACGTATTAACCTTCTGTGCAGAACCTTATCAAATGTACTCTGGAAGTCCAGATATACATCTACAGGATCCCAATTATCCACCTTATTTGTTACATCTTCAAAGAACTCTAGCAAATTAGTCAAACATGATGTTGACTCTGATCGATTGCGTTTTCACTTTCTAAATGTCCTGTTATTACTTCCTTAATAATGGATTCTAACAATTTCCCAACGACAGATGTTAAACTAACTGGTCTATAGTTTCCTACTTTCTGCCTCCCTCCTTTTTTGAATAAGGGCATTATATTAGCATTTTTCCAATCCACTGGAACCTTTCCCGCATCCAGGGAATTTTGGAATATTCTTACCAATGGATTCACTATTGCCGCTGCCACTTCCTTTAAGACCCTAGGATTTAGGCCATCAGGCGCTGGGGACTTGTCTGCCTTCAATCCCAATAGTTTGCTCAGTACTTTTTCCCTAGCGATGATGATCGTTCTAAGTTCCTACCTTTCTATAACCTCTGCATTACTTGTTACTATTGGGATGGTACTAGTGTCCTCCACCATGACAACCGAGGCAAAAAACTGATTTAGTGTCTCCGCCATTTCGATGTTCCCATTATTAACTCCCCAGTCTCATCCTCCAAGGGACCAACATTCACTTTAGCTACTCTCTACCCTTTTATATACTTATAGAAGCTTTTGCTATCAGTTTTTATATTTTGTGCTAGTTTTCTTTCACTTTTGCTCTTTTTATTACTTTTTTAGTAACCCTTTGTTGATATTTAAAAGTTTCCCAATCTTCCAGCCTGCCACTGGCCTTTGCAATATGGTATGCCTTAGTTTTTGTCTTTATGTTATCCTTAACTTCCTTGCTTAGCCATGGATGTTTCTCCCCTCTTGCAATCTTTCTTCCTCTCTGGAATATATTTTAGTAGGGAGGAATTGAATATCTCCTTAAACATCTGCCACTGCTCATCAACTGTCCTACCTTTTAGTCTTCCTGTCCTCATGCCTATGTAATTACCTTTGTTTAACTCCAGAACGCTAGTGTGGGCCTCCAGTTTTTCGCCCACAAACTGAATTTGAAATTCTAGCATACTATGATCACTCTTCCCCAAAGGATCCTTAACTATGAGATCATTAATTAATCCCACCTCATTACACAATACCAAATCTAGAATAGCCTACTCCCTGATTGGTTCCACAACATATTGCTCCAAAAAACAATCTCTAATACATTCAATGAACTCTCCCTCGAGGCTACCCTTGCCAATATTAATCCAGATATGATTATCGTCATACCTTTCTTACAAGCCCCCAGTATTTCCTGGTTTCTACTATGCCCCACTGCGGAACTACTGTTTGTGGACCTATAGATTACTCCCACCAGAGTCTTCTTTCCCTTGCTCTTTCTTATTTCTACCCAGACTAATTCTACGCCTTGATCTCCTGTGCCTATTTCATTTCTCACTACAGCACTGATCTCTTCCTTTACTAAGAAAGCTACACCACCTCTTTTACCTTCCTGCCTATCCTTCCGAAATACTGAATACCCTTGGATATTCAATTCCCAAACCTGGTTTCCCTGCAACCACGTCTCAATAATTGCCACTAAATCATATCCATTCGTCTCTATGTGGGCTGTTAATTCATTAATTTTATTCCGAATGCTTTGTGCATTCAGATACGATGCCTTTAAGTTTGTTTTATCAAATTTCCCTACTCTTGTACAAATCCTTGGTGCAATATGACGTTCACACGTTCTGTCCCTACCTTTTATTTTCTGGTAACAATCAGCCTCATCGCTAATCTGCACTCCTACCTTCTCCTTTAACTTTGACTTCCTAATTTTCCATGCAACTGAACTCTCCTCCCCACTATTTAGTTTAAAGTCCTAGTTATGTGATTCGCCAGGACACTGGTATAACTAGTAGCTCCATACCCATGTGCAGCGTGTAGGTTAGAGGACAAATACTCAGCAGCATCATGTTGTGGAGCAGCACATAACGTAAGGAACCATGGAACGAAATAATGGGTCCCAGAAGACTCCTCTGAAAATCAGTTATTTACCAGAGGGGGAAAAAAAATCTTAAACTGTGTGAGCTCAAACTTAAAAGAATGGATACTTGGCTAAGGCTCATGCCACTTTATCAAGCAAGAGTAACTACCTTTGGGAGGGAAAATAAAGCTGAAGGACACAGTCATGAACTCCGTAGCAAAATCAACTTAGAGGTTTGGAAGAAGGTCAAGTCTAAAACAAATACTTTTATCCTGTAAACTTACTTTTAATGAGAACTAACCTTGTTCTCTGGCACATACCACACCAGCATGCAACTTCCAGTTTATATGTTATATAATATTCTGGGTAGAATTTGAACCTTTTACCACAAACTGTATTTAAATTTGAACAAACATTCACCAATTTTTGGTATTTGTTTGAACTTCAACCTTGTTTAAACAATAAAATGGCACAAAGATACATCATTTCTTGACTGAAATGGAAGCAACTGAATAAGTGATTAGCAAAATCAAACACCCTGCTCTGTAGAGAGTGAGCTGGTATAAATCAAGAAAGTAATGAGGGCCCAATGGCCCTGAGATAGAAGGTGGAAAATTCAGCCAGGGCTCCCAATACTGATCACTATCCAGTGACCTATGATTATAGTGTGCAGGTGTCAGATGAGGATAGGTCAGCTTTGCTATTAGTCTACCCCACAAATGAACAGACTGTTTATTTATTTTTAATTTAGAGTTACAGCACTGAAACAGGCCCTTCGGCCCACCGGGTCTGTGCCGACCAACAACCACCCATTTATCCCATATTCCCTACCACCTACCTACACTAGGGGCAATTTACAATGGCCAATTTACCTATCAACCTGCAAGTCCTTGGCTGCGGGAGGAAACCGGAGCACCCGACGAAAACCCACGCGGTCACAGGGAGAACTTGCAAACTCCGCACAGGCAGTACCCAGAATCGAACCCGGGTCCCTGGAGCTGTGAGGCTGCGGTGCTAACCACTGCGCCGCCCTTGTTTAGAAGCGATGTCTGCTGGTATATGTGGATTTATACCCCAGCTTGAGGCAGCACCTCCCAGAGAAGGACGAAATATTGAAAGCTAATTTTAAGCAAAAAAACCACACATGAAAATATAATCAGTAATTCGAACAGGCAAAAGACATCATTTCGAGTTCACGTTCCAACAACCAGATCAACCTGTTGGGCCAGCACATTCAGGCCTCAGGAAGAGATAATATTTGCCAGGTTTCCAGCAATAAAGTTTCTGGCGGAAAAGAGAAAGCAGTTTGAAACCTTTGCAGCCGTTAATCTACGTAACAATTTATTCTGCAGCTGTGACCATAACGTAAGACACTATTGATCCTGTTATATTGAGTGGTTTCATGACTCTGCTTATTTTAGCAATTGTTCCGTCTTTACATTTATTGCTCTCGAATACCTGCAGGTTCTGTTTGGATCATTGGGCTGGCATTTCGGGCTCTCAGGCGGCTCATCTCGCTGCTGCTGTAGCGCACAGAAGTGTCATCAGGCTCAGTATTTTTCGCAGGTAGAAAGTGCTTCATTCCCTTCCACCAGCCTGCACCATAATTCCCAGTTAGTAACATAGTCACATACAGTACTATTGGGCAGAAGAGCTAAATAGGCTATGTTTTCTAAATATTATCAGTAACACTGATGCTCAGATAAAATATCCAAGAGAATTTCACTTAATATCAAGCTGACATAATGGTGCGGATTAACCAGCTCTCAGCCAAATCCACCTAATCATAACATCATTTCCTTTGCCAACCTGTGAACATGGAAATAAAAACAAGAAATGCTGGAAATACTCAGCAGGTCTGGCAGCATCTGTGGAGAGAGAAGCAGAGTTAACATTTCAGGTCAGTGACCCTTCTTCAGAACTGGCAAATATTGGAAATGTAAAAGGTTGTAAGCAAGTAAAGTGGGGGTGGGGCAAGAGATAACAAAGAAGGTGTAGATAGGACAAGGTCACAGAATAACTGACCAGAAGGTCATGGAGCAAAGATATGTTAATGGTGTGTTGAAAGACAGACAAAGCATTAGTACAGATAGGGTGTTAACAGACTGAAAATTGAACAGCCGCAAGTACAAACATGAAAAAACCAGTGGGTAAGCAAACTGAACAAACCAAGATGAAATAAAGTGAACATGGAAATATTGACTTACTGCTATTTCACATTTGTTCCCAGCATTTTCTTGTATGCATTGATAATTTAAATTACTTTTTCAGTTACCTGTTAGAACCATAGAATGATAAAGCAGACAAGAAGACCATTCTATAGACTCTGCAACAGTTCCAATGGATTGGAGGGTAGCTAATGTAACCCCATTATTTAAAAAAGGAGGTAGAGAGAAAACAGGGAATTATAGACCGGTTAGCCTGACATCAGTAGTGGGGGAAATGCTAGAGTCCATTATAAAAGATGTATTAGCAGAGCACTTGGAGAACAGTGACAGGATCGGACATGGACAAGTTAACATGGATTTACGAAAGGGAAATCATGCTCGACAAATCTACTGGAATTTTTTGAGGATGTAACTAGTAGAATAGATAAAGGAGAACCAGTGGATGTGGTGTATTTGGACTTTCAGAAGGCTTTCGACAAGGTCCCACCTAAGAGATTAGCATGCAAAATTAAAGCACATGGGATTGGGGGTAAGGTACTGACATGGATAGAGAACTGGTCAGCAGACAGGAAACAAAGAGCAGGAATAAACGCGTCTTTTTCCGAGTAGCAAGCAGTGACTAGTGGGGTACTGCAGGGATCAGTGTTAGGACCCCACCTGTTCACAATATATATTAATGATGTAGATGAGGGAATTAAATGTAATATATCCAAGTTTGCAGATGACACAAAGCTGGGTGAGAGTGTGAGCTGTGAGGAGGATGCAGAAAAACTCCAGTGTGATTTGGACAGGTTGAGTGAGTGGGCAAATACATGGCAGATGCATGTGAGGTTATCCACTTTGGAGGCAAAAACAGGAAGGCAGATTATCTGAACAGCGATAGATTGGGAAAGGGGGAGGTGCAGCAAGACCTGGGTGTCCTTATGCGCCAGTTGCTGAAAGCAAGCTTAAAAAGGCAGTTAAAAAGGCAAATGGTATGCTGGCCTTCATAGTGAGAGGATTCGAGTACAGGAGCAGGGATGTCTAGCTGCAACTATACAAGGCCTTGGTGAGACCACACCTTGAGTATTGTGTGCAGTTTTGGTCTCCTTATCTGAGGAAGGATGTTTTTGCTATGGAGGGAGTGCAGCGAAGATTCACCAGACTGATTCCTGGGATGGCAGGACTGACGTATGAAGAGAGATTGGGTCGATTAGGCTTGTATTCGCTAGAGTTTAGAAGAATGAGCGGGGATCTTATAGAAACCGACAAAATTCTTTAACAGGACTGGACAGACTAGGTGCAGGAAGGATGTTCCCGATCGTGGGGAGTCCAGGACCAGGGGTCACAGTCTAACAATAAGGGGTAAGCCATTTAGGACTGAGATGAGGAGAGATTTCTTCACCCAGAGAGCAGTGCACCTGTAGAATTCTCTACCACGGATAGCAGTTGAGGCCAAATCATTAAATATATTCAAGAAAGAGTTAGACGTAGCTCTTAGGGCTAAAGGGATCAAGGGATACGGGGAGAAAGCAGGAACAGGGTACTGAGTTTGGATGATCAGCCACGATCGTATTGAATGGCAGAGCAGGCTCAAAGGGCCGAATGGCCTACTCCTGCTCCTATTTTTCTTTGTTTCTATTCTGCCCGTTGTGCAGGCTCTTTGAAGGAGCTATCCAATTAGTCTCACTCCCCTGCTCTTTCCTCATAGCACTATACAATTTTTCTTTTCAAGTACTTATCCATTTCCCTTTTGGAAGTTATTACTGAATCTGTTTGCATCACCAGTTCAACCAGTGTCATGGGTACCCATTTGTCCAATCAGATTTCAGGATCATCAAAGTTGAAATAAAAAATGCTATGGGGAAAAAATGAACAAATGCCCATATTTTACTTAAAACTATAAACAGGTGTGAATCACTCAGGACTTTCCATTTGTGATTTTATCTGCTGGCAGCGAACAGGCTTCTGTATGACCCGACCTTTGGGTGCAGAATCATCAACATAGGTCTGTACAATAATCACCTAATCATATGGCCTCTCATTTTAAACCAACGGTGCTCTTTAATTTAAGCCTAAGTGAGCCTTTAAAAGACCAAACCATGTCTGTCTTCCTACATTAATTACACAAAGCCAATTTTATTTTTATTATTTATTTATTTAGAGATGCAGCACTGAAACAGGCCCTTTGGACCACCAAGTCTGTGCTGACCATCAACCACCCATTTATACTAATCTTACATTAATCCCATATTCCTACCACATTCCCTCAATTCCCCTACCACCTACCTACAATAGGAGCAATTTACAACGGCCAATTTACCTATCAACCTGCAAGTCTTTGACTGTGGGAGGAAACTGGAGCACCCGGCGGAAACCCACGGGGTCACAGGGAGAACTTGCAAACTTAGACAATGTCACATTTTCTGACTTCATGAAGTTATAATATGGATTGTATTGGTGTGACACTAACTTTACAAACCCTTTAAACTGATTGGCAGTTTCTCTCTTATCTGTAGCTCCAGCTGCAATTTTTCTTTTTTTTAAAATTACGACACTATCTTCAGTCTTCTTCTGAGCTTTCTTCTCTTGTTGTTTCAAAACTCCAAATGTGGCATCCTACAGGCTTTCCTTCCTCTATATAATCACCACTGAAATCAAGATTTGTTGCACAGCCTTTTACTCCAGCTCAATGTTTGCTAGAACCTTAAAACTATGGAACTCTACTGCACCAGAGAGGAAAATGCATGCACTTTACCCCTAGTAAACAATTTGCATATCAACAATGCAGGGTGTTGGCAACAAAGATCTGTATCTAGAAAGAATTGTGACTGCCCAACCCCTTCATCAAAAATTAATGAAATCATGAATGACAAACATTATCCAGAGTTTTATTACGTGCATCGCTCTTTCCCTCCGCTTATATATACGTTCAAAATACAAGCTTGATGCCATCTGGTTTCTGGTCACTATTTCCTGATACACTGCATTCTTTTGATGCCTGCATTGTGGTCCTTGTCCTTGCACTGGGCGGCGCAGTGGTTAGCACCGCAGCCTCACAGCTCCAGAAACCCGGGTTCGGTTCTGGGTACTGCCTGTGCGATGTTTGCAAGTTCTCCCTGTGACCGCGTGGGTTTCCGCTGGGTGCTCCGGTTTCCTCCCACAGCCAAAGACTTGCAGGTTGATAGGCAAATTGGCCATTGTAAATTGCCCCTAGTGTAGGTAGGTGATAGGAGAATTGAGGGAAAGTGGGGATGTAGTAGGGAATATGGGATTAATGTAGGATTAGTATAAATGGGTGGTTGATGGTCGGCACAGACTCGGTGGGCTGAAGGGCCTGTTTCAGTGCTGTATCTCTCTATGACACTGTTGCTTCATAATTTAAAACTAAAACAGTGGTGCTGGAAATCATGTGGATAAACTTTAGAGGATGGAGACACAGGATTTTCCTGAAGAAATGATGGGAAAATACTATATTTAAAGTTGCATGAATAGTTTGAAGATCTTGCCTGCCACCCTATCACAGAACTTCCCTTTTGTTCTTCCCCCATTTCCTGCCTCTGTACTTGCTTACAACCTGTTACATCTCTAACCTGTTCCAGTTTTGATGAAAGGTCATTGACCTGAAACATTAACTTGGTTTTTCACTCTACAGATGCTGTCAGACCTGATTATTTTCAGCATTTTCTGTTTTTATTTTACTTTTCCAGCATCCGCAGTATTTTGCTTTTGGAAATGTTGCATTCAATCACAGGAATGCAGCCATTTTGTACCATTTCATCTTGGCTCAGTTACAGCACTGCCAATCAGAACCTCACTGCTGACTTGAGTTGATGCAGTATTATCAGTCAAACCACACTCCCTATCTGCCTACTCAGATGGATGCATCAGATCTGAAGGGTCTTAAGCATCACTCACCTGCTCGATCCCAATAGGGTAGGTTGTATGGCCCTGCTACAGGTTTCTTTCTGTAATGGAAATAACTTCAGTTAATAGCTGAACAGGTGGGACATTATACATCGTAAACAATGCACTTACTGCACCAGAAAGGAAAATGCATGCTCAGTAAACAATTTGTGTATCTATAATGAAGGGTTTATATCCAGAAACAATTGTGACTGTTCAAACTTCCATCATAATTCAAAAGTTAATGTTTAGTTTAGTTTAGAGATACAGCACTGAAACAGGCCCTTCGGCCCACCGAGTCTGTGCCGACCATCAACCACCCATTTATACTAATCCTACACTAATCCCATATCCCTACCACATCCCCGCCTGTCCCTATATTTCCCTACCACCTACCTATACTAGGGGCAATTTATAATGGCCAATTAACCTATCAACCAGCAAGTCTTTTGGCATGTGGGAGGAAACCGGAGCACCCGGAGGAAACCCACGCAGACACAGGGAGAACTTGCAAACTCCACACAGGCAGTATCCAGAATCGAACCTGGGTCACTGGAGCTGTGAGGCTGCGATGCTAACCACTGCGCCACTGTGCTGCCCAATATAGTATAATAAATGAAAAACATTATCCACAGTTTTACTATATGCATTTCTCAAGTTCAGTAAGGCAGCTATAACTTTTTTTTAATATATGAAAGCCTATTTTAATAGAAAAATTACATCTTATGAATTATTGGGAATAATATTTCAAAAATTTAAACAAGACCATTCATTATTTTTCAAAAAAATATAAACTTTATTTATGCAATCCCTGCTCTTTGGCTGACCATTTGCTCACCTGTTTCTCCAATGCCAGCCACATACAAGGACCAATATAAGGGTAGTAAGCACCATGACTAACACAGGCACCAGGACGGCCGCCAACGCCACATCTGAAACCCATTGAAAACAGCTGTAGTTCAGTTAAAGCCAAGTACAGACTAGCTTTTTGGAAAAAAAAACCCATTAGGCCAGCAAGCTCATATTTCTATGTTTAAATCTGAAACATGAAACTGAATGGTTTGTGTTTGTAAATACTTATAAAGTCCCTGGTAAATTAATAACATTTATAGTCACAAACTTTCAGAGTGGACTTACAGTGAAACCTTCAATAATATCAGTCGTATTTGTACAGATATTATACACACACAACTCAAGAATATATTCTACAGCTTTATACAAACCTATACTCTCGGACTGGATATACATGTGTAATCTTGAGCACTGAATAATAGTGCATAAAATCTTTGAACGTTTATAAACCTGACCAATAATACTGATTACACATGTGCAAATCTTTTAGAAAATTCTTCCTGTTTACCTCAATTATCTTTAACTTCCCTTTCAAGCTGATGTTGAATTTCCCATTTCAATTGAGTTGAGTGCACATGTAAATAACGGAAGAACTGAATTTTTTTTTTTAAGAACGTTATCTTGTAGATTATGTGGCATAGTGACAGAATGCAGCTGGGAGATAACTATAAAGAGGACTTAAGTCTCTCAAACTTTACCCTGGTGATTCTAGGGGCATAGACTGTTTTGGAAAAATATGACCTGCTGTACCAATGGGCAAATCATAGGCTGAAGCAAACTCCAATCAATGGCGTCCAACAAGCAATGGCTAAATCTACATTTGAACTTCGGTAATTGTATTGCCAACCCGGGATCTACAATAAAGGCTGGTAACTTACTAAATTAATCGGATTCCCTGAGTTTCCATTCTGCTGTGTCACTGTAGGACTTTGTACTAAAAGACATTTAAACACTTAACTCATCAAAGTAGTTGGTTAATAGTCCTGAATTCCACTCAGGACTCTGCCTAGCAACCAGGTCAGAAGGATTGTTAATGGGATATGGGAGTACTTCTGATTTAAGTCTCCCTGATTGGTCAGCCATAAGTTAAGGTCCTGAGATAACACAGAATCTAGTTCAGACAAGGAAAGACTCAAATTAAATCCTTGAACAGTGTTGAGTAAACTGACACAAATAGAATAAAAAATGGTCAGGGGTCCAACATCTGCAATGGTCCTCATGGCAATGTTAGTGCTCACATATAAAGACCGGCCACCTGGGAGGATCTGCAGGGCTACTCCATGTGGAGTCATACTTAGCTATGGACTGCCACCTTCGGAACAGGAGGTTTAAAGGATGAAAAGAAAAATCATGTCCAGGGCCAATGTATTATGATAACTGAATAAGTTAAATCTCGCATGTCCTTCCAGGATTTTCACGGGTTTTCGGGGATCAAATTATTTGCAATTGTTTTTCCATCAAACCAGAAAATTTGCAAAGGAGCTGATATTTCCCATAATCAGCACCACTGATTTGATTAAAGAAGTCAAATGCTGTTTTAATTGAGTGAGATTTCTGGATTTTTCCAGTGTTTTGGAGATCCAATTCCACAATTTCATCCATTTTTCTGTGGAAATTGAAAACCAGTGGCCTTACTCCAATTGTAGTGGGTTGCACTGCTGCACTATATTCTGCTTGGATATAAAACAACAACTATTAACAAAGCCCCTTTGTCTAATTCCATCATCTGACTTAATTAAGGATAAACTTTGCAGATTATCTTACATATTAGTGATTCTCACTCCATTCATCAATTAAACTAAGAACTTGTGTCGGGGAGTTAAAGGAGTCATAACAACTGACTTTCTCGCAGGTCTAATATTGCTATTTTTGCAGCCATCTCATTTTACAAGTTAAATTGGTTTCCATTAAAAAACAGCTTTCTTACTTTTCTATTAATATTTCCAGCTGGGTGCAAAAAGACATCACTTCTGTGATATGACTGGTCGCCATTCAGACACTGATATTAGTCAATGTTTCAGTTAGTAAACTGATGGCTTTGGCATACCTTTGGTTACATTAGGAGTCACTGAATTGTTCTTGATGTCTAGCATAAATGTAGTTTCATCAAACTTTGGAGGGATTTCTGTGGTGAGCAGAGGAGGAAGAGACTGAGATGGAGCTCGAGCTGCAAAACAAATATCAGAAATATGATGTAACTTTGGAGAATTAGCCAGGAAAACATTTTAAGTGTTGTGATAGCTCTCTTTAAAAGGAGCTGTCTCCTTTTCTGTAAACTGGAATCAGTCCCAAGACTATAGTTTTGTACCTTCTCCCCTAGAAAAATAAGTAACTTCAGGACTAATTTCTGAAGATTGGAAACAATACGCAGACTTCTAGACGCGACTGTACACGCAACAGTGAGAATGCTTCCTGCATTGCTGCTCGCAAATGTCTGTCTGCAACAGTTGTCTGAAAATAGCAGGAGTACAGAGTCTGAGTGTGGAAGAACTGTGCACACCCACAGTAACTGTACTGTGCTTGCCAAGGCCAAACCATTGGTAATAGAAAGATTAATAAGAGAAAAAGAGTCAAATGCCAATCCCCGAGTTATCTTTGTTTTTTAATAATATTAAAAAAAAAGTGCAACATGACAGGGTTTAGAGGCAACAGCAAGTGCCACATGAAGGAACCTGCAAATAAGGAGCATTGAGAAAGTGTTTACTGGTTGCATTTTATAGAACTCATCAATATATTTCACAACTGGTGGGCTCTGGAAATCTGCCAAACTTATTTTATCTCTAACTATAGATAGAATTCATCTGGCAACAAACCAAAACATCTGATTCAGATGTAAACACTGACAGTGACGCCTAGAAAAGCTGTGTGGGGGCGGGGGGGTGGGGGAATGCAGCAGTGAAGACATCTGGGACAAGTGATGGTTTGTGTCTTAGAATCTCTGCTACTGACTCCAACAGAGCTTATATGGTTAAGGATAGGTCCTCATAGTTCGATGTCAAAGGTCTGCATCTGTGTCATATTGGGGACACCTGGAGGCCCCAGTGTGATGGGTGTGTATTGCATAGGGGTCAATGATTTTAAAAAAAATACTGGTTCTCTTCAAGGGCCCAGGATTCAGTCTCAGCCTGGAGCCCTCAAGCATCCCCAAGACTACCCTACAAAGAATATGCCTGCCAATAGCTCTGTGGAGAGCCGGCATGGATTCGATGGGCCGAATGGTCTCCTTCTGTGCCATAAATACTCTATGACCTGATGCCAGGTCCCAACTTAGGTAGTTTCCACCCCTGCATCCTCTTATATTGATAGTTATGTTTGGGTGGGTGGAGGTTTTGCACCCAATAGGCTATCACAGAATCCATAATTTAAGGTTGAACCTTGTGTATCCAGGTCCTGATCCAGTTTCTGCATACTCCTGCCAAAGTTAGAGCAGGGGTACATAGGGAAAGCTGATTTTTAGTGTTCTTGTATCACATATGGCATTACAAAACTGCATTGCAAAGCACCATTTCAGTGTTTTCTACCATTAGCTTTCTTTCTTACCGATAAAATTCAGCATTTGCAGAAAGTTGCATTTTAGCAGATAAGCAAGACTTTGCAAATAGAGAGCTGACATAATAAATTTACATCTCTACTTTTGCTCATTTTGAATCCCAATTGCTGCCTCCTGATCGGCAATGATGCAATTTGTGCTACTCTAGTACTGATTAATTCAAATTAGATTTTTTTTTCAGAAAATTATCTTTTGGGATACAGTATATTAGTGATTTGGGACATGATGTTTTGAGTGTAGTAGGAGGAAGAAGATGACAATGGTTCCCAAAGCTCATCACTGGGCGTTTGCTTGTGTCATTTCTGGGTCTGCTGTGAACTAATTGGCGGAGATTTATTGCTATGTCGCGTCATTAACCCCATCATCATTGTATCATGTGACTATCATGATGGTAGAAGACGAAGTAGATAGACCTTGGTCTTCTGTTGTCTAGCAATTGTTATACTTAGCTGATACAGGATGTAATCTGATAAAATGGGGAATCAGCGTAGCCAGCCCCCTCCTTCTGCCTAAGAGTACACTACTTTCCAGAGCTTCATCTCAGTTGGAACTGGTTCACCTCAGCCAACTACGGCATATCCAATGAGTATAAAACGTGATATCAATCAAATCTCGTGAATTATGAGCCTAACTTTTCAAAGATGGGCTGTTGTATCTGGGCTTCTTTATGAACAGATATAGGTGTTTTAACAAAAATTTTTTGATTGCATTTCAACTCCGAAGGACATTGTCTCAATCTCAAAAAAATGATCCTACCATGGATCTAAACAAGTTGCTAGTTCCATGTACTTTGTCACCTAGTATTTTAAGGGAGTCTTACCCAATGAAGGTTGGTACGGCTGACAACCCAACAGCTCTACTTTCAGTGCTGCCTTCTGGTGCCACTGTACTGGATTAATCTGGATGTAACGGGCCAGAATGGGTGGGATGAAGTTGTTCCGAACTTCCTGGTAATTGTTAGAATTTCCTTGGAATATCTGAGAAAATTAAAAAAAAAGTGTACCACACAATTTTTTTCTGATACCCATTTTAAAAAAATGTTTTTTTTTAAATTTTCTTTCCTTCTTTTAGGTTTCTTCATTGTGACATCACCATATTTCAGTTGAAAGGGACAGAGGGAAGCAGGTGGGAGGGTGGGGTGGTGGGGGTGGGTGGGCAGGGGAAGGCACCTACAGTCAAATCTTTACTACTGAAGTTTTCAACCAGCTACTGGGCAGGAATGAGCCAGGGTGACTTACCTGCTGTAACATTTCTTTATTCACTCCTTGTTGGGAAGCATCTAGTTTTCATTCACTACTGTGATAAAAGTATGCCTAAAATGTGAGCTTGTTGTGTATAGGACTACACATGTTGCTCAGAGAAGTGAAAATCACTTTAAAGCTAAATTGGATGCCACTTCCTATATTTCTCCAATCTCTCTTAAGATAGACTAAACACTTAGCGAGACTAGGCTTGATAGGAATCTTGCAGTTGCTTTAGTTTATAGACAGCAAGTGAACGTATAGAGCGAACAGTTATAATCAAACCTCATCTTGATTCAAGTAACTACTGAAGCCTCCTTGATAACAAGAAGAAAACAAACTTTTTCACACACTATCCCTATTATCAGGTTCACCCAACTTCCCTGGATTGAGTAGCTGTTCCTTCACTTATGAAAATGTCCATCTGACTTCCTCCCCATTCAGTATTTTGCTATTAGGTCTGTCAATAAAACTAGTTCGCTCACCTCTCCATTTAAGGTATGAGTTTAAAGAAACAATCTTCTCTTTTTCCTGAAATGAATAGTGGCCATCCTGATGTGGACATAAGAGAGATGCAGGAAAACAAGAGGAAGTGTGTGACAGCCATACAGAGAGGAAGTGAATGCCACAGCCATACAAGAGGAAGTGTATGACAGCCATACAGAGACAAAGCAGGAAACAGAAAAAGTGGATGACAAAGCAAGATAAAATGAATTAGAAAATGGGGACAAGCAGTGACTGCTGCTGGAAGAGAGAAACAGGTGTAACTTTCCGAAGCCCAATATCGTCATTGGGGCCTCACAAACATTGGGTGACAATCCACAGGCTACGACGACGTCAGTTTTGCTACATACACAAATTTTAGTACAAAATGGCCTGCACAATACAGGTAAATGCACTTGTGTAAATTTATGCAACATACACCTTCCATTGTTCAGTACAAAACTCTGCAGTGTTTCTCTTTCACTAAAGTTTGGAAGTCTGGCATGAATTTATCAGACAAATCACATCTTACTGCAGCTTCTAGGTTTTTGTCCAGCACTTGTGAGTGATACTTTGGCTTCATCAGAATGATCATCGAGAACATTGACTTGCACAACGAGACATTCCAGACCCACTCTTGCTCTCCATCCAGAATGTGGTCGGATGCTGCTTGACCGTTGCCATGACATGCTCTGTTGGAGCTCCTTGTAAATGATTGTGCTTGCTTTCTGCTGCTTATCTGCAGCAATTATTCTGATTGGTCTAGCTGTGTACCTTGACAGCTCACTGGTGCTATTTTCACCAGTGTTTCACATTTTAGCAGATAATCAATAAGCAGTAACAAGGAAGTAAAGTACAGACTACGATCAAAAAGACTCTGCTTTTTGTCTTACCACTTTACCAACAAATACACAAAAAAAGGTGAAAGTGCATGTGTATATGCAAATATGAATATTGAAATCACATACCCAAAACTTACGTATAATCACTTATTTTTCATTTACTAATCAAAAATGCAGTCCCACATCTGGATTCCAAATTAGCCATGTGGCTAGTCGTTAACGTATTGGACAATAATGGTTTGTCAGAAAATCGCAGGTTCATCGGCTTGTGATTTCCGTCCCATTAATGTCGATGGATGGAAAATTGCAGTGAAAGCACTCATGTTTTGCTGGTAAGTTGCCTATTGATTGCAAAATCCCATTGGTGACATTAGATTTTAGACAGTCACACCCATTGTTTTCATATGCACAGTCACTGGTACTTGTCAACAAACCCATTACCAGTAAAAAGTAGCGAGAGTCAATACTTTGAAATAACTTCACTGTTCCTGCACACACATGAATGTATCATTAATGACACTGCCTTATGAGGATTTTAAAATGAAAAGTATGCATTTTACAAAATATTATAAATATATACTACACAAAGTCACATGTAACACTGCTTTCAAATTCTGATAGCACTTTTATTATTGAGGCACCCTAATGTCGACTGACCAGCAAATAAAATGCATAATCAACTATTGCAGCGATGTAAATATCATTAAGACTCAGTGTAGTGGATTGGCATTGTGGATTATATAGAATTGAATACTTTGCTTTGTAAATAGCAACTCACTTTCGTGTACTAACCATGTCCAGGCCACTGTTGGCTTCTTTATATACCTTCCAATCCTGCCCATCATGACGAGAGAGGATTCGGTAAGCAGAGACATAAAAAGAATATTCACCGAGGGTGGAACCTGTGGTAATTATACCTGAGGACAGAAACAGTATACTTAGACACAAACTGACTCCAAGTGTTAGATCCTCAAGTTAACGAGACTAGGCCAGTTCTTGACCTATTCCATCATTCCTTCAGGCTACATAAAGAACTTAAATTATGTACTGGCTTGCACCAAAGCACTGCTGTTCATTTACTTTAATTGCCTTAATGCCATTATCTACTACTGGGAACTGGATGGACAATGATTGAAAGCTCATTTCATTAAAGAGCTTTAAACTAAAGGAGAGGGGGAGCAGCAGATTTTGATCTTAAACAATATTAACAATTAAGAAAAACAAGTGATTGATGTTAGTACCAGACTCATTTACAAATGCATCAGTGCTGACAAAATGCTCTATATAGTTTTTAAACCTAAACTCTCTGATTTCTAAACTTTGCCAAAGTTGTTATATTCCAGAAAGCCAGTTACTGAAGTTAGTGCTGGAGTCAACCTTTACTCAGTCTTACATTTATTTATAGAGTGAAACATTACAAGCATACACCTCCTAACTCAACTGCACCCCTGTTTCAGTAAGCATCTCCTTATATCTGCTCAAGTGAAACCCCAATTAATGCCCCCCATCTGCATATAATTAAACACAATAGATATACAATTAACAAAAGGGGCCTCTATAACATGTCTGCAATAACATGATATACCGTATTCTCTAATGGTCATGGACTGCATAAGAATCATGGAATGTTTACAGCACAGAAGGAGGCCATACGCCTGCCCAGTCTGTGCCTGCTCTCTAAGAGCAACTTACCTAGTCCCACTCCCCCTGCCATTTCCCTGTAGCTCTACAAATCTTTTCTCTTCAGATATTTATCTTATTCCCTTTTGAAAGCCATGATTGAATCTGCCTCATCCACACTTTCAGGCAGTGCATTCCACTTGCTGGGTACAAAGTCTTTCCTCATGTTGCCTTTGGTTCTTTAGTCATTCACCTTAAATTGGTGCCCTCTGGGGTTCTTGACCCTTCTGCCACTGGGAACTGTTTCTCCCTATCTACTCTGTCCAGACCCCTCATATTTTTGAGCACCGCTATCAAATCTTCTCTCAACCTTCTCTTCTTAGAACAGTCCCAGCTTCTCCAATCTATCCACCGTCTATATGCGTCCCAAAGACCGGTGGATCGTATCAAACATGTCCCTTCCACTGTTCATAATGGGCAAGGTACAGGCCGTACCTAACTAGCCCGTGCTTGTAAAACTCAAAAAAGAGTGTCCAGCATTAAACCTGAATCTGCGATTGGACAACATTTGCTAACTAATCCTCAGTGTGCTAACAATTACGCTGACAATCAATTTAAGATGGTCAGTAGGGCTTGCAGTGGGGCGCATTTGTGCATATTGGAAGCTACATATATTAATACCCAGGGCCCTGTTTTTGCAGACAGAAAGAACATGTACAAACATTGCGCCTGTTTCAGCTAAACAAAATAAGCGACAGCCAGTCGCTGGTTCATTCCTCAGGGCAATGCCTTGACCAGAGTCAAGCTGCCTGGTTTAAATTTCCAATCAAGCTTGGCAGTTAACTGTCAGTCACCATAAACTGGTGCATGCTCCATGGCAACGCCTCTACCAAGTGTTAGATCCTCAACTTAATGAGACTAGGCAAGTCCTCGACCTATTCCATCATTCCTTCAGGCTACATAAAGAACTTAAATTAGCCAGTTCGTAGCACTGCTGTTCATTTACTTTAATTGCCTTAATACCATAATCTACTACTGGGAACAGGATGGACAATGATTGAAAACTCATTTTATTAAAGACCTTTAAACTAAAGGAGAGGGGGAGCATGATGAGAGTTCACTTGCCAACCAAATCAGCACTCTCTACTCGTACAGTATAAAGTCACTGTTTTCCCTTACATTGGTATTCTTGTGGATTGTCCTGATGAGTGCAAGACGAAAAGCTTCAACAACATGTCTCTATTTTCAGCAATACTCAAGTTCTGGGCTACCAAACAACTACTTTTTTATTTATTACTCTAGTGCTATCTGCCTCTCCCAATTCTTAGCGTACCTTGTTTTATCCTCTCTAACATTTCCTGCTGGCTCCCATCCCCCTGCCAAGTTAGTTTAAACCCTCCCCTATAGTACTAGCAAATCATTCTGCAAAGACATTTGCCCCAGATTTGTTCAGGTGCAACCCTTCTAGCCTGTACATTTCCCATCTCCCCTTGAACTGATCCCAATGTCCCAGGTATTTAAAGCCCTCCCTCCTGCACCATCTCTCCAGCCAGGCATTCATCTGTGCTATCGTCTTATTTCTATACTCACTAGCGCGCAGCACCGGCAGTAATCTGGAGATTACCTTTGATAGTTTCTTTCCTAGCTCCCTAAACTCTGCCTGCAGGATCTCATCCCTCTTTCTACCTATGTTACTGGCCCTCCCCTCTCAAAGTGCTCTGCAGCCACTCAGTGAAATTCTTGATCCTGACACCAGGAAAGCAACATATCATCCTGGATTCATGTCTGCAAACAAAGAAATGCCTGTCTATACTCCTAACTAGAATCCTCTGTCACTATTACTTTCCCAATCTTCCTCCTGGCCTCCTTTACAGCTGAACCAGCTGTGATGCCATGGACTTAACACTCGTTGCACTCCCCTGAGGAACCAGCACTCTCATCAGTATTCACACCAGTAGAGAGTGAGTTGCACTCCAGGGACTCCTGCACTACCTGCCTGGTCTTTCTTGATTGCCCGGTGGTCACCCATTCACTGCCTGCATGCATACCCATGTGGGGTGACCACATCCAGAAACATGCTATCCATGGAATAACCTCGTGGATGCATCACAGTGATGCCAGCTGCTGCTCAAGCTCTGAAACCCAGAGCTTGAGCTGCTCCAGCTGACAACATTTCTTGCACACGTGGTTGCCCATGAAACAAACACTGTCCCGGTGTTCCCAAATGGAACAGGATGTGCACTCCACGGGATTGAGATGTCTTGCCATGCCTCTATTTATTAGACTATTAAATAACTTAACAGAATTAACTTTAAGACTTAACTAAATACCTGCTACTCACCAATCAGCTGCTTCCCTTGTGTTGACGTCACTTTATTTTATAGGGAGTTAACTTAAATGTTTTACTTAACTATTATTTGTAAAGCGCTTATTCCTTGTATTAAACCCACTAGCATGAAATATTTACAGATTTACACTCATATTTGCATTGTTAAAAAGTTTCCATTTTATTACAACCATTGCCAGTGGTTTATGTTTTATGTTAGTTTTAACAAACTCAGCAGAGGAAATTTTCCTAAGTCTGTAACCAGGTCCATTGGATTTCCTGGATGCAACAAATATTGGAAATTGAAGGGGTTGGAGTACATGCCTTTAAAGGAACTCACCCATTTTCCTCCATTCTAGATGCAGACCCAGGAAAATCCCCTCCTATAAGGATTTGATAAAACTAACACACAGAAGGAAATAGTGGGGCAAATTACTTAGAGGCAGTTTATGTTACATGTATTGCACTGGCATTAGAGAAAAAAATAAATGAAAACAAAAACCTGCATGCCATTTTAAGAGCAGGTCAGAGGCTGGGAATTCTGCAGTGAGTAACTCAATCCCTGACTCCAACAACACTCAAGAAGCTCATCATCATCCAGGACAAAGCAGCCCGCTTGATCGGTACCCCGACCACCACCTTAAACATTCACTCCCTCCACCACCGAAGCACAGTGGCAACAGTGTGTACCATATACAAGATGCACTGCAGCAACTCGCCAAGCCTCCTTTGACAGCACCTTCCAAACCCGCGACCGCTACCATCAAGAAGAGCAAGGGCAGCCGATGCATGGGAACACCACCTCCTGCAAGTTCCCCTTCAAGTCACACACCATCCTGATTTGGAACTATATCACCGGTCCTTCACTGTCACTGGGTCAAGATCCTGGAAGCCCCTCCCTAACAGCACTATGAGTGTGCCTATACCACATGGACCGCAGCGGTTCAAGAGGTTGGTTCACCACCCCCCGTCTCCAGGGTAATTAGGAGTGGGGAATAAATGCTGGCCTTGTCAGTGATGCTCACATCCCATGAATGAATAAAAAAAATAACTTTTGAATTTCAGGCAGCTGTCAGCTCCTTTAATTTTCATTGCATGCTAGAAATGTCGATGACTTTATGACTCTAATTGCCCATTTGGTCATAAACAATCTGGTGGTGCCTCGAGACTGCTGTAATCTTACAATGATGCTGTTTGTAAAGTGATTTAGAAAAGTCTAATCCTCACAAAAGCAACAATATTCTATAAACACCTATATTCAGATCAAGGCTTGATATTAAGTATATCCCAGGTAATATCCTAGTATTTTCAGGTGGTCGATATACTGAGTTTACTCAAACCTCCCCTCCGCCTTCACCATTGGGCACAATTCCAACAGTGACTACACTTCCAAAGTACTTAATTCTCCGTAAAGTGCTTGCAGACACCCAGAGGTTGTGAAAGGTGCGATATAAATTTAAGTCTTGCATGCCTTCAGTCATCTAGGCCCATGCTCTGGAATCCAGACCTAAACAAACCCACCTCCCTCAGCGCCTTTAAAACCAACTGCTTTGATCAAGCTTTTGGTCATCCTTTCTAATCACTTCTTCCAGCATTTATTTATTTCCTTACACCTTTACGAAGGGCCTTTATATGTTTTTCTATGTTGATGCATGTTGTTCAGTTGATACATAATCACCAGTGTGTAGCAGCCATATATACATTTCCTAGCAACCCAATAACAGCTGGCATTTATATAGCACCTTTATCATAGTAAACTATCCCAATGTTATCAAACTAAATCTGACACCAAGTCACATAGGGAGCTATTAGGGCAGGAAAGTGGTAGGTTTGAAGGAGCATCTACAGGAAGAGAGAAAGGTATAAAGGTGAGGAGGTTTAGAGAAGGAATTCCAGAGCTTACGGCCTAGGCTGCAGGCACATCTATTGAGTCTATGCACTATCTCAAACTGATTTCCTACTCCCCAGAATGTTGGGCAATGGCATGCAGAATATCCCTGTCCCATATTAATATTTAAATTAAGCTCCCACCTATTTTAGATAGATTCACTCACTGTTAGGATTTCCTGCCCATACAAAATTGTGCCTGCTGCAAAGTAGGTAGAGAACTGGTGTGATAGAACTGTAACTGATTGGAAAATCCAGCCTCATGTTTCCTTCTCTAGAAAACACCCTTCACACTAATAAGATATAAAGGAACTTGAATCCAGATGTCACATTTTATAGCCATGCTCTCCGTACTGGGATTAAAGATTAAGAGCTACCAGATGGAAGAAGTGAAAAATGTTCCACAAGGTTTCCGTCACCAGGATGCCAAGTCTGAAACTTCGTAAAGATCTGCACATAAAATCAATCTATGCCAACAAGATTATTACTGTTAAGTTACCTGTTATTTTCTTCTCCTTCTTCAAATCTATTTGTAACCACTGGGGTTCATCAGTATGAAATGCGGCCCAGGGTGAGCCAGGCTTTTTCAGACGAGCCTTTTCTGGTCCCCAGACATGAAACTGTCCTGAAGGGTCATGCCACTGTAGCACTGAGGATGCATTAATCTGACTGTCTCCAATGACACCAGACTCCATTCCTAGAGTACCATAGCAACCTACAGACCACATAACAAACATCTAAAATTATCAGATGCAACTATGTGCACATAAAGATTAAAGCCACTAAATTAAAAAAAAAATAGCATGACAGACAAGTAGCTTATAGTCGTATTAGGTAATGACAGCTTAATTTCAGTTTTTTTAAAAATTCGCTCATGGGATGTGAGCATCGCTGGCAAGGCCAGCATTTATTGCTCATCCCTAATTTCCCTCGAGAAGGTGGTGGTGAGCCGCCTTCTTGAATCACTGCAATCCATGTAGTGTAGGTACACCCAGAGTGCTGGTAGGAAGGGAATTCCAGGATTTTAATCCAGTGACAGTGAAGGAACGGCGATATAGTTCCAAGTCAGGATGGTGCGTGACTTGGAAAGGAACATGAGGTGGTGGTGTTCTCATGCATCTGCTACCCTTGTCCTTCTAGATGGCAGAGGTCATGGTTCAGGAAGGTGCTGTCAAAGGAGGCTTGGCAAGATGCTGCAGTGTATCTTGTAGATGGTACACACTGTAGCCACTGTGCACTAGTGGTGGAGGAAGAGAATGTTTAATGTGGTAAATGGGGTGCTGATCAAATGAGCAGAGTTGTCCTGGATGGTGTCAGGCACATGGAGTGCATTCCATCGCACACATTCTTGACTTGTGCCTTGTAGATAGTGGACAAGATTTGGGGAGTCAGGTGGTGAGTTACGCGCTGCAAAATTTTCAGCCTCTGACCTGCTCTTGTAGCCAAAATATTTAAATGGCTGGTCCATGGTTAATGGTAACCCCCAGGATGCTGATTGTGCAGAGGATTCAGTGATGGTGATGCCATTGAATGTCAAGGGGAGATGGTTAGATTCTTTCTTTTTGGTGATGGTCATTGCCTGACACTTGTATGGTATGAATGCTACTTCCACGAATCAGTCCAAGCCTGAATGTTGTCCAGGTTTTGCTGCATGCAGAAATGGGCTGCTTCAGTATCTGAGGAGTCGTGAATGGCGAACACTGTGCAATCATCGGTAAACATCCGCACTTTGGACCTATGTTAGAGGGACGGTCATTGAAGAATTAGCTGAAGATAGTTGGGCCGAGGACACTACCCTGAGGAACTCCTGCAGTGATGTCCTGGGCTGAGATGATTGGCCTCCAACAACCTCAATCATTTCCTTTGTGGTCGGTATGACTCCAGCTAGTGGAGAGTTTCCCCCTGATCCCCTCTGACTTCAGTTTTGCTAGGGCTCCTTGGTGCCATACTCGGTCAAATGCTGCCTTGATGTCAAGGGCAGTAACTCTCACCTCACCTCTGGAGTTCAGTTCTTTTGTCCATGTTTGAACCAAGGCTGTAATGAGGTCAGGAGCTGAGTGGCCCTGGCAGAAACCTAACTAGAGTGTCACTGAACAGGTTATTGCTAAGCAAATGCCACTTGATAGTACTGTCACTGCCCCAACCCTTGGGACTGTATCCAGTATGAGTTAAAATGGGAAAATTACATCTGTAAATATCGATGTATACCTGTTGGAGCGATTTGTTGGTGTAGCATATCAACAGGAATTATTAGTCTTTCACAAAAGACACAGGTATTAGTTTCTAAATGGCAGCTGCTTTTAAACTAAGAGAAACACAATAATTAAGGCTACAAGCATAAAAAGTAAAATCAAAATTGGTTTCATTGAATACTCACCGTTAGTCTTAAATGTAAACAGACTAGCTGATAATGGCCCACTGTAAAATTAAAGAGACTAATAAGATTAAACTATACAGTAAAGTAGAATTTCTCAGATTTAACCAATTTAAACATTCAGACATTAGCTACTGAATCTTGATCATACGGTGTTCAAAACAATCCCATTCCTTGTGAATGGGATCCCTGTGGATTTGATCTCAGTCACGGACGGCACAGTGGCGCAGTGGTTAGCACCGCAGTCTCACAGCTCCAGCAACCCGGGTTCAATTCTGGGTACTGCCTGTGTGGAGTTTGCAAGTTCTCCCTGTGTCTGCGTGGGTTTTTGCCGGGTGCTCCGGTTTCCTCCCACCACCAAAAGTCTTGCAGGTTGATAGGTAAATTGGCCATTATAAATTGCCCCTAGTATAGGTAGGTGGTAGAGGAATATAGGGACAGGTGGGGATGTGTTAGGAATATGGGATTAGTGTAGGATTAGTATAAATGGGTGGTTGATGGTCAGCACAGACTCAGTGGGCCGAAGGGCCTGTTTCAGTGCTGTATCAATAAATAAATAAATAAATAAAAAGATACCAACAGGGATGAGAGCTAATGACTCCAGACTGGTATGTATTCAGAAATTATACAGATAAAGGAAATGACATCTCATTGGCCTGGCAGGTGGATAGAGGTATTATCAACAAGTACAATCTATATTGAGCTCTTTCCAGACAGAAGTTATCAGCATGAGTGGTAAAGAAGCCACTGGTCGAGATGCTCTGGCTACGACTGGATAGTAAGAGTGCAAAGGGCGTGCTGGACAATGGAGGAGGAGAATGTAGTTGATGTTGCCAAAGACAGGAGAGAGATTTTGCAGGGAAAATATACGAGTCATAGGCGCTGATATTTACCAGGATAGATTTTCACAGCTGGAGGGGGGGGGGGGAAATGAGTGGTGGAGGGAAGAATGGAAACCTGATTGGAAGGATTCAAATAGGACATTGAGGGAGATATGGACATGGATTTGAGAAGTGATAACACATTTAAGCATGTCAGGAAATGGATGTTGGAGATAAGGAGTTTGTAAGGAGAGATTAAGGATAAGGTTTTTGTGAGGAGGGAAATGATGATGGGGACTTTGAAAGGGAGGAAATGGAACCATTTAAAATACCAGCTAGCATGAGGTCCAGAAAGGGAAGAATTATCAATTTAAAAGCCATCACTCCAAAAGTCATCACTTCACTGAACTTTCAGTTTTGACGAAGGGTCATATCCAAACCCTTAACCTTTCTCCTTCAGATGCTAATCAACTCGCTGTGCATTTCCAGCATTTTTCACTTTTATTCAGCTGATCAATATTCACATTTTTTCTTCTATTTATCTCAGCCTTCTAAGCACCCAGTTTCAGCTACGCTGCTGAAGTGAGGTATCAGACACAGGATTAATTTTTCCCTGCCTGCTCCACCCACAGAAAAGATACTGGAAAGAACGAGCAAATCAAATGTGGAACCTTCACCGAGCTGACCTTGCACAACAGTGGTGCAACAGTGATAGTGGGGTCTGCTCTGCCTGTTCAGCTGCAAGAAAAACGTGTGCCAGCAAGGATGAAAAGGAGGATACTGGGGTAAAAAGCTTACATGATATCTTTACTCGCACAAACGCAGTATTTGTATTCTGAATATTACATGATTTTCTCCACCTCAGTTTTATAAGCAAATGGTTGGAGCATTAAATGCTTTTTAAAAATTATTGTACTTACAGTTTTGAGGAGACATTATTTGCAAGAGTGCTTTCATAGTATGGAATGCCTTTACTCATGACAACATTGATCCGGCCGCCCAGAAAATTTGACACAACACCAGCATGGACACCAGCCATACACAGCAACGAGGACTGGAAAAGAGATGACAGTCAACATTCACCATGAACACTAACTCATTACAGATTCATACAACAGCTGAGAGACCCGAGCCATGTCGGTTTTCACTTTCTGTTAAAAGACATTGTTTGTTTTACTTAAACAAAGTTGATCCAGGCAAATTGTTTGCTATGGTTAAGACCAGGAGTTCAATAACCAGGGAGATTGGTTAAAGATTGGGAATAAGAAAGGAAATTAAACTCTTTTGTTTTACACAAAAGCTAACAAATTTGTAAAATATGTTACCAGGGAAGACCTCTGCAAACTAGATAGAATCCTGGAAAGAAATATCAAGGAGGGAGACATTAAGACAACAGAGAAGTGGAGTAGAGTTCAATCAGAAAGACTGGCACCTGGAATTTTCACAAGGATTTCCCAATTTCCCACTGTAATTTCAGCGGGATCTTAGAGAACTAACGTAAATGGCTAAAAGCGGCAATTTAATTGTTTCACCAATGTTTCTGCCAATCTTTCATTGAAATCACGGCAGGAAATTGGGAGAAAGAACTCCACAGAAATTCTTCCCTCGGGCATGATAGGCCCAATGACCTTTTCCTGTTCTTAAAAATTCTTGTGTGCTTATATTGTGTTGTGTCATAACTTCAGTGTTGAGCTGACACGAAAGAGATTTTAAATACCTGATCATTTTTTAACCTATGCACAACTGTACTTTTCTTTACATTGGTATATACTTTTGATTTCACAGTTCTGGGAGGAGTACACCGATACATCCAGGTTTCTTGGCATGATTGTCCTTATACCAGAAACCAGGGTGGGGGGGGGGGGGGGGGGGGTGGGGAAGAGGGGCGGTGGTGGGCAGTCAGGCAACTTGTTTAGGCTTTGGGTTTTTGGATCTAGTCAGGCTTTTCTGCCTCATGCCTAGAGCTGGAACTCATTGAAAATAAACTTCCACACCTCAGCAGGATGTTACTGACAGAGATAAATAAATTGTATGTGGCCCATGAGCAGATTAGTTAACTGCCTGCCTCCAACCAAGTCTTGCGCTTCTAGGCCCACTGCTGCATGCCACTCTAATCTTCCTGCTACTGTTGAGGCAGGTTTTAACTGTTCTCTGACTGAGCAACTGTGTCGAGTGCCTCAAAATAATCTAACAACAAAATAACTGCACTTACACTGGATAATAGGAGGTGGCAGCAGAGATTCACATTTACGCAAAACTCCAAAATGGCTATGGGACATAAAACTACGGAATAATACTTTGCACATGCTTGTGATGGGTCAATTGTGAATTATGAAAATAGGCTACTGAAGATTAAGCGAGTCAAACTGAAATCAACGAAATCTATTCCAATAGGTTGCAATTTTTTTTTTCAGTTGTTAGGCAAGCACAAGTTTGTTTAAAGGAATCCGTGAAACTAGTCAGCATTAAATATTGGAATGTAATTTAACACAAATTTCTCAGAGGGTTCAGTAAGTTTCTGGTCAGATTTACAGTCCACAGTTAATGGAACTGTGTCTCAACAAAATCAACACTGGAACTTTGAAACAGAAAATGCTGGAACACTCAGCAGGTCAGGCATCTGTGCAGAAGCCAGGAGTTAACATCGCAGCTATAAACCCCAGCTCAGGAATTAGAAGACATTACAGATGAACAGCATTTAAAAAAGAATGACTTTTTTCCAGTCCACAGATGCTGCCTGACCTGCTGATGTTCACTGTTTTTTCTCATTTCCTATTTCCACCATCTGAAGTATTTTGCTTTTTATTTGTAGTGAAATCTTGATTGTCTTGGTCAAACTGTCTGCAAAATTATTGGAACCTTAGAAGCATGCATTACTGGCTCTTGAAATTGCTGAAATTACTGTTTCAGCCTACTATTCTTGCAAATGAATTCCTGGAACTGAGAAAGCAAACATGAGGCTACAGGATAAAAAACACTCAATTATACTTTGCAGTTTGATCATTTCAATCTGTTTACATATGGATTGATTGGCATCCAACAACCGTAAGCATCAATCAATCATCTGAGCCCCAGGACATCGCTGCAGGAGTTCCTCAGGGTAGTGTCCTAGGCTCAACCATCTTCAGCTCCTTCACCAATGACCTTCCCTCCATCATAAGGTTAGAAGTGGGAATGTTCACTGATGATTGCACAATGTTCAGTACCATTTGCAACACCTCAGATACTGAAGCAGTCCATGTCCATATGCAGCAACCTGGACAACATTCATGCTTGGGCTTTTTTTTTATTCATTCATGGGATGTGGGCATCACTTGCTAGACCAGCATTTATTGACCATCCCTAATTGCCCTCGAGAAGGTGGTGGTGAGCTGCCTTCTTGAACTGCTGCAGTCCATGTATGGTAGATACACCCACAGTGCTGTTAGGTAGTTCAAGGATTTTGACCCAGCAACAGTGAAGGAATGGTGATATAGTTCCAACTCAGGATGCTGTGTGGCTTGGAGGGGATCTTGCTGGTGGTGGTGTTCCCATGCTGCCCTTGTCCTTCTAGGCGGTAGAGATCGTAGGTTTGGAAGGTGCTGTCTAAGCAGCCTTGGTGCGTTGCTGCAGTGCATTTTGTAGAAGGTACACACTGCTGCCACTGTGTGTCGGTGGTGGAGGGAGTGAATGCTTGTACATGGAGTGCCAATCAAGCAGGCTGCTTTGTCCTGGATGGTGTCGAGCTTCTCTGAGTGTTGTTGGCTGATAAGTCTCAAGTAACATTCGTGCCACACAAGTGCCAGGCAATAATGATTTCCAACTAAAGAGAATTTAACCATCTCCCCTTAACTTTCAACAGCATTACCATCGCTGAATCCCCCACTAAAGGGCGGCACAGTGGCTAGCACCGCAGCCTCACAGCTCCAGGGACCCGGGTTCGATTCTGGGTACTGCCTGTGCAGAGTTTGCAAGTTCTCCCAGTGACCGCTTGGGTTTTCGCCGGGTGCTCCGGTTTCCTCCCACAGCTAAATTGGCCGTTGTAAATTGCCCCTTGTGTAGGTAGGTGGTAGGGAATATGGGATTACTGTAGGGTTAGTATAAATGGGTGGTTGTTGGTCGGCACAGACTCGGTGGGCCGAAGGGCCTGTTTCAGTGCTGTATCTCTAAATAAATATACAACATCCTGGGGATTACCATTGACCAGGAACTGAACTGGACCAGCCATATAAATATGGTGGCTACAAGAGCAGCTCAGAGGCTGTGAACTCTGTGGCTAGTAACTCACTCCCTGAATCTCCAAAGCCTGTCCACCATCTACAAGGCACAAGTCAGAAGTGTGTTGGAATACTCTCCACATGCCTGGATGGGTGCAGCTCCAACAACACTCAGGAAGTTCGACACCATCCAGGCCTAAGCAGCCCGCTGGATCATTACCCCATCCACCACTGACGCACAGTGGCAGCAGTGTGTACTATATACACAATGCATTGCAGCAACTCACCAGTCCTCCTTCGACAGCACCTTCCAAACCTGTGACTTCTACCATCTAGAAGGACAAGGGCAGCAGTCACGTGGGATCACCACCATCTGCAAGTTCCCCTCAAAGCCACACACCATCCTGACTCAGAAATATATCGCCATTCCTTCACTGTTACTGGATCAAAATCCTGGAACTCCCTCCCTTGCACTGTGGCAGTACCCACATCAGATGGACTGCAGTGGTTGAAGAAGACGGCTCAAGGGCAATTAGGGATATGGAACAAATGCTGGCCTTGCCAGCGACGGTCACATCCCATGAAACAAATTTTTAAAAATGGATATACTGACTTGGTGTTTGTTCATGTACAGCTTGTTTAGGGAACTAGGCAACCACACTGTTGTAGTGGGACAAGGAAAAGGGACTTGCAGCAAAGCTACACAGGCCAGTTTCTATGAGCACTAACCAGCAATCAACAGATTCACTGTATTTTTGTAAGACAGCTTCACTTTCTTGTATGCTCTTAATTCAAGCCTGTGATTTTACTGCAAGAATTTACTGTGATTGCAGGCAAAAAACAATACATTTGGATGATATTCATCCATCTACTATTTTAAAGGAAGCATTAGCTGCTTGTTTTAAATTCCATTATACAAGCAGGTAAAGGGAATATCATATATTAAATGTTCATTACAGCAATTTCTAGGTTTAAAGGACAAAGATGTACAGGGTAGATTTTCCAATCCACAATTGCTTGGTACAAACACTCACTGCACCTGCACCAAATTCTTGCCAGCAATATTTTAGTGACATTGCTTTTTAAACAAGTCAACTTCTGTGTAAACAAGCCTACACAGAAATGTTTTACAAGCACATTAAGCGTTCTTACAAGAAATTTGCCTGTTGGTAGTTTCTACCTTCATGACTGCCAGTGACAGTGTGACCACCAACCTGAAATTGGGAGACAGCACTAATGGCACTGCTGAAATATGTGAGCCGTGGTGTATTTTCTACAAATGTCCACACACTACAGTCTGCGGTAACACTTTCAAACTGTAAGTTGAATGACTGCACTGAGCGTTCAAACAGGGATCTGCTGGAATGCTGCATATGAGTAAGTCTGACCACATATCACTAGACTGAACAGTACCAGTCACCGTGTCATCACATGTTTCTTAGAAGAGACCGCAATTGGTCGCAGTAAGGCTAGAATTTGGAATGCGCCCTATTGCATTTCCCACCCTCAATTCACCCATTCATCAGTGTGGAAGCACTCATTTCAGCTGCTTCCACTGTGTTTGAAAAAAGTCGCAAGAATCCCACATTTTTCAATTTGCTTCAACAGAACTTTCTGGATCCTATATTTAACCAATTGTTGCCATTTCAAATTACCATTGCAAGTATTTAGATAGCTTTTATGAAACTGTGCAAATAATACACAAAAAACATGGGCCCAATGGGAAAAGTGAAGGTGAGCAGATAAAAGAACACAAATCAATTACTGCCTCACTACTGCTGGAAACCTGCAGCCCGTCATTTTAATGCAGGAGTGAACTCTGATGGAAACCGGCATGTGCTTCATTCATACATGCAAATAGGGGCTCTATAATGTAATTGGGACCCGAACAGTTTTAACTGGATGTCATCAGATCAACCCGCATGGAAGGATGGAAGGGCTCCTGACAGATTTGGGTGGGTGCCCTTGCAGTGGGCCAGATTAGACCCGACAGGGGTAAGTCCCTCACTTCAATTTAATCCCAACTCCCGCTTCTTCCAGGCAAGGGAGGTGTTTAAAATCCCCCACCATCTCTTATCAACATACATTTCCCTGGCTAAACCCAAATAATGTAATCTAACATATCTACCTAATGTACATTAAATGGTGCAAGGTTAAAATGGGGTACAGGAGCAGAGAGACCCAGGAGTTCACATACACAATGTTACAACCAGGTGAGAAAGGTGTCTAGGGGTCCTACTCAGCCTATGCCTGATCTTACCATAATAGGGTTTAATGTTTAAAACACCGGGTTTATAACTCCCCCTTGGTGAATCCTTGTTCACTGCTTTCCAATTATAAGGCAAAGAAACCAGCACAAAAAGGCTTTCTTAGGTTTAAAGAAGAAAAGTTGAAATTTATTAAACTTGAACTTAAACTCTAATTCGGTTGATGCCTTCGGATACACGAAGCGCCCACGCTAGCATGCATATGTGATACATACATGCAAATAGAGACTGAAAAGATAAGAAAAATAAAGTGGAAAAGTTTGAGGCAACAACTGAAGAGTTTTTATTACAGTTCTTCGAGCTCACTGTAAAGTCCTTCTTTGTAGGTAGATCTTGCTTTTCGTTGGGGCCCAGTATTCTTCTTAAACCTTGTTCGCTGTAGTAGACTTTTCTCTCTTTGGAGTCATGTGTCTTCGGTGGATTCAGAGGCTTGTGAGAAAGAGATGGGAGCAGACAGAAGAGATCTTCTCAGTCCAGTAGCAAACAGTCTTTCTGAGCTCAAACTCTCTGTGGCTAGTTCAAAAGACTGGAGCAGCCTGGTAGTCATGTGACCAGCTGGTCGAACCAGTCCTGGCCCCTGTGGATTGCATCACCCCAGCATGTCCTGGAATGTGATTCCCCACCCCTTCACTGTCCAGTGATCAACATCCATTGTGGGTTGAATGCATCAGGGAATGGTCCTTTGCCCTTCCAAGTACTGTCTGTTGATATGCAAATATCTTTTCCAGCCACAACTGGTTTGTTTAACAAGTCATTTCCTCGCTCCGGCAACAGTTAAAATCATATTCATGACAAAATTAATGTGCCTCATTCTTGGCAGGTGGGGGCCTGCATGACAACAAATATTTGAAAGTGGCAAGACAAGTTGAGAAGGCTATTAAAAACCTACAGCATCCTAGGTTTGATAAATAGAGACAGAGTACAAAAGCAAGGAAGTTATGGTACACCATTATGAATCACTGGTTAGACCTCAGCTAGAGTACTGTTTCCAATTGTGGGCACAACTTTAGAGTCCCAGAGTCATTGCAGCACAGAAAGAGGCTATTCGGCCTATCAGGTTCGTGCCAGCTCTCTATAGAGCAATCCAGTCAGTTCCATTCTCCCACTCTATCCCTGTGATAATCCCTATTTCCCTTATGTACCCATCCAATATCCTTTTGAAATCACTGATTGTCTCCACTACCAACACCCTCTTAGGCAGCGAGTTCCAGGTCATTACCACTCACTGCGTTGAAAGTTTTTCCGCACTTCTCCTTTGCATCTCTTGCCCAAAACCTTAAATCTGTGTCTCCTCATCCTTGTACCATCAGCTAATGGGAGCCACTTTTCGTGGTCTACCCCATCTAAACCTGCCATAATCTTGTACACTTTCAAATTTCCCCTCAACCTCCTTTGCTCCAAGGAGAACAACCCCAGTTTCTCCAACCTAACCTTGTAGCTAAAATCCCTCATCCTTGGAACCATTCCGGTAAATCTCCTCTGCATTCTCTCAAGGACCCTCACATCCTTCTTACAGTGTGGATGCAATACTCTAGTTGTGGCCTAACCAGGGATTCTAAAGATTCAGCACAACTTCCTTATGTTTGTACTCAACACCTCTATTTATGAAGTCCAAGATCCTATATGCTTTGCTAACTACTCTCTCAATGTGTCCTGTGTCTTCAAAGATCTATGCACATGAATACCCTAGGTCCTTCTGTTCCTGCACACTCTTTAGAACTGTGCCATTAAGTCTATATTGCCTCTTCCTATTCCTTCTGCAAAAATGCATCACCTCACACTTGTCTGTATTAAATTCCATCTGCCACTTGTCTGCCCATTCTGCTAACCTATCTATGTCCTGTTGCAGTTGACTGGCATCATCTTCACTGTTTGCCACAACTCAAAGTTTGGTATCATTGTTAAATTTTGATATTTTAATCTGTATTCCAATATCAAAGTCATTAAAAAAAAAAATGAGGTCAGCATTTATTTCCCATCCCTAATTGCACTCTAGAAGGTGATGGTAGCTGCCTTCTTGAACCGCTGCAGTCCTTGTGGTGTAAGTAACCCACAGTACTACATACACACCAAGAAAAGCAGTGTTCTTAGCACTGACCCTTGGAGAATACCGCTGTCTACCATCCTCCAGTCTGAAAAACAACCATTTACCACAACTCATTGGATAAAAAAAACTGACTTAAGGACAGAAAACAAAGTGATACTAATCCTCCTATTCCATGAAGCCTCAATTTTGTTAACTAGTCTTTATGTGGTACTTTGTAAAATGATCAGCTGGTAGTTATTTGGAATGTCTTTATACCTTTTCATGGGCAAGGGTGTCACACTTGTCATTTTCCAATCTGCTGGCACCTCCTCCATATCTAGGGAAGATTGGAAGATTATGGCAAGCCCTTCCACCATCTCTACCCCAACTTCCCTTAGCAACCTGGGATGAAAGCCATCCAGACAAGGCAACTTATCCATTCTTAAGCACAGCCAACCTTTCCAGTACATTCCTCCGATCATTTTTTATCCTATTCATTACCTCTACCATCTCCGCTTCTACTGATATTTTGTCAGAATCCTCCTGTACCATGTCTCATGCCACACATTGCTCATCCCTATGTTCTTATTTCTAGTCTTGTTAGCATGTGGCACTGTGCTCGCTGACCTACACTGGCGCCCGGTCAAGCAATGTCTAGAGTTTAAAATTCTCATCCTTGTTTTCAAATCCCTCCATGGCCTCGCCCCTCCCTATCTCTGTAATCTCCTCCAGCCCCACAACCCTCCAAGATATCTGCACTTCTCTAATTCGGGCCTCTTGTGCATCCCTGATTTTAATCACTCCATCCTTGGTGGCTGCGCTTTCAGTTGCCTAGGCCCCAAGCTCTGGAATACCCTCCCTACACATCTCTGCCTCTCAACCTCCCTTTCCTCCTTTAAGACACTCCTTAAAACCTACTGCTTTGATCAAGCTTTTGGTCATCTAACCCAATATCTTTGTGGCTTCGTGTCACTTTGTTTTATTATGCTCCTGTAAAGCACCTTAGGATGCTTTATTGCGTTAAAGGCGCTATATAAATATTAGTAGTTGTTGGGAGTAATCTGCCTTCAAGGTCCTACTTTTTAAACTTCCTTCCTAGTTCCTGAAAGTCTGACTGCAGGACCACAATACCTGCCCTCTCTTTGTCACTGGTACTGACGTGTATCACAACTTCTGAATTATTCCCTTCACCCTGCAGAATATTTAGCATCCTCTCCGTGATGTCCTTTACCCTGGTACCAGGGAGGCAGCACACCATGCAGGACTCACAATGACGCTTACAAAAACACCTGTCCGTCCCACTTACTATGGAATCTCCAATGACAACTGCATTTCTATGCTTTGCTGATCCCCCTGTACAGTCCCTTGCCCATCGGTGCCATAGTCCTTCAAGGTGTTGCCACTCCCAGCAATCTCCAGTGCTGAGTACTAGTTGGAGTGTGGCACACGGCGTGAAGACTCCTGCACTTCCAGCCTCTTCCTACTCTTCCAGATGGCCACCTATCTACTATCCTGAATTCTCACTGCCTGTGGGGTGACCACCTCCTGGAACGTACAATCCAGGAAACTCTCAGCCTCCCAGATCCTCCACAGTGACTCCAGCTGCCCCTCAAGCACCAAAGCCCTGAACTCAAGCAGCTGGAGGCACTTCCTATGCACATGGTTCCCCCAAGACACATGAAGTATCCTGAAGTTGTGCTGGTGTTGAAACACTGATGTCTGTTCACAAAGGCTTGGTCCCTGCTGCTCCGATAAGAGGAGAACAGTCATTGCCAGGTGCAATTTTCAACTCTTCCAAGTGTTTTAAGGATTAAAGTGGTGAAGAATTTTTTTTTTAAAAGAGAAAACTTGAGGAAAATGGTGTTACCCTGGACTACTTTAAAGGACCTAAAAAGTTACCATTTCTTAAAACTTAAAATATCTTAAATAATTCATTAGTTTAAAAAATTATTAACTTCTGCTACCATAAATTCTATTTTGAACTGAATATTTAAATGTTTGCATTAACAGACTGCTTGCAGACTTTGCTTTTTAACTATTTTAACAACTTCATGGTGCAGGAATTGGAAATAACAGGTCTCTGCTGCCATCCATGACTAAAAAAAACTCTACTTCCTCTTTTAGAATCTAGTTAGTACCTTTAGTGAGGATGTCATGGCCTTGGAGAGGTGCAGAGGAGATTTACAAGAATGGTACTAGTGAGGTTTTCAGCTTTGTGGAGAGACTGGAGAACCTGGGATTATTCTCCTCAGAGCAGAGAAGGTTAAGGGAGATTTAACAGTGGTGTTCAAAATTCTGAGCAGCTTTGATAGGCATAGCTAGTGCGAAACTGTTTCCATGGCAGGAAGATTAAAATAATTGACAAAATAATTTGGGGGAGGGATAGATTGAGAATTATCTTAATGCAGAGTTTATCTAAAATGCACTGCTTGAAAAGGAGATAGCAGCAGTTTCAATCGTAATATTCAAAAAGGAATTAGATCTTTACTTGAAAATGAGAAATTTGCAGAGCTATTGAGAAAGACAGAAGAGTAGACGGATTGGATAGCTCTTTCAAAGAGCTGAATGGCCTCCTTCTGTGCTGTATAACAGCCACTGTACTTCAAGAAGTAATTCACTGTATGTGAAGCACTTTGGACATTTCAATATGATGAGGCGTTATATAAACACAAGTTATGTGAACAGTACCAAGCTCAGGAGGTCAGTACTTAAGGTGTTAAATAGCCAGGACTGTTTGACACTCGGAACCACTACCTGAACTGCAGTAAATATGCCAGCATAGTGCAATCCTTTTCCCTCGAGGAGAGCCCAATATATTCCACTCTAAGTGCACTCTCCATTGGCTGAAGAGCAGAGTGAACTGCAATTATATGAAAGTCAGTGATTTCACACAGTCAGCAGCTGCAGGAAATTGTAGGAAGTGAAAGAGCTCGTGGGAGGGGGGAGGAGGAGAGGAAGAGACAAGCACAGTGCAGGAGGACAGAAGTTTAAATAGATTTTACTAACTCTAATTCACTGTTGTAGATTTTCAGAATTTTTATGTTTTTCCAAAAGAATTGTTTGGCTGTTTATTTGATTCATTCCTAAAGAATTAGCACCACTAAGTGAATTCACTGGGGGTATTCTACAGAGCCTCTGAATAAAGACATTATTAAAATGACATTACTGGTTTGGTATTTGAATAACCTTTGTGTGCTCTTTGGTATTCAATGAAATCAGCCTGATGTGTCCATTGTGTGGAATGTGTGAAGTAAGCACTCTGAAAAGCCATGCCCTCGGCTCCACTTACTCATTCCTGCAGATTGTTGGAACACAGCTGTTCCTGTGTAAACTCGGAGGTGAGACCCGATAAACCTCACCAAGTGAACGCTTCTGCATAGCTAAAATAAATGTTCCAATTGGCACCAGCTGACAGGGCTGTGGCTACCGTAGTTAACTCTGGACATGTTAATGTTGGAGACTAATGTGATTCCAGTATCTCCAGCAGTGAATACCCGCTGTTTTACCCGCAGCTGAATGATCTCAGCTTTCTGTAGCGTAGACTGAACTCCAGTCCCTCCCATTACAAAACCCCTTCAATTTAAATATCCTTTTCAACCGATGATTCTGACATGAAGGGAAATGTTAGAATTCCCTCTTGGTTTGGCTAATTAGAAAAGTAAAATAAGGACTTGTAATTATGTGCCACCTTTCACAACCTCAGGCTGTCCCCCAAAGGGTTTTACAGCCAATTAAATACTTTTTAAAAAAAAGCAGAGCAACAAATGGCTGGTGTCAACTGCTCTTCTATCCTAACTATAGGCAACCTGGAAGATTTCTTCAGAACCGAAGCATCAAGAATGCGCTTGAGGACATTTGCAGATAACAACTGCTTGATGCTTGTTCTAAAGTATCCCACAATACAAGAAATACTGTACATTAAGAAATATTAGCACAATCTTTTATGTAACCTGAGACTGCAAGCACTTTCATGCAAAATTAATTTTGCTGAGAGACATTTGTGGTAAATGCAATCAGTATAAATCTGCCACAAATATAGCAGCATTTATCCGACAGCTCTTCTTTTGTTCCCAAAACGTGCAACTATGATATAAAAGATTGGGTGGCAGAATCTATGTGCAGTGTTAATGCTCTCAAGTCAGTCAGGACCTGAGCATTTCTGGTGAATTGATCACAAAGCATTAAGCCTACTACCTCTATCACTCCTTATTTGCCCCCTCAAATAGATTGGTATCAGAATAACTAGAAGAATATAAAAACTAATATGCGTGTCTTGCAGAAAGATTGCTGAGGGACAGGAGTTTAGAAGGTTCATAAGCTGTTTTCATTATCGAACCAAGCCCAAACCAGCTCTGTTAACGGCCATGATGCAGTAAAAATTAATCTTTCCAGCAGTCGGCCGTAACAAATTGTATTGTCAAGCTTACTTTGGGGTTGTCACCCAATGCCCCAAGCAGCCATCTAATGGGTGCTGTTTCCAGGTGCTGGTGTTGAAACACTGATGTCTGTTCACAAAGGCTTGGTCCCTGCTGCTCCAATAAGAGAACAGTCATTGCCAGGTGTAATTTGCAACTCTTCCAAGTGTTTTAAGGATTAAAGATGGGGAGTGGTGAAGAATTTTTTTTTAAAAGAGAAAACTTGAGGAAAATGGTGTTATCCTGGACTACTTTAAGGGACCTAAAATTTTACTATTTCTTAAAACATCTTAAATAATTCATTAGTTTAAAAAATTATTAACTTCTGCCACCATAAATTCTATTTTGAACTGAATATTTAAATGTTTGCATTAACTGAATGCTTGCAGACTTTGCTTTGCTTTTTAACTATTTTAAAGCACACTACATGAACCTTTCTACCATTGTTAGGTTCCAATTTACGAAACAAATGAAACAAAAGCATGGAATTACATTTAAAAAGCACCGCTTGTACATTCAGATCCTCCCAAAGTACCTCGCAGCCAGTGGATTACTTTTGAAGGGTTATCATTGCTGTATGTAGACAAACATGGCAGCTGCTTTGCACTGACCAAGATCCCAAAAACAGCAAATGAATGAATGAATGACCAAATTTATTTTATGTTCCTTTAGAGCGGCAGTGACAAGGCCGTATTTACTGCTTATTTTAAGCAGCCTTCATAGCGATCGTTTGTACAATTGAGTGGTTGCTGGAGGCAGAACTGACTTTACCAATCACTTTTTTTAAACAACGATTGATAAGGAAACTAAACAAGAAAATGTATTTGTTACAATCTGTGGAAAACACTAAAGGGAACATTTTATGGATCTGCACTTATGCACACTTCATAGCAATTTACTGTATGGGATGTTTCAGATATAATACAATATAAATGTAAGACTCTTGCCACATTCAACTACTTGAGATCAGTAGTCAACAATATGCATAAAAAGTTGAACCTTTTAGCCAAAACAGCAGAATTTAAGTCAGGTGGCCAACTATTCATTCCCCACGTCATGGCTGAGGCAAAAAAAACAGTAATAGTGCAAACTACATTGTGAGAATAGGACAGAGGAAGAACAGTTCAAGCTAGAAAAAGACAAAAGACAAATTTAGAACTGATGTTAGGAAATTACTCCTCACAAGGTGACCAACACATGGAATGAAGGCAAAACCCTGATATTACTAATACACTGGCGTAATGGGGAACCACAAAGTCTTTCTGGATGGATGAACTAAAATGGGTCAAATAACCTTCTTCATTTATATTGTGATCTTGTGAACTCTTACTTTTATTTTGGCCTAAGTAGAGGTGAAATAAAGGTAACAAAATATATTCTAATAGCACACTGCACTCTGAAGAGGTTGTACCACTCATCCTCAGTAACTGCGACTCTCAATGGCACATTCTGTCATTCATGTGGACAAGTGGAAAAGGCCTTCAAAGTAGAGGAAATCACAGTAAGAATGGAGGGCAGTACTACATGGTGAGACTTGTGCCCCCTATCAGATTAAAGAAATTAATTTTGTAAAGCAACAGTTAGTACAAATACAACCAGAGGATAAATATCAACAATAACTGAGTGAAGTCTAAATTCTCTTAATATACACCAAATTAATTGCAGATCTCAGAGCATAGATAGATATGGTATATTATAATTAGAGAATTTTATTTGGCTAATCCCCATCAATAGGTTTGCTGTCTCTCTCTTTGTCACTACTTACATCTCGATAGCCGTGAGGGATAGTTCCTGAAATGTCACCAAAAGGGGTCAAGCATCCTGCAGGGCAGTACTTGCTGAAAAGAACAAAAATAAACCAGGCAGTGAATATAATCTAGTACGTTAGTGTGGTAAGGAGATTATCAATGAGAACAATGAGAGATCACAAGTTCAAGATAATCACAAAAAAATGAAAGGGCAGATCAGATAAAGATTCTTTATAGAGGGTGGTTAGAGTATGGAAATCACTGTCACAAACTATTGTTTCAGTAGAATAAATAAATTCTCTTAAAAGGGAATTTGACGGGAAACTTGAAACAGTAGGGGAAGTGAGGAATAAACTGAATTGCTTAAGCAGAGAAAAACACTAGCAAAGACTTGAAAGACGAAGTAGCCCATTTCTGTGCAAAAACATTATGATACTGGAGAAGCTGGTCGGAGCCCTGCTGAGAGTTCACATTACTGTAACAAAATCTAGTTGCCATAATTATATACAGACACACAGGTTGGCACAATAGTTGGGTATGCTGGATGTACTCATTCAACTTACAGCATCTCAAGATTAGTTTCCTCCTTCTATCACATAAGGTCATGATCTGAGGGCACAATTCTGACCCCGAGAAATGACTAATATAATAAAAACAAGAAATGCTGGAAATACTCAGCAGGTCTGGCCGCATCTGTGGAAAGAGAAGCAGAGTTAACGCTTCAGGTTCTTCTGAAGAAGGGTCACTGACCTGAAATGTCAACTCTGCTTCTCTCTCCACAGATGCTGCCAGACGTGCTGAGTATTTCCAGCATTTCTTGTTTCTATTTCAGATTTCCAGCATCTGCAGTATTTTGCATTTATATACCAGAGAAATGCCTCGAGTGAAGTAGTAAGTTAACATGCTTGGGAGGATCAGGTGACTTTGGACTGTGATTCCCAAAGTGCTCCACCTCTGGGACTTTCCTCATCCCATAGCTGGCTCTGGTGTAGACTAATTGATAGAGATTGATCGCTATGATTAGTCAACAACTCCATTATTGTTGAATCATGCAACTACAAAGCTTGGTAGAAGGCAACCTAGTGGGACCTCGATCTACTTTCATCTAGCTATGTCCCTATATCCTGATGGCAGAAACAAATCTCCTCTGAAATGCCTAAGTAGCTTTGGAGGGGTCTATAGAAATAATGCCACCATGTGAAACCCACCTTAAGTCAGGTGGACCTCCCTCTAATCATTGCTCTGCAACTTCTCCTCATCCTCAAGTTCTTTGAGGGAAGGGTGAATTCCAGAGAAATGCTTGTTGGGTGCTAAAAATTAGTTTTAATCTCTGTAATGTTATGCTGTGGAAGAAAAAGCAACCAAAATAGTCAAAAAATGAAAATTCCCCCCAAAATATAAAAAAATAGCTATTACATGTGTAGGCTTAGGATTGTTTAACAACACAGTTTTAAGAAATAAAAAGTCAAAGCCCTGAAAGGGCCCTTCTAATCTGACCAGTTTATGGGGCCCTGAAGCACATCCTAAACATTTCTAAAGCAAACGTTCTGAAATAGCAGGCCGGTTCAATTTCAATCATTTTGCAGCATTCACGAGACTTTTGAGATTAGGAATGAGGCCAATGATCTGAGTGCAACCCAATGCAAAATAACTACTGCTCAAATTCAGCAAACAGGTACAATTACATGTTAAAATTTCTCTGCTTATTTCCATTTTACATTTCAGTGGAGAATTCTGTCCTACTAGTTTATGACAGATGTCATCAGAAGTTGATTGTTTAAACGAAACGGTGTGCTTTTGGAAAATAAAAAGTGCAGATCTACTGAACATTTTTGTTGCCAACAGTGACTCTTGCTGGGGTGAGATTCCATGCCTGACAGTTGCCCACTATAAAATATCAAACTATTACTTACATATTTATATCAAATATAATCTGTTGCTAACAATAGATATCATGGCTCTAATTGATCAGAATTTGAATGGCGCACACATTTCATTATTGTTACTTTGCAACCTGGTTATCAATACACTATGAACGACAACACATGAATTTATGTTAAAAAGATATTTGGACACTAAACTCACAATGATGCTGAAATTAAGACTATAAATAGTATCACTGTCCACACGCTAATTTAAAATATAAATGAATAATCCTATTTTAGTATTTATACTTTCTGCTCTGTCCTTACATCTCCCTGAGTCAGTCAGTGCTGCTCTTACTAGGTAGTGTGAAGAAGCACCTGGGGATGATTTCACCTTCCTCCTCGAGGAAGGCTCAAAACTTTTGCTGAACTCCTCTCCTCCCCGCAAGCTCACTTGGCGGCCAAGTGCAGGAGTGTCCCCATGTCTCAGTGCACTGTGGCACATCGTGCCACAACACACCTCGTACTGCCTGACGCATCAGCCACTTCAGTAACAAAGCCTGAAAAACTGGGGCTGCTTTCATTAAGACAGTGGAGATTATGGAATGAATTCTTAGGAGGGATTAAAGTTATGAAGCAATGGGTCAGAGTCGATAGAAACAGAGATTGAGGGGTCCAGAATAAGTGGACATAGAATCAAGAATAAATGTATGAGATATAGGACAGAAAGCTGGAGAAACTTATTTTACAAAGTGCGATAGTGGAATGCACTACCAGAATTAGTGACTGAAGCAGAGGACATTCCACCATTTAGATAGGTGGCTAAAGGAAAGGTAAATGAAGGATATGGGGACAGATCAGGCAAATGAGATTAGGATTACTGCTCATCTGGAGGATGAACACCTACCAAAAAGCCTGTTTGTGTGTTGTAAATTCCATGCAATTCAGTAAACATTTATTTTTACAATAATAGATTGCACCTTATTTACCTTTCACATAACTTGGTTTTTCCTGTTAAAAGGCAGCTAACCTAACAGGAGCCTATAAAAAGAATCAACTGTACAGATTAACATCCTATAGTACATTACAGAAAAGTGAACCTAACCTTCCGGCAGTTTTAAAATGTTCCTTGCTCAATTTACGAAAAGAAATTCTAAACCTAACCCATTAGTTTCCCTAATCCTCACCTGAATTCCGGCTCTGTAAAGTGGCTACCCTTGTCCAAACAAGTAATTAAATCTGTGGGGGAAAAATACAGAAAATTAGGCAAATGTCATTCAGAAACACAGAAATTATAAATGCCATTTATGGAACGGATATACATATATATAAAATTATAAATGAATCACCAAGATTACACTTCAGAATTCAAAATAATTTTCATGACGTAATACATGAGTCACCTACCCACAGATTTCCTATTCCAGTCAGTATGCCAAAGGGTGCTGCTATGGCATACTGGGAAGAACACCTCTTACATTTAAATACGTAGTTCCTTTTATGTAACCAAACATCCCAAGACACTTTACAATAAGTGTCTCTAACAAGAGAGAATCTAACCATCTACCCTTGACATTCAATGGCATTACGATCGCTGAATCCGCCACTATCAACATCCTGGGGGTTACCACTGACCAAAAACTGAACTGCAGTAGCCATATAAATACCGTGGCTACAAGAGCAAGTCAGAGGCTGGGATTCCTGCGGTGAGTAACTCACCTCCTGACTCCTCAAAGCCTGTCCACCATCTACAAGGCACAAGTCAGGAGTGTGATGGAATACTCTCCACTTGCCTGGATGGATGCAGCTCCAACAACACTCAAGAAGCTCGACCCCATCCAGGACAAAGCAGCCTGCTTCATTGGCACCCCATCCACAAACATTCACTCCCTCCACCACCACGCACAGTGGCAGCAGTGTGTACCATCTACAAGATGCACTGCAGCAACTCGCCAAGGCTCCTTAGACAGCACCTTCCAAACCTGCGACTTCTACCAACTAGAAGGACAAGTGCAGCCGATGCATGGGAACACCACCAGCTGCAAGTTCCCCTCCAAGCCACACACCATCCTGTCTTGGAATTATATCGCCGTCCCTTCACTGTCACTGGGTCAAAATACTGGAATTTCCTTCCAAACAGCAATGTGGGTATACCTACCTCATATGGACTGCAGCGGTTCAAAAAGGCAGCCCACCACAACCTTCTTGAGGGCAATTAGGGATGGACAATAAATGCTGGCCGAGCCAGCAATGCCCGCATCCCATGCCCGAATAAAAACAAAAGAGGCAGACACTGACAGGGAACAGGAAGGAAACTATGGTTGGATGTGTGATGGACTAAAGCCATGATCAAACAGATGAGTCTTGAACTTCTAACAGTTGGGAGAGAAGTTGCAAGGACAAGTGATTTAGGAAGGAAATTCTAGAATGCAGTAAGTTGGAGTCTCAAAGGCTCTGCCACTAGTGGCTGATGAGACTAAGGTAAATAGTACACAACAGACTAGAATCTGAAGAATGGAGAGCATGAGGTGAGATATTAGACTGGAACATACTGTAAAATTAGGGTGGAATGAGGCCAGAGAGAGATCGGAAAACAAGGATTTGAGTCAACACAACGATGGGGCAGGGAACCAATGGTCGTCGGTGAAAATGGGTGTGTGGTGCATAGGATTTTGTGCAGGTAGCATAGTTCAGGGTCGAACAATCTGAAGTAGTAGCTTGGGAGCACAGTGATGGTGGTCGTATCAAGGGTCGAGGCAGAGAGGTTGAGCTGCATGTCATCAATGTATATATGGAAGCTGACCCCACATTTGTAGATGATACTGCCAAGAGGCCACATGTAGGTGAAGAATAGGAGGCACCAAGACCATGAAAGAAATGCTATTCATTGATAATAAGGTTATCAGGCAGGTTTGCTCCTGCACAAAGACCAGTTTGGGAACTGGAGCTAAAATAAAAGCAAAATACTGGAGATGCTGGAAATCTGAAGTAACAACAAAAAGTGCTGGAAATTCTCAGGTCTGGCAGCATCTGTGGAGAGAGAAGCAAAGTGATGAAGCAAAGATACTCTCCACTTGCCTGGATGAGTGCAGCTACAACAACACTCAAGAAGCTCAACACCATCCAGGACAAAGCAGCCCACTTGTTCAGCACCCCAACTTCCACCTTCAACATTCACTCCTTCTACTGCTGGCGCACAATGGCAGCAGTGTGTACTATCTAAAAGATGCTCTGTAGCAACTCGCCAAGCCTCTTTCAGCAGCACCTTCCAAATCCATGACCTCTACCACCTAGAAGAACAGGGGCAGGAGAGCCCTGCAACTTCTCCTTCAAATCAGATGCCATCCTGACTTGGAACTATATCACCGTTCCTTCAGTGTCGCTGGGTCAAAATCCTGGAACTACCTCCCTAACAACACTGTTGGTGTCCCTACACCACATGGACTGCAGCAGTTCAAGAAGGTGGCTCATCACCACCTTCTCAAAGGAAATTAGGGATGGGAAATAAATGCTGGCCTTGCCAAGAACCATCCCACGAACGAATTTTCAAAAAAAAAAAAAAGCACTACTTCGGATCAGACCCTTGGCTGGGATGTTGCTGTGGTCATGATACACATAATAGTTATCTGGTTGAGTTTCCTGTGACACATGCATTCTATTATTGTGCAGTTTAATTATTGGTCACACTCCAGACTGTAAATGGTTCATATTCAGATAATTGGTTTCCTCTTGGCTTACAATGTGCACACAGTCATGCATTGATCCGACAAAAGCTCATTTTCTCCAAGCTGCTAATTTTTCATCTGTTTGAGTTACTGTGGAGTCTGATTCCAATTTATTGAGGGGAATGGGTGAGCCAAACGCTCCAGTTTGCAAATAAAAAGAAAAATGCCGGCAATACTCAGGTTTGGCAGAGAGAAGCAAAGTTAGCGTTTCAGGTCTATGACCTTTCATCAGAACCGGCAAAGGTTAGAAAAGGCTCCCACAGCTACCTCGACTACACCTCTTCACACCCTGCCTCCTGTAAGGACTCCATTTCATTCTCCCAGTTTCTCCATCCCCAACGCATCTGCTCTGATGATGTAATCTTCCACAACAGTGCTTCTGATAGGTCTTCCTTTTTCCTCAACCGAGGATTCCCCGCCACTGTGGTTGACAGGGCCCTCAACTGTGTCTGGCCCATTTCCTGCACTTCTGCCCTCACCCCTTCCCCTCCCTCCCAGAACCATGACAGGGTTCCCCTTGTCCTCACTTTCCACTCCACCAGCCTCCACATCCAGAGGATCATCCTCTGCCATTTGCACCCCCTCCAGCATGATGCCACTACCATATGCATCTTTCCCTCCCCTCCCGTCAGCATTCTGAAAGGATCGTTCCCTTCGCAACACCCTGGTTCACTCCTCCATAACCCCCGACACCTAGTTTCCGCTTTATTTGGCGATGCAAAATAGACCGGGTCCAGAGGGACAAGATGTTCAAACCTCTGGATAAAGGTGGAAAAAATGTACCCAACGTTGCCCTCATTCTGATGGCCACCTTTGTATGCGGCTGCATCAAGCTGTGCATAGAACCCCAGTATGCAAACACCAAGTGTCACTACATGCTGAGGTTCTATCTGTCCCCAGTGTTGCGAAGGATGTGTCTGGTCACATTGCCGTGGAACGTTCCATTCAGTTGGACTGTGCTGTACCACCTATCCTTCATGGAAAAGTTTGTGCAGTAAAACACTTTAGACACCAATCCATCAGGCAGTGGTCTGCATGGAATGTTCTCAAGGCCCTATGGGAAAAGGAGATGGTGGATCTTGTCGGATGGTTCCCTAAGCAGACTGTCAGTCATTTGGCAGAATGCCTCATCACCAGAACTTTCAAACAAGCACCAAGACATAGCTTGGCTGGTGGTGAGAAGGGCCCTCCCTGTCAGATCCTTCCTGCATACCCATAATCTCACCGTCTCCGCACGCAGCCCTCGTGGTGGCTGTGGCGGGGAAGAGACTTTGCCCACCTCCTTCTGGAATGTGCTTTTGCAAAGCAGGTGTGGAAAGAGATGCAGTGGTTTTTGTCGAGGTTCATCCCAAGCAGCTCCATAACACAGGACTCTGTGCTCTACGGGCTGTTTCCAGGGACGCACACAGAGATAAACATCAACTGTTGCTGGAGGACCGTCAACTCGAAGACCCTCTTTGGTCTGCCCGAAACTTGCTGGTCTTCCAGTGCAAAGAGTTGTCCACAACCGAGTGTTGCAGACTGGGACATTCCAAGGTCCAGGACTACGTGCTGAGGGACGCACTAAAGCTTGGGGCAAAGGTTCAATGGGGAAAGGCCACTGTGTAAGGCCCTTCCGCCATAGTGAACCAAAGGGATGGAACCAGTGTAAAACTCCTCGGGCCGTATGCACCAACAAAGTTTTTGCTATGTAGTGCAAATGTATATTGCATATAAAATGGAATGGCAAGAGTTGTGAGGCACCTCATGGTCTGTATCGAAGGAATTTGATCTCTATTGTACTTTCTGAAATGTGAAATCTGAACGTTTTATGTATTTTTTGCAAAGCTTTATGAATGAAGTTTTTTGGGGGGGGAAAAAGTACTGTATTTCAACACTAATCTACAAACTCCCATTAGATTCAGCTGTCATCAGACTGCTATACTTCAGAATGACCTAATTACAATCAACTGGAAGCTGTAACATCGGAGCTTTTCTGTATTACCTATCGGAGCGAACTGCTGCAACTGTGAGCTGCAGCAATAATGGGTGGAAAAAGTGGAAAGTATATTTTTAAATAACAAATACTTCTATTATATAGTACCTTTAACATAATACACAAAGTCGCAAGGTGCTTCACAGGAACGTTAACAAAACTTGACACCCAGACACGCAAGATATTAGGACAACTGACCAAACATTTGGTCAAACGTCTTAAAGGAGAAAAGAGGTAAAGAGGCAGCGAGGTTTAGAGAGGGAATTCCAGAGCTTAAGGCCTAGGCAGCTGTAGGCACAACTGCAAATGGAGCAGTGAAACTCAGGGATGTGCTAAATGCCAAAATTGGAGGGGCACAGATATCTGGGAGGGTCGTAGGGCTGCAGGATGTACAGGGATAGGGAGGGGTGAGGCCACAAAGTGATTTGAAAACAAGGATGAGAATTTTAAAATTGAGACATTGCTGGACCGGGAGCCAATGTAGGTCAGTGATAGAAGAACCTAACCAGGTTAGGATATGGGCAGCAACTTTGGATAAGCTCGATGTTTATAGAGGATGATGCTCAAAGTTTATACAGGGTGACAGGCTAGCCAGGAGAGGAATGGAATAGTCAAGTCTAGAGATAACAAATGCCTGGATAACGGTATCAGCTGCAGATGTGCAAAGGCGGGGCAGAGACGGGCAATACTACAGAAGTGGAAGCAGGCAGTCTTGGATGACGAAAGGACACCAAAGCTGCAAACAATCGGGCTCAACCTCGGACAGTGGCCATGGACAGGGATGGAGTCAATGGCTAAGAAATTCAGTAATAATATCTAACATTAACAAAAAAAAGTCAATGGCATCTAACAAAAAAGCAGAACGGAGGAGGCTGTATATTTATTTCAACTAGACAATCCTAATCATGATGCAAAACTGAAATAACTCTGAAAATCACAACTAGGTCAATGCACAACCTCCTATCAGAATGCATTTTTAGATGGTGAAAATCATGAAGTTAAACAGGAGAAACATGATGATGTTCCTGATTCTAATTATATTCTCTGAAATTGTAAAATATAGCAGCCACAGTCTGTAATGCTTATTTGCATGCAGCTGACCTCATGACTGACCTGTAAGATAGCCATCCAGCTGTTCCGTGAACACATACGCAAAGCATGCAGAGAAATGGGATTCTGTCCTAAAACCCCTCTCTCCCACCGAAGGACAATTAAAATTTCTATGCCGAATAAACAAGCAAAAAAAACTGACCAGGTTTTTCATCAAGGAAATAAATTCTTATTACTGTGCTGCTCTTGCTTATTTGAAAAGTGGTAAAAGCCTGCACACCCTCGTTACCCAGCAACGCGATTGCACAAGGGGAGTGGGAGAAAAATTATCTTCAACTATCTTAATTATATAAGTTCAATAAGAGAGAGGGAAAATATACTATGGACTACAGTTCACATTCATTTTGGCCTCTTGGCTTTGGCCAATGAGTTGAAGATAACCAGACTGAAGTAGATAGCTGCACAGCATCAGCCTGACGCAGGCAGGCATTACACTGATAGGCCACTGCTATGCAGTGGATACATTTCGAGCTGCAGCCTCGTTATAGGAACACCTCATCGACTAAAATAGCAGTGGTCCATAGGGTTAAAATCAGCATCACACCATCCCTACCGCACTCAAAACTGGAAATGAGGAGTACACAGAAAACTGTTACAAAACTCTGCTGTATGACTATTACAGTTTAGCCCCAGGCTGAAAAAGAAAAAACTGTTGCCAACTTTGGCTTCAATTCCAAATTGTTCTTCCTCCAGGACTCAAACAAAAGCTTGGTGGGTCAGGAAAAGGTCATCAAAATGCCCTGCAGTAAAGCTTATTTTTGGTTCAGATTTGCTCTCCACCCTCTGGCCAAAAACACATTTATCCTGCACCATCTAACCCAAAACATCTGCTTGTAGATCAAAGAAGCAACAAGAGTTGAGACTGATCTGGGTCAAATAACTGACCGACTGAAAGCTCAAAATGCAGTGTTCAACAGGATTATAGGCGAATAGAATGGGGCACGTAAATGCTAAGAACATGCCCTATAGTACCAGAGTACAAACTCTCTGGCCCTGCTGCATGTAACAACAAATATGGTGAAGTTTAAAATGCATCCGTCCTTGATACAGCTATCTCTGGATGTACTTTGCTGAGTTTTTTCTTAATAGCCAGATGGCTGTACTGATTTGTATTTTTCCTATATTGCTTGAACTAGATTTTTAACTATAATATTCCTTTAATATCAATTGCAGCATCTTTTTCTCAGAATTATCTAGCAGTCGAGTTGAAGCTGGCTACAATATTCATTTGGAGTGCTAATTAATAAACAAAGGATCGCTATGTGTAATCCCAGGCATTTAAAGCCACTGTTAGTGCAGTATTCTTTGCAACACCAGGTCTCTCTCCATTCCATTTATACAGCCAAGAGGTTAGCAAGAATAGACATTTAGGAGCTTCATGCTAACACATCAAAGGGTCGCAATTTTGATTTAAATCCCCAATCTCTCAGACTTAAGGTAGGGAGGGGATGGGTGGTAGTGAGGGTGGCTTGTCTGTCTCTCTTTTCTGGACACAGCAGCTGAGGTGACATTTTGTTTCAATCCTGGATCATACTATCATTTAGCTAGACTTTGGGCAGGAAAAGTTGCACTCTGAATCATAGGGGATGGGAGACTTACTATGAAAGTAACAGGTGATGCAACATACTTCAGATTTCAATTCCACTCACTGTAACAAAGTGACAAGCTCGCCATCAAAAATGCACTGACATCATGTAGTAATGGCCACCAATGAGTGAGAACGCAGGAATGCTCACCACAGCAAGGAACCTCTTCAGGAGAGAGCAATCTTTTCCAGTACTCAGACATGTCAAATGTGAATGTGGAGAATGACTGCCACTATTGTAGCAATAGTATATTAGCTAACTGAAATATTAGGACACACACACCCTAGGGAACATTTAGAAATTGCATTATATGTCACCAAACTGAAGTCGATATGAGTAACAGACAAGCATTCAGCATAACAGGAAGCCACCACACTGTGCACCTTGTGTGTATGAGCTCCAGGCTGGTTAACTAGAGGCCAGGAATACATATCCTCCTCCTCCTGGCTCCACATCAAAATTTAATTTAAAAAAAATTCTCCAAAACTTACCTTTATCGTGGCAACAGCTTGCTAGGCCACATCCACGGTAGCAAATCCTCAGCCAAGCAGTCCTGATGCATGCTCTGCTCAGGTCAGCATAATTTCCCAGAGAGATCATACAACAGGCATTAGACCTCATCATCAGCGTATCTTGACGAAGACGGTAGCCTTTTCAACCTCATTACACTGCTTCAGTGTGCCAATGTGATGCCCAGGAGAGGAATTTTGGAAACCACTGATTTCCCGCCCCGCATAGTTAATTTTGCATATAATGTGAATAATGTACTTCACCTGCTTGGCTCTTGACATGGTACTTTTTGCCAGCCACAGCATGGCCAAGCCGACTGCTTTGTACCACATCCCCGGCTACTGAAATATACCAGGGGAGCTAAAGTAATACGAGCCACATTGTACTGATTAGTTGAAGTAGGGACTTCATTACAGAAGCTTTACAAAACATGTGTCTACATTCTCACTGCATGAGCATTCTAACGAGACAGTTTTCTTAACAAACAAAAGGGCTGAGCATTTTTTTTTAAGTCAGGGCCTTGGTATGCAATACTGCTGAAAAATCCTTACTCAGAAATGCCAATGTTCCAATTACGGCTCATGTTTCTTTCTTCCTCCCAAGTCTTCATTTCCCACCCATGCCCAACCAACTGTGTTCCATAAACACACACACTTCACTGGATTCCTTGGCATTAGGCAACTTTGGATTTTTTTTTAAATAGGGGTATGTCAGTGAAGATGACACAGTGTTTGGGAGTGAATGCAGGTGTTTAGGATCCACAATAGTTTGTATGGTTTTAATTTAAATTCAGTCCCAAAGATTTCATAGACATTTTGAGCAACAGTGTCTGAAGGCATCAGCAGTTCGATCAGACATCTTTCTGTTTTATGTGTAGGCCCAATAGTGGGACATTTTGAAGTTATAAGTAATTCATTTTAATTAGAATGAAAAGTGATAATTCAGAATTGCAGTCTACTTTGGTATTTCTTTAATTTTGTTTTACTTGAAAATAGATCCACCTTTGTAAGCAAAATAAAAGTTTAATGAGTCTTTCTGATGGATGCTGATGATTGCAATTATACTTACAAAATCAATATTCTAACCATGCGATTTTACATTTTGGGATATATTGTGCTATTAGGCCAAGAGAGTGTGGGAAAATGGCGCACTGACACGGAACACAAAGGTCCGAGTGTATCAAGCCTGTGTCCTCAGTACCTTGCTCTATGGCAGCGAGGCCTGGACAACATATGTCAGCCAAGAGCGACGTCTCAATTCATTCCATCTTCGCTGCCTCTGGAGAATACTTGGCATCAGGTGGCAGGACCGTATCTCCAACGCAGAAGTCCTCGAGGTAGCCAACATCCCCAGCTTACACACACTACTGAGTCAGCAGCGCTCGAGATGGCTTGGCCATGTGAGCCGCATGGAAGATGGCAGGATCCCCAAAGACACATTGTACAGCGAGCTCGCCACTGGTATCAGACCCACCGGCCGTCCATGTCTCCGCTTCAAAGACGTCTGCAAACGCGACATGAAGTCCTGTGACATTGATCACAAGTCGTGGGAGTCAGTTGCCAGCGTTCGCCAGAGCTGGCGGGCAGTCATTAAGGCGGAGCTAAAGTGTGGCGAGTCAAAGAGACTTAGCAGTTGGCAGGAAAAAAAGAGAGGCGCAAGGGGAGAGCCAACTGTGTAACAGCCCCGACAATCAAATTTTTCTGCAGCACCTGTGGAAGAGTGTGCCACTCTAGAATTGGCCTTTATAGCCACTCCAGGCGCTGCTCCACAAACCACTGACCACCTCCAGGTGCTTACCCATTGTCTCCCAAGACAAGGAGGCGAAAGAAGAAGGACATTCCCACAATGTTTGTGTGGTTGGAAAAACCCCACCATTAATGAAAAAGGACCCTTAACTACTTCTCACCAAAAAGCTATTCATTTGGACTGTGAGAATTAAGTCTTTCAAAATTGATTTCTACTTCGAGATCAAGGTATTTTTAAATTATGAAGCATGAAGATGAAACATTAAGCAATATACATTTGAGGAAATGCTGGGCTAATGTTGGCTTGTTATTCTACAGGTACAGGCCTGAAAAATAGTGGCACACTAACAACTGGGCAGATCAAGAGGTGGAGCTAAATTTTGAAATCTCCCACACAGCGGAAACAGGGCAGTTACAGCCTGAAAACGGTGCTGGAGAGCATATCTCTCTGTTGCTGTGGTCTGCCAAATAGGCAGCTTAAGTGACTGTATGAAGCGAAGGAGGAAAGAGAGAAGAGAGGGATCACCAGGGTGGAGGAACAGACCGAGGTGGAGACGGGGATTGGCCGGGGGTGGGGGGAGGAAAAGAGAGGAGGGGCAAGAGAGATCGCGGGGGGGGGGGGGGTGGGCGGGGTTGTTGGGGGAAGATAAACAACCCGCCCCTCCACAGCAGGTTACTGGGCAGACCCCAAATCCGCCACGGTTAAACTGGAAGTAGGAGCTCTCACAGCAAGCTCGGCTCAGGTTTCATATTTTTATTAATTTAGTCTCCCCTCCTGATCCTCTCCCACCCGGAATGCGGATTAAAATGACCCCCCCATTGACTGCATGTGGAATGGAGATAAAGCTGTGTACTAACAGACCTTCACCAATGCCACTCAAACAGCCAGCAGGAGGTAAATGTGATAATTCCCTTACTAATATTCTCTTTTTGGTGTGGGAATGTGCCATGCCTGTACCTGGCACTCTCCCTTGGTATAGCTCAGATTTGGAAGTCAGTAATGTGAATCACCATGGGCATACATTGATAACCCATTGACGGTATGCACCACAGTACCACCCAACCACATTCTTCTAAAATATCACGACAGAATTCAAAACTAACAGAGATAAAACAATCCTCCAGCATTCAGGCTACAAACAGAATTGGAATCAATAAGTACAGATGATGGTGAAGGTGATGGGGGTGCGGAAAGAAACAGAACTGAAAACAGCCATGTGGGGGGCTGACGCTGATAGTGCAGGAAGGGGAGGGAGCCACCTATTTCTTCACAAAAACATCCCTGAAATTAACAGGAATGTTAACCTCGCTTAACCTCTCTCATGTTTCCTGATCTTGTCAAAGCCAATTGAGAAAGAAAAAAATAATGTGCCTTTTTTTTCTGTCAGCCAAGTATCTGACACTTGCAGAAACATGTTACTAGTTTAAAAAGTGTCCAATTCTAGTTACTGAGAAATCTACATGCAGGGCTTCTGATTGCCCAATATGGAGTGCATACACTCTTGGCATAGGGACATATCCCTCCTAGCCATGTACTGAGAGACCAGGTTCCAGCTGGCAGAACCCAGGCCTTAGGGACCCCTACTGCATAGTGATATTGCTGAAGTTGAACTATCTAAACCAGCACAGCTTTTTAAAGGTGCAACCTACACTTTGCCAGCTAAAATCAACCTACTCATTGGAAAATTTACTTGCAAGGTTATCTGGAGCCCAGTGGGAGGAATCGTGGCCCCAGTGACAATCCTATCCTTTCAGGTTCCATTAGTGAGCCAGCAGGCTGGTCAATCACTAACAATGCTCTGGAATACTATGGACCTGCACAGTTTAGGTATCAGATTACCGAATCTGTCACATAGGGTTGATTTGCTCTTGAGCTTCCATGACCAGGCCAGTCATTTTTGTTAACCTTGACCTTCAACCCCAAAGAGACCCTGGTTACTTCCCTACCCCTTTATCCCTGCAGAAGGCAGTCGTTAGTTGGTTATCAGACAACTGACAAGCATAGATTTGAGCATCTCCCTACCTGGTCATGCAGCTTCACAAGTGGAATGGTGACCAGCACAAATTACCGGATGACGTATGAGTGCCTTGTCACCATCCTCCTGGTCAGAGCATATCCCACTGAACATGTAAAGCTGACCGGAGGCAGGATTGGGGTGGGTAGGCCTCCCAGAACCTCCCGCTCAACTTCCCGCCGCCCCCATCCGACCCGTTGGGGCAGCGTAAAATTCAGCCCCAAGTCTCGGTTTCCTGACTCCTAGGAATATTCTATCAGTTTGGTTGAAGGACTTACACAAGGCATATTGATTAGGCCAGGTAACTTGGCATTCCAAGTCCCATTCCAAAACTAGGGCTCACTTGTCATCAATTAATCCACATCCTCCTCTGAACCATTCTGGCAGAGAGACATGTCTGCCATGAGGGAGACTCCAACTCCAGGGTACCCCATGCCAAGTTGATGTCAGCCTGAGCTGCACACCCCCCTGTTCTTCTAACAACCAAACCAATGCATAGAAATTTTGAAAGAAGGTCCTGCACTTGAAACATTAAATTGTCTATCCTCTTCAGATATTGACTGACAATGCTGAATGCTTCCAGCACTTTCTGTTTTTCTTTTAGATCTCCAGCAGCTGTAGTATTTAACTTTTTCTACTTAATAATTTTGAAGTGTTACTGGTTCTTCGTCCTCTGCTGGTGGAAACATAGAGGTTTATTAATACAAGTATGGAGAGACAAGATTGTTCCTATTAAGGTATGTAAATTCTCCTCAGTGATGGCAAATCCCGATATCCTAACAAAGATACACCCACTGAGGATTTTGGCAGGCAAAACACATTCTCTGGTGACTTCTCAGCTGGGCTGCCAGCCAGCAGATTCCCTGGTATAATGAGCTGTCTTCATTCCACATCTGAGCTGGGAACCACAACAGGACAAAGTCTGGCTTTTCTTTGGTGTGTTCTGATTCAAAAGTAGAGTGGAAACATACACACACATGCTTCTTTAAAAGAAAAAAGACTTGCATTTATATAGGGCTTTTCATGACCGCCGAAAGCCTCAAAGTCCTTTATAAGCAATGAAGTACTTTTGAAGTGTATTCACTGTTGTCAGGCAAACCCCCCACCTGCCAAGACTGAGGCACACATTATTTTGCCACATGAACATTTAAACTTAAAAATTGCAAGTTCCGGACTGGAAAGACATTTGCATAGTACCAAACAATGTGGAAACAAAGGGAGCCAGTCCCTGCCCCCAATAGAGAGAGAGAGACCTGGTCACACCAGTCGGTCATGTGACCACCTACTGGCTAACTGGGGGAGTTTTAAACTGGAAAAGACAGATTTTGAACTCAGAACGCTTGTGTGCTCGTGGACTGAGCATATCTCCTCTCCTGTCTGCCTGCTTCCATCTCTTTCCCACGGAACCAAATCTTGTGAAGACACGTAAACTCAAAGAGAAAACGGTTTCCTACCTGAATAAGGTCCAAGATGAATACTGGGCCCCAACAAAATGCAAGACCATATCTTCAATCAAGGACGAGAGAGAGTTCGAGAAACAGTAACAAGATACTGCCTCAAACTGTTCTACTTATCTTTTCTTCTGCTCTTTTCTGTCCATATTTGCATGTGTGTATTGTGTGCGCATGCTAGCGTGGGCGTTAACCGTATTACAGTTTAAGTTTAAGGTTTAATAAATTTCATCTTTCTTCTTTAAAGCAAAGAAAGCCTGTTTGTGCTCATTTCTTTGCCTTATAATTGGAAAACTGTGAACAAGGATTCACAAAGGGGGAGCTCAAAACACAGTGTGTTTAAAATTAAACCCTGTTACAATAAGACCAGGTGAAGATAGTAACAGACCCCTAGACACCTCTCGCACCTGGTCGTAACTCTGTTGTAATGTAGGATGCTTTGTAGCTATAGAAGAACTCTGTAGAAAGCACCCACTCATTGATAAAACAAAAAGAACAGTCCAAATTTAAGGGTCTGGAGACAATTAATAATATGGACAAGAGATATCCAGCCTAAAACCACTGAATGTCCAGTGCTGGGAATGGCCAGGTCGCAGGTTCAGGATTCAAAAATTTAAAACAAATAATTCTCCCCATTTTTAGGCCAGATTTTAATGGTAAGGCAGCAGCCATGCCCACTAGCTGAAAAACCTTGGGCAAGCCAACCTCTGCTGGGCCTGAAAGCCACACTATTTAGTGTGGCTCAGGCCCTTAATTGGCTTCAGTCAGGGCTTCTTCCACTCTGAGGCAGGATGGCCCACCTCCAAGAGCTGCCGGCCAATCAGAGGCCCCCCGCCCAGCCCACAAGGAGGCCACCAAATATTACTGACCGGTCTCCTCAGGTGCTGAAGTGCCCGTCTGCCATTAGTATTTCATCAGCAGTGGCTGAAAGAGGCCCTTACATCACCATTAAGTGGCCACTTAAGGGCCTCAATTGGCTTAAGAGGGGGCATCCATTTTCCCCTTACCCTGTCACTGGTAAAACAGCAGCGGGGGCAGGTAGGCGACGGGCACAGTGCACCATTTAACTCCTAATGAAGTGAGGGGTGTTAAATTCTGGCCTTAATTACCTGGTAGCATAAATGAATCCTTAACAATACAGCAGCTGGACAACTTGCCCTGCACTCACGTCACTACTGTTCGGAAATCAATTTGTCTTCCCCTCCTTCCCTCCCTATGGGGAAGGCATCTATTCTTCAACTGAGGCACCTCCTTGCGATAGTCCAGGCGAGATTTGGAGGGGTCCCTGAACCTTTTTGCTATCTTTACCTTTTGGTAAAGCATTTTTCCAAATGAATGTGTTACCGTTGGGTATTTAAAGATGTTGTCATTTTTATCAGATGGAACTTAATTCCATCGTCAATGGCATGAGTGATGCAATCAGTGGTGGCTGTTAACAAATTTCTTATAATCACTGGAACCAAGAAGGCAGATTCAGGTATAATTCTATGCACCAGGCACATTAATGGTCTAAAGAACATGTTGGTAATGCTGTGAAATGCTGTAGAATGGGGGCATGATTAAATTAGGATAATTCAGACTCTGGGAGAGGGGTAAGCTCCAAAAGCTGCTTAAATATTGATAACAAGGTCCTACACCAGTTATAGGACCCTGATTGCAATTTTCTGGTACAAATGGTCAGAGCGTGCACTGCACACATTTTGCTCATTTGTACCGGATATTGAGAGGTCGAATGGTATTTAAAGGGATTGCTGGCGATTGCACAAAAATAGCTCATAAAAGCTCCCTGTCAGGAGTAACTGCTGCCTACTTGAACTAACTTGTTGGTAGTTCAGCATGAGAGCCTGCAGTTCTGCTGCCCTTCCACAGCCAGCAAGCTGCAGTGGGACACCATTTTGGTGTCCACAGCTCACCAGTGTTATGTAAATCAGGCTGAAACCAAAAATTATTTGCAACACGTTACGTATTGCCCTGCTTACGTTCACTCACGGAAGAAGGTCGCATACCCAAAGTCTTTCCGTATGCTGAGGTATCTGGGGCCAGACAACCAGTGGGGCGCCCAAAGCTCCGCTTCAAGGATACTTGCAAGCATGACATGAAGGTCCTAAATGTCGACTATCACACCTGGAAGTCACTAGTTGGTGAAAGAGGGATATAGCAACATATTCTGTGGACTGGTGTGCACTAGCACAATGACCAGTTGCTTCAGCAGCTTGGCAACAGGGGCCAACGTTAAAAACAACAACTCACAGCATCACTTGGCAGCTTTACATATAGCATTTGTGGTAGAACCTGTCTCTCAAGGATTGACCTTCACAGTCATCAGCAAAGGTGTACCAAGAGAAAACACCCCACCTAAATGGATTGTTTGCTGTGCGTTCATCATCTTTCATAGATGGAAGGATGCCAACCAACAATTGTTCTCATTTCCATGTGCTCCATTTACTCCATAGGAAAGCTACCTCCTGCTGAAACCTCAAAATTGCTTTGATATAAAAAATGTATTCATACACGAGGGTATTTGGTAACAGTATAATGGAATTTTGGACTTAAATTACAATTGTTACGACTGCAGTGGGAGCAACACAGTCAATTCAGTCCCGTCACTCCACAAGTCGCAGCATATTATTTAAAGCTTTCCACCTAACCGGAAAACAGTCAAATCAAACACACTAGCAACCCCCGGAATAAAACAGACCAAACCAGGTATCTTTAGACAACAAATTAACTATTTATTAAACACTAAATCTTAAACACTATTAAGATAAACCTATGAGTAAAGAGCTTATAACTTCTTATTTTAATCTAACTCCCCCATTCAAACACACTCAAAAATAACAATCAGTTAACTGGGGTTAAAAGTGGTGATTTTAAAATTAGCTGTCTCTTAAGAATAAATAAAATAAGTATGTCTTTGTGGGTTAAGTTCCTGATGGATGAAGTATTCTAATGTGAAAATAGTCAAAGGTCACACGAAATCTTCATGTGGATTTGATTCAGTAGTCTATTCTTAATAGGCATTCAACTCTTTGGCTGCAGTAGGCATCAACAGTTCCTTCAGCAATACAAACGGTTTCCTGAAAAAAGGCTTTTCTTCTTTAGGCAATTAACTCAGCCCATAGCTCCCCGTAGAATTTTTGCTGAGAGAAAATACACAGCTTTTTTCTTTTCAGGAGCATGCCTCGTTTGACAGTCTCTTGAAACCAACTCGTTCAGACCGGTTTTTGCCAGTTTTACACACAGTCAAATTGAAACATGTGACCTCTCTCTCCTACTGTCGCCTAGGGTAACAAGTGCAGCTGCTAGCACACTGTGCTTTAGAAATTCCAGAACTTTCTCTCCCTTAAAGGTGCACTGTTTTTAACAGTCTTAAAGGCACACACTGTTTTTAATCCAAGGAGAAAAAATAATTACAAATCCATGACACAATTGTTTGGTGTGAATTCAAGTGTCATCTGTTCGCTGGTTCTAACAGCAAGAGTACATCTAATGAACATGGACTGTCTCATCCATCTTCCCACTATCAATCACCAATTATGGAAAACACACGTAGCAGGCAGGCTGCTATAGGGATATTCACCTTGAGCTGAGGCACATTGTTTGCAGTGTAAAGTTGTGTTCACTGCTGCTTTTCCATTACTATTTATATTTCTAGTGTCCAATATTCCATATTCCCTTGCAGGCTTTGCCATACCACACGGTGCTTTCAATGCTTAGTCAACTATCACCCCCCACAGATCTTTTCCAAGACCCATTTACCTAGTAATATATACAACTCAGTGGAGAATCATGGGCCAACATCCCAAATTTGCAAACAGGAGAGAAGTAAATGTTCTTTCTTTTATTATGCAACAAATAAAACATCTGTTGTCCAAAAGTTACACAATACTAAACATAAGCTATATACAGAAAAGGAAACAGAGATCACAAATAACAAATGAGTGTAAATAACATATTGAATTGTTGAATTCAATGGTAATCAGAGATGGGCAACAATGCTGGCCTTGCTAGCTACGCCCACATCCAATGAACGAATAAAAGATAATAGAAGACCTGGATAAAAGAACCCTGGGCCATCTGTCCAATCCTTCAACCCGCTACCTGTTCTTGTAGATAAAGCTACATATATGGCAAAACAAGGTTTTGCTGTTGCAAAGTAGGAAAACCTAGCAGTCAATTTGCACTCAGCAAGGCCAATAAGCTAGTGACGAGATAATTACAGGTTTTTTTTTTAAAGCAATGCTGGCTGAGATGAGTGTCCACCAGGACACTGGGAGAACTCCCCTCCTCTTCTACAAATAGCGGCACGGAATTTTATATGTCCACCTAAGAAACTTTGTCCGATCTCCTCTAAAGCCTCATCCAAAAGACGGCACCTCCAACGATTATAGGCCCAACATGCTCAACCTTTCCTCATAAGACAAACCTCTCAGCCAAGTGAACCTTCTCTGAACTGCTTCCAATGCAAATATATCCCTCCTTAAGCAAGGAGACCAAAACTGTACACAGTACTCTAGGTGTAGTCTCACCAATGCCCTGTACAGTTGTAGCAAGACTTCCCTAATTATACATTCCACCCCTCTTGCAATAAATGGCAAAATTCCATTTGCCTTCCTAATTACCTGCTGTACCTGCATGCTGACTTTGTGATTCATGTACAAGGACACCCAGTTCCCTCTGTACCGCAGCATTCTGCAGTCTCTCTCCATTAAAATAATATTCTGCTTTTCTATTCTTCCTGTCAAAGTGGACAACTTGACATTTTCCCACCGTTATACTCGATTTGCCAAATTTTTGCCACTCACTTAACCTATCTATACCCCTTTGCAGAGTCTTTGTATCCTCCCACAACTTGCTTTCCCACCAATCTTTGTATCGTCAGCAAATTTGGCTAGAATACCATCGGTCCTTCATCCAAAACAGTCATACAGATCATAAATAGTTGAAGCCCCAGCACTGATCCCTGTGGCACTCCACTAGTTACAGTTTGCCATCCTGAAAATAACCCAGTTATCCTGACTGGTTAGCCAGTCCTCTGTCCATGCTAATATATCACCGTTACATCATGAGCTCTTATCTTGTGTAGTAACCTTTTACGTGACACCTTATCGAATGCCTTTTGGAAATCCAAATACACTACATCTATTGGTTCCCCTTTATGCACCCTGTTACATCCTCAAAGAACTCAATAAATTTGTCAAAAACAATTTCCCTTTCACAAAACCATGTTGACTCTGCCCGATTGTATTGTGATTTTCTAGATGTCCTGTTACTACCTCTTTAATAATGGATTCTGGCATTTTCCCAACGCCCGGCATTAGGCTAACTGGTATAGTTTTCTGCTTTCTGTTTGCTTCCTTTCTTGAACAGAGGTGTTACATTTGCCGTTTTTCAATTCGCTGGGACCTTGCCAGAATCTAGGGAATTTTGAAATATTACAACGAATGCATCCACTATCTCGGCAGCCACTTCCTTGAAGGCCCTCAGATGCAGGCCATCAGGTCCAGGGTACTTGTCAGCCTTTAGTCCCATTAATAGTCCCATTACTTTTTCTCTAGTGATAGTGATTGTTTTAAGCTCCTCCTTCCCTTTTGCCTCCTGATTTTCTACTATTTTTGGGATGCTTTTGTGTCTTCTACTGTGAAGAATACAAAATACCTGTACAAAGGCTCTGACATTTCCTCATTTCCTATTATTAATTTCCCAGTCTCACCCTCTAAGGGACCAATGTTCACTTTAGCTACTCTTTTCCTTTTATTATATTTGTGGAAGCAAAGATCAAAACACATCACGTCCTGATCAGAGAACTCCTCTGCGCTGTTGATGTTACATTAGTCGCTCACACAGAAACTCAGCTAAAAAGACTCATGGACTGTCTCTCCCATACCTATAACTTGTTCTCCCTGACTATAAGCATCAAGAAAACTGTGGTCATGGGACAAGGTGTTCCATCTCCACCCCTGATCACACTAATTAACAACCCACTGGAAGTGGTTAGCAAATTCTGCTACCTTGGGTCCATGGTGAGACAGTCTGTCCTTTGATGCAGAGCTCGATACACACATAAGGAAAGCAGCTACCACCTTTGGCCAACTCACAAAACACACATGGAATATCAAACTGATCCTTAGGACCAAGCTAATGGTTTATAAGGCCTGTGTTCTCAACACCTTGCTGTGTGGCTGTGAAACATGGGCGACTTACAGCTACCAGGAAAAGAAGCTCAATAATTTCCATCTTCACAGTCTGCGGCACATTATATCCTGGCAGGAGAAAATCACAAATGCAGCAGTCCTCTCAAAGGCAGAGTTCCCAAGTGTGTTAACGCCAATCAAACAGAGGCGACTTCAGTGGATGGGGGACGTTCGCAGGATGGAAGATGGTCATATACCCGAGAACGTTCTGTACGGTGAGGTCACCCAAAGCTTCACTTCAAGGATGCCTGCAAGCGTGACATGAAGGCCCCAAATATCGACTATAGCACCTAGGAGTCACTAGCTGATGAAAGAGGGAAATGGCGACACCTCTTGTGGGCTGACGTGCACTACGACGACCAGTGGCTGCAGCAGTTGGCGATAGGCGTCAACGCCGAAAGCAATAACCCAAAACGTCACCTGGCAGCTTCATGTGCGGCATTTGCCGCAATACCTGTCTCTTATGGACTGGCCACAGCCATCAGCAAAGATGCACCATATCAAAACACCCCATCTAAATGTATTGTTTGCTGCACGTCCATCATCTCTCTCAGATTGAAGGATGTGTCAAGTAAGTAAAGCTTCTCAGATATTAAAGGATTTAAACAACACAGTGAGATGACATATGACATGATGTGAGTTTACATTTCATGTCCTAACAATCGAGTGTCAACCATTTTTGGGTGCTCTAGAGCATAATTTGCAAACTTCCCTCTAAATGGCGAGGCCTGAGACTTTCTAGATATTGGGTCTTAGGCTTCATTTTAACATTTCTGGTGAAACGTGGAGTTTACTTTTTTTATTCTTTCTTGGGATGTAGGCATCACTGACAGGCCAGCATTTGTTGCCCATCCCTAATTGCCCTTGAACTGAGTGGCTTGCTAAGCCATTTCAGAGGGCAGTTAAGAGTCAACCACATTGCTGTGGGTCTTCAGTCACATATAGGCCAGACCAGGTAAGGATGGTCAATTTCGTTCCCTAAAGGACATTTTTGGGTTTTTTTTTTACGACAATTGATGATAGTTTCATGGCACCATACTGAACCGAGCTTTCAATTCCAGATTTCTATTAATTAATTGAATTTAAATTCCACCAGCTGCCATGGTGGGATTTGGACCCATGTCCCCAGGGCATTAGTCTGGGCCTCTGGATTACTAGCCAGTGACATTCCCACTATGCCACAGTCTTCCTTCTACTGGTGAAGAGTAGTGGGCTGCTGTGACGATAAGTATTGTTGGGCATTAGGCCCGGGTTGGAGATTGGAGGGTCAGTGTAGGATGCAGAGGGAAGACCGGGGATAGGGATTGGGTTGGAAGTACCGATCAGATCCTTTGATCTGTGGAGCAATCCTGCTCCATGTTCAGAAAAGTTACTTGCCTTTTTGTTGCAGACGATCCCTAGGTCTTGGTAAACCAATCTTACATAATGGTACTTCAAACAGGCTATGGGCCCCTTATTGACACATACAAAGTGCTGCACACCTGTTTCAGGTGTGTCCAAAAGACAACTCTTTTGCATTTACCCAATATAATGAGGTGTACTTCTGGACAGAAATGTGTGTGCACTTCCTGCCTGCCATATTGAGGCCTCAGTAGTCCCTTAGTAACACCTGAAAGCAGCTGTCCAGACCAATTTCTAGGCCCCTGATTTCTCTCGCAAATCAGTTTCCAATCTTGCTTGTACCATGAATTGGAGGTACTCAGCACAGAAAGACGAGCAGCAATACAGCAGCATTGCAATATCACTTCACAGGCAGTTTTGGCAAAAACCTAAGAATGTCTTGCCTGCCCATTATTGTCCTGGGACTGCTATGTGGCATGTAAAGACAGACATGCGTTGAAGAGGGCTTAGTGTATACTCAGCAACCACAAATCGTATTCCTAATATAAAATTCTAGTATATTTCAACATGTACACCACTGCTTTCGAAAATGTACACAGCATAATTCAATCTCCCAGCAGAATGGCTAAGATAGCATAGACCAAACTAATAAATTGAGGCGCATTTACTAAAATGACAGGCAACCAATAAACCTCAATGTAAGGTCAGGCAGGGCTTTGAGATTACACTGTTAATGGAAAGAATTTAAATCTACTCATATTTCATATCTTCAGATCAATACCAGAGTGGCTAAGATGGATTGCTGTGTGCATGCTGCATGAAAAGTCTGGATGTACTCATATTTCATATCTGCCAATCACTGTCTGACTGACACAAACTGACTGCCCTCAATGCAATGTCTGACATCTGTGCAGAGCCCACAATTAATTTTTGTCTGAGAGAAGCTCTGCACAGATGCAAATAAAACATGACTGTGGTCTGTCAGAAATGGAAGTTTGCAAAGTTGAGTAAAGAATTAGGATTTGCGCTGAGTGATGGTTTTGTACTGAACCTGGCTGCCCATGTTTCTTGGGTGACAATATATACATCAAAATAATTGTCATTGCAATACACTAGTTACAATGGAACGACAAAAATGCATTTTCTGTTTCTGGTTCTCCTTCTAGCAAGCCCTTCTCTGCTTTGTGCCATTCTGGAAAGGCTGCAAGAAGAGTTGAGACATATCCCTAAAAAGCAGCAAGTGGAATAAAACAAAAATCAGTACATCAGCCTTCTCTGGTCATCAACTCTATGAAAACAGAATGAGAATATATTTGCCAGTAACTGCTTGCTAGCATTTTACTGATGACAATTATGGAACGTCCAAGATTCCAATTCTCCCTTCTTCACCATGATGAAATGCCAGTTTACTTAAGTAGCCAATTAAGGGCCCCCTCACACCGCTACTAGCACTTTACCAGCAGCGGGTGGGCCCTCTGACACATGGGGAGACCGCCTGGTCATGAAAGATGCTATATAAATGTAGGTCCTTTCTGCATTAATTTACCTTTGTCTTTATCATCTCTCTCGTCTCCTCCACTATTGCTAAATCATCTGACTGCTTGTCCGACTGGATGAGCAGAAATTTTCTCCATTTAAATATTGGGAAGTCATTGGGCTAGAAGTTATACTTCCGCCGCCGTAATTGGCGACAGATGAAAATAATGGCGGCCCGCACAGGCGTACTGCACGGCGCGGGGCCGCCGCGATAGTCAGCGTGGCGGCTCATTTAAATAGCTGGGTCGGATAGTTTTAGTGTGAAAGGAATTGAGGGAGCAGAAATATTTGCATAGGCGTTGACGCCATTTTTAAAGGGCTCCAAGCCCTAACATTCAATTTAAATATTTAAATGTAACTTCAATAAGAAAATGTAAATCCATTTAAATTGCCCCTCTCCCAACCACCCCCCCCCCACAAAAACCATAAAAACTTGGCCTCTCACCCCCCCTCCCCAAAACTTCCCCTGCCAACCTGACCTTCCCTCCCCGAAGTACATAAACTTGACACTCTAACCCTTCCCACCATCCCCTACACATGATATTACTTTGACTCCGCTCTCCCTCACCACCCCCGCAGAGAAACTTACCTGCTCCCCCCTCCCCACCAGTGTTCCACCTCGGATTGTGGGAGTGCCAGCTACTGGCACCGATATTGCACCAGGACAGACAACGGGAGCCAGAAGGTAATTTATTCCTTTATTTAAATTACGTTACACACTTCAAATTTGGCTCCCGCAGCTGAGCGACGAGGTGGGGGGGATGGTGCTGCCACGAGGCCTCGCCGCCTCTGGCAATATCGGGCCGGGCCTATTGCAAGAACAATAGGGCCCGTAGGGGATTTTAACCACCCCAATGTTAACTGGGATAGTTTTAGTGTGAAAGGAATTGAGGGAGCAGAATTCTTGAAGTGCATTCTGGAGAACTTTTCTGCCCAATAAGTAGCAAGTCCAACAAGAGAGGGTGCAGTTTTAGACTGTTTTAGGAAATGAAGATGGGCAGGAGGAAGGAGTGGCAGTGGGAGAGCATTTTGGTGATAGTGATCATAATTCAGTCAGTTTTAACATAATTATGGAAAAGGACAGAGACAGGGAGGTTATGCTGGAACTGTATAACTCATTAGTTAAGCCACAACTTGAGTACTGTGTGCAGTCTGGTCACCTCATTACAGAAAGGATGCAATTGCACTAGAGAGGGTACAGAGGGGATTTGAGTATGTTGCCAGGACTAGATAAACGCAGCTATGAGGAAAGATTGGATCGACTGGGGTTGTTCTCCTTGGAACAGAAAAGTCTGAGGGGAGATCGGATTGAAATGTACAAAATTTTGAGGGGCCTGGACAGAGCGGAGGTGAAGGGTCTGTTCACCTTAGCAGAGAGGTCAGTGGCGAGGGGGCATAGATTTAAAGTGATCGGTAGAAAAATGAGAGGGAAGATGAGGAAAACCTTTTTCACCCAGAGTGTGGTGGGGGTCTGGAACTCACTGCCTGAAAGGGTAGTTGAGGCAGAGACCCTCAACTCATTCAAGAGGAGTGTGGATATGCACCTCAAGTGCTGTAATCTGCAGGGCTACGGACCAAATGCTGGAAGGTAGGATTGGAACAGGTGCATCGTTTTTCGGCCGGCACAGACACCATGGGCCAAGTGGCCTCTTTCTGTGCCTTAAACTTTCTATGATTCGATAATTCCTGGCATTGAGGCCTGTGATAGGCCTCTGCCAGAGGCATTTTCAGCCCATTGTCTACGGTCACCACTACAAACTCTGTTCCTTACCTACCAACACCATCCCTCTTTCGGACAACTGTCTGAGGCTGAACCAAACTGTTCGCAACCTTGATGTCATATTTGACCCTCTGAGATGTGCTTCCAACCACATATCCACACCATCACTAAGACCATCTACTTGCACCTCTGTAACATCACCCAACTCCAACCTGCCTCAGCTCATCTGCTGCTGAAACCCTGATCTGTGCCTTTGTTACCTCTGGACTTGTCTATTCCAACGCACTCCTGGCTGCCCTTCCACATTTTACCCTCCATAAACTTGAGGTCATCCAAAACTCTCTACTGCCCATGTCCTTACTCATGCCAAGTCCTGTTTGCCCGTCACCCTTGTACTTGCTGACTTGATTAAGCAACGTCTTGATTTTAAAATTCTCATCCATGTTTTCAAATCCCTTCATGGCCTTGCCCCTCCCTACCTCTGTAATCTCCTCCAGCCCCACAACCCTCCAAGATATCTAATTCTGGCCTCTTAAGCATCCCCAATTTTAATTGTTGCACCATTGATGATCATATCTTCAGCTGCCTCGCCCTGAGCTCTGGAATTCCCTCCCTATATCTCCCTGCCTCTCTTTCCTCCTTTAAAAAGCTCCTTAAATCCTACCTCTTTGACCAAGTTTTTGGCCATCTGCCCAACATTGCTTTCTGCAGTTTAGAGTCAGATTTTTGCTTTATAAAGCTCGTGAAGTGCACTTGATGTTTTATTATGTTAAAGATGCCATTTAAATACAAGTTGTTGCACTTGTTTAAGACACTGACTGGCTTGCTATGCATTTCCAACATTTTTTATTTTTATTTCAGGTATCCATAATTCAGGATTTTATTTTATCTGTCTTCCCATTTTTTCCATTCATTTTCTTCCCACGTTTTCCAAAGGCATTACCTCCTTGCTGTTTGTTCATGTGGCAGCCTAGACTGTGAGCAGTGTACTTGGTCATGGAGGGCACCACAGCTGAGTTCCATCTTGTCCTCACTCAATGGCCAAATGTACGTTTTTTTTTAAGCAGGAGTTGCTAGATAACGGTCAGAAGTGTCAGCGCTGGCTGATATTACCCTCCATAACCTTGGGATATTGATGCCAATTGTAATGCCCTTACTGCCACCTTGGCTGGGATCAGTTCACTCAAGTGTTCATGGGTATGGTATGTACTTTTGTGGACTTGTAAACATTCAGTAAAAGAACAAAAGCTAGGATAAATAGTTGTGTAAGTTTTCCAACCAAAAGTCTGACAAATACAGCCATTTCCTGTAGATATTTATCTTGCCTTTGCTAATTCTTACGCTGTGTATGGTAGCTTTTTGGTGGCTTGCAGTAATCCTGCACAGAAAAAAAACCATAGGGCTGGATTTTACCAGCCCCCTAGAGACAGGGTGGGAGGTCTCGGAAAATGGCGGCGGTAGGTGTCGGGCGGGGAGCCTGATGCCTTCCCATCGCCACAGGATATTACCAGCAGCAGAAACCTAAGCCAACTGGAGGCGAGCAGCCAATTATACTAATTAATTGTCCAATTAAGGGACACATCCCACCCCTGCCAGCATTTTCTGGCGTCGGGAGGGGTCACCGGTGTTTGAGGAGACAACCAGGTAAATCGTGGTGGCCTCCCATTGGGCTCCCGAGGGGTGGGGGGGGAACTCTCCTTTGTGGGCACTCCATGCCCCATGGAGGGCCCCCGTGACTACAGCACCACCACTGGATTAGAACATTACAGCGCAGTACAGGCCCTTCGGCCCTCGATGTTGCGCCGATCTGTGAAACCATCTGACCTACACTATTCCATTTTCATCCATATATCTATCCAATGACCACTTAAATGCCCTTAAAGTTGGCGAGTCTACTACTGTTGCAGAGGGTGCATCTTCCCAATTGCCGGAGCCTGCCTGCCTGGCCCCTCTCTTCTTCCTGCAGCCTCAGCAGCGGCCACCTCTATCGGTGGCTCTGCCGAGAGTGCCGGCACTCTGACTGGGCCTTCAGCTCTGGGAGCTGGGCCATGGTCCTCAATTGGACAGCGGTCCTCTTAATTGGCTGGCCAGGTAAAATGCCACCCAGGGTCCCGCCGCCTGCCCGTGCGAAGTCAGATCCTGCTTTCTGTCTCGGAGGCTGGACTACTCACTTTTTCAGAAAATTCAGCCATGGTGTAATTTTCAAATTTGGTGTTATTAAGCAGTTCATTGAAGCAGTGCAGGAGCACTCTTATTGCTCTTGTCCGGGAGTAGTAGGATGCAGAGTTGAACTGTTGCTTTCCCAGTTGTCAGGGGAGGAGCTAGGGAAGAAATCTGAAAGTAGCACCTCGAAGGTAGTAATCTCTGGATTACTCCCAGTGCCATACGCTAGCGAGTAGAAATAGGAAGATAGCGAGAAGCAGTGCGTGGCTTGAGGCACAGTGCAGGAGGGAAGGCTTCAGATTCTTGGGACATTAGGACTATTTCTGGGGTAGTAGGCACCTTTCAAAAGAGACGGGTTGCAGGACCGGGACCAATGTCCTCATGGGGAGATTCACTAGTGTGGTTGGGGAGGGATTAAGAACAAATGAAATTGGAGCAAGAGTAGGCCATTCAGCCCTTCGAGCTCACTCTGTCATTCAATGAGATCATGGCTGATCTACTTCAAGACCATTTTCCTGCACTATCCCTGTATCCCTTGAAGTTTTTAAATATGCAGAAATCTATCGACCTCAGTCTTGAACAAACTCGCTGACTGAGCCTCCAGAGCCATCTGGGGCAGAGAATTCCAAAGATTCACCACCCTCTGAGTGAGGCAATTCCTCCTCATCTCAGTCCTAAATGGCCTGCCCCTTATTCTGAGAATAAGGGTCCCGCCGCCTGCCCGTGCGAAGTCAGATCCTGCTTTCTGTCTCGGGAGGCTGGACTACTCACCTTATTCTGAGACTGGGGAAACATCCTTCCTGCATCAACACAGTCGAGTCCTATAAAGAATTTTGTATGTTTGAATGAGATCACCACACATTCTGCTAAACTCCAGAGAATAAAGGCCCAGTCTATTTAATCATTCCTCATGGGACAATCCCTCCATCCTAGGAACTAGTTTGGTGAACCTGTGTTGCACTCCCTCTTTTTTTTTTATTTATTCATTCATGGGATGTAGGTGTTGCTGGCTAGGCAAGAATTTATTGTCTAATTGCCCTGGAGAAGTTAGTGGTGAGCTACCTTCTTGAACCGCTGCAGCCTTTGGGGTGTAGGAAGGGAGTTCCAGGATTACGGCCCAGTGGCAGTGAAGGAATGGCATTATAGTTCCATGTCAGGATGGTGTGTGGCTTGGAGGGGAACTTGCAGGTAGTGGTGTTCCCATGCATCTGCTGCCTTTGTCCTTCTAAGTGGTAGAGGCCGCAGGCTTGGAAAGTGCGGGACAGCTCTCCCAATATTGGCACAAGCCACCAGATGTTAGTAAGGAGGAGCTTGCAGGGTCAACAGGGCTAGGTTTTGCCGTTGTTGTTTCCAGTGCCTAGGTCGATGCCAGGTGGTCCAACCGGTTTCACTCCTTTTCTTAGGCATCGTAGTGGTTTGATACAACTGAGTGGCTTGCTAGGCCATTTCAGAGGGCACTTAAGAGTCAACCACATGGCTGTGGGTCTGGAGTCACATGTAGGCCAGATCATTAGTGAATATTAGTGAACCAGATGGGTTTTTACAAAATCGACAACGGTTTCGTAGTCACCATTAGATTAGTTTTTAATCCCAGATTTATTAATTGAATTCAAATTACACAATCTGCCATCGTGGGAACCCACGTCCCCAGAACATTACTAGTCCAGTGACATTACCACTATCCCACTGCCTCCCCTGCATGGGCTAGCATATCTTTCCTGAGGTAAGATGACCAAAACTGCACACAATACTCCAGCTGCGGTCTCACCAAAGCTCTACATAATTGCAGCAAGACATCTTTCCTCCTATACTCAAATTCTCTTGTAATGAGGGCCAACACACCATTTGCCTTCATAATTCAGTGACTCATGAATAAGGACACTCAAGTCCCTTTGAAATTTTACACTTCCCAGCGTCTCACCATTTAAGAAATACTCTATTTCTGTTAAGCTAACTTGGCAGGGGGTTGAGCACCAGCATATAGTAGTAGAAAAGAATACAGTGCACAGAGGAGTGAGAGTGTTGGATAGTACTAGAAGCGAAAGTAGTACCATATTAGATAGAAGCAGACTAAGAAAGATGAAATAAAAACAAGAAATGCTGGAACCACTCAGCAGGTCTGGCAGCATCTGTGAAAAGAGAAGCAGAGTTAACGTTTCGGGTCAGTGACCCTTCTTCAGAACTGCTAAGAAAGATGACAAGGAATACAAACACAGGTTTACCATGCATGTATGTAAACGCACAAAGTGTGATGAATAAGGTCGGTGAGCTACAAGCATAAATACCCATGTGGGAATATGATGTAATGGTAATAATGTAAACATGGCTTAAAAATAGTAAGGACTGGGTGCTTAATATTCAAGGTTAGAGTGTTCAGAAAAGATAGGGAAGGAGAAAAGGGAGGTGGGGTGGCAGTACTGAGCAAGGAAGACAATGTAGTGTTGGAAAGGGAGGATGTCCTTGAGGGGGCAAAGACAGAATCCATTTGGTCAAATTTGAAAAGCAAAAAGGGGATGATCATGCTACTGGGTACTGGGAGTATTCTACTGGGCACCAAATAGAGAGAGATAGAGGAGCAAATCTGCTGGGAAATCACAGAGATGTACAAGAACTAGAGAGTGGTGACATTGGAGGACTTCTATTACCCAATATCGAATGGAATATAGTTAGAGTAAAAGGTAAGGAGGGATGGAATTTCTGAAACGTGTTTGGGAGAACTTCCTTGCCTAACATGTTCTTAGTCCAACCAGGAAGGAGGCACTGCTGGATCTGGCGCTGGGGAATGATGCGGACCAAGTGACTGTGGAAGAACACTTGGGTTAGAGTGATCATTGTTTCGTAAGGTTCAGATTAGTAATGGAAAACAGCAAGGAGCAATTTAAATTCTTTCTTTTCTTTTCTTTTTCTTTTGGGCCTCCTTATCTCGAGAGACAATGGATACGCGCCTGGAGGTGGTCAGTGGTTTGTGAAGCAGCGCCTGGAGTGGCTATAAAGGCCAATTCTGGAGTGACAGGCTCTTCCACAGGTGCTGCAGAGAAATTTGTTTGTTGGGGCACAGTTGGCTCTCCCCTTGCGCCTCTGTCTTTTTTCCTGCCAACTACTAAGTCTCTTCGACTCGCCACAATTTAGCCCTGTCTTTATGGCTGCCCGCCAGCTCTGGCGAATGCTGGCAACTGACTCCCACGACTTGTGATCAATGTCACACGATTTCATGTCACGTTTGCAGACGTCTTTATAACGGAGACATGGACGGCCGGTGGGTCTGATACCAGTGGCGAGCTCGCTGTACAATGTGTCTTTGGGGATCCTGCCATCTTCCATGCGGCTCACATGGCCAAGCCATCTCAAGCGCCGCTGACTCAGTAGTGTGTATAAGCTGGGGGTGTTGGCCGCTTCAAGGACTTCTGTGTTGGAGATATAGTCCTGCCACCTGATGCCAAGTATTCTCCGAAGGCAGCGAAGATGGAATGAATTGAGACGTCGCTCTTGGCTGGCATACGTTGTCCAGGCCTCGCTGCCGTAGAGCAAGGTACTGAGGACACAGGCCTGATACACTCGGACTTTTGTGTTCCGTGTCAGTGCGCCATTTTCCCACACTCTCTTGGCCAGTCTGGACATAGCAGTGGAAGCCTTTCCCATGCGCTTGTTGATTTCTGCATCTAGAGACAGGTTACTGGTGATAGTTGAGCCTAGGTAGGTGAACTCTTGAACCACTTCCAGAGCGTGGTCGCCAATATTGATGGATGGAGCATTTCTGACATCCTGCCCCATGATGTTCGTTTTCTTGAGGCTGATGGTTAGGCCAAATTCATTGCAGGCAGACGCAAACCTGTCGATGAGACTCTGCAGGCATTCTTCAGTGTGAGATGTTAAAGCAGCATCGTCAGCAAAGAGGAGTTCTCTGATGAGGACTTTCCGTACTTTGGACTTCGCTCTTAGACGGGCAAGGTTGAACAACCTGCCCCCTGATCTTGTGTGGAGGAAAATTCCTTCTTCAGAGGATTTGAACGCATGTGAAAGCAGCAGGGAGAAGAAAATCCCAAAAAGTGTGGGTGCGAGAACACAGCCCTGTTTCACACCACTCAGGATAGGAAAGGGCTCTGATGAGGAGCCACCATGTTGAATTGTGCCTTTCATATTGTCATGGAATGAGGTGATGATACTTAGTAGCTTTGGTGGACATCCGATCTTTTCTAGTAGTCTGAAGAGACCACGTCTGCTGACGAGGTCAAAGGCTTTGGTGAGATCAATGAAAGCAATGTAGAGGGGCATCTGTTGTTCACGGCATTTCTCCTGTATCTGACGAAGGGAGAACAGCATGTCAATAGTCGATCTCTCTGCACGAAAGCCACACTGTGCCTCAGGGTAGACGCGCTCGGCCAGCTTCTGGAGCCTGTTCAGAGCGACTCGAGCAAAGACTTTCCCCACTATGCTGAGCAGGGAGATTCCACGGTAGTTGTTGCAGTCACCGCGGTCACCTTTGTTTTTATAGAGGGTGATGAAGTTGGCATCGCGCATGTCCTGGGGTACTGCTCCCTCGTCCCAGCACAGGCATAGCAGTTCATGTAGTGCTGAGAGTATAGCAGGCTTGGCACTCTTGATTATTTCAGGGGTAATGCTGTCCTTCCCAGGGGCTTTTCCGCTGGCTAGGGAATCAATGGCATCACTGAGTTCCGATTTGGTTGGCTGTATGTCCAGCTCATCCATGACTGGTAGAGGCTGGGCTGCATTGAGGGCAGTCTCAGTGACAGCATTCTCCCTGGAGTACAGTTCTAGGTAGTGCTCAACCCAGCGGTCCATCTGTTTGCGTTGGTCAGTGATTATGTCCCCCGATTTAGACTTGAGGGGGGCGATCTTCTTGATGGTTGGCCCAAGAGCTCTCTTCATGCCATCATACATTCCTCTGATGTTTCCAGTGTCTGAGGCCAGCTGAATATGACTGCATAGGTGTTGCCAGTAGTCGTTTGCGCAACGCCTAGCTGTTCTTTGTGCAGTACTTCTGGCTGCTTTAAGTGCTGCGGATGTTAAATCGCTGGGGGCTTTCTTGTAGTTCAAAAGTGCAATGCGCTTAGCGGCTATGACAGGTTCCAGCTCTTCATTATGAGATTGAAACCAGTCTGCATTTCTCTTCGCACTTTTGCCGTAGGTGGTCAAAGCTGACTCATAGATGGCGTCTCTGATGTGGGCCCACTTGGTCTCAGCATCCCCTGTGGGAGTGTTTTGAAGGGCTGTTACAAGTGAATTTAGAAATTTTTGTAACAGCTGTGGGTGAGAAATTCTGCTCGTGTTGATGCGCGGGTGGCCCTTCTGCTTGGAATGATGCAACTTCTTTGGTCTGAGTCTAACCTTGCTGCACACCAGGGAGTGGTCGGTGTCGCAGTCCGCACTGTGGAAGCTGCGTGTGATTTGAACACTGTTTAAGGCGGCTCGCCTTGTGACAATGAGGTCTAGCTGGTGCCAACGACGTGATCTTGGGTGCCTCCATGAAACCTGGTGACAGGGTTTAGTGTGAAAGAACGAGTTGGTGATGCAGAGGTTATGATAGGTACACAACTCAAGCAGTCTCTGCCCGTTCTCATTCATCCTTCCAACGCCATAGCACCCAAGGCAGGAGGGCCATGAGTCATGGTCGGCCCCAACCCTGGCATTAAAGTCCCCCAGCAGGAATAGGTGTTCGGTGTTGGGGATGCTGCTAATGATGTTATGGAGTTGTTCATAGAACTGGTCTTTAGCTTCAGGTGGGGAGCAGAGTGTTGGAGCATAGATGCTGAGTAGGTGTACTGGACCAGAGGTGGTGAGCGGTCGGATGGACAGTATGCGTTCCGAGCCATTTGAGGGAGGCTCTATCATGCTGAGCAAGGAGTTTCTGATGGCGAAGCCCACTCCATGCTGTCTTGGTTCTTCAGGATCCCTGCCCTGCCAGAAGAAGGTGTAGTCTTGCTCTGCTAGAGAGCCACTCGCGGGGAGGCGAGTCTCCTGAAGTGCTGCAATGTCCACATTGAATCTACTGAGCTCGTTGTTAATGATGGCGGTCTTCCGAGAATCGTTGATTTGTGTAAGGTCTTCCGACAGGCCAGGACACATAGTTCTGACGTTCCAGCTTGCAAAGCGAAGGGCTGGTACCTTCTTTCCTTTTTTCATGTTGTTTGGTGCGGTGTATCAGTCCACCTTTCGGGCAATGACCCTGAGCTCCAAGCACCCATTGAAGCAGGCAGACTGTGGCGGGACAGAACCTTATTGACCGGGGGCTGCCCGGTTTGAGGCGGGCGGTAGCTGTCCAGTGAGGTGCAATGACCTCTCCCACCGACAAAGGCAACCCGTGGCGCCCAGTTTCTACGCCAATTTATCTGGACTTATAACCCGTAACTGCTGCCTTCCGTGTTGTTTTAGTCGCTGTGAGGCAACTATGGAGTGACCTCTCCATGGCGCATGCCTGGGCAAATTTATGGAGGTTGAGAGTTGCCCAGTCGTCAAAACCCCCCTCTCGGCCTTTCTGGTGGGGTCCAAAGGAGTGCAGGACACGACGTTTGGCACCAGTATGGCTGCAGGAACTGCCGGAAACATGCCAAAGGTGACACATGACCGCCTACGGGGTTCCGCTCCGGATTTTCTGTTAGGGTTTACTCCCTTAGCCTTGGTCTCTCCCGAGACGCCCACAAGGCAGTGGGGTTGTTGGGGCCCCTACACAGGTGTAGGATGGTGCCGGTGGGAGGAGGGGATGCAAGGGGGAGGGGTAGAGGGTGCGGGGTGAAGATGGTGCGAGGGGGGGGCGGGCTGGGACGGGGTTGTGAGGGGGTGAGCTGAGAGGGTGGAGCAGGGAAGGGGACAGGGGTGGGGGGGGGTGGAAGGGGGGTAAAGGGGGGGGGGAGGGGGGGTGGAATCTGGTGCAGGTAATAAGCCATTTCCTCAGTGCCCACCATCGACGTCCGGAAAGCTCATCCACGTCCTTCGGGAGGTGAAGCATCATTTGGCAGACTTAGAGGTGATTACATTTGCTAAGGGTTTTTTTTTTTTTGCAGTGGTTTAAATAAAAGGCATGCAGCATTGCCGACAGTGCGCTGCAGATGCTCTCCGAGCCATCTCCCGCGGGCGCTTTGAAGTTGCGGCCGGGGGGGCCGTTCGTGGATGTTTTGGGTGTTCGGGGCACCTTTTCACAGGACTTCTCTCGGGTCCCGCAGCTCCTTCTACACCTCAATGGACTTACCGCATGCCGTGGCTGCAGACACTCTGGACTGTGAAGACAGCAGGATCGGAGATTAAAGTATCGGCAGCTGTGCTAGTCAGTTTCATCCGGATCAATTTCATTGAGAAAACAAAGAGCAGGTGTGGCTGGGGGAGGGCAGTGGGCCCAGGTAAAATACACTAAACTAACTGTTAACTTTTAGATAGGGCTAAAATGAACTGATTTAAAGAGCCAGGGGAATTTAAACAGTTTAAGAGGGCAGATTGGGGTAGAAAACGTTAGGGATGGGAGCAGATGGCCATGGATAGAGTTGAACAGCAAGGGAGCTTCCTAGGGAGCTTCCAGCCCAGGAGCCATCTTGAAAGCTAAATTAGACCTTCTAAATCGGAAGAGGGCGAACTTCAATGGAACAGGAGGGGATCTAGCCAGGGGAAAATGGAAACAAGGATTGACAGGAAAAACTGTCATGGAACAATGGGTGATCTTTAAGGAGGAGATGTTTCAGCTACAGGCTAGGTACATTCCAGCAAGTACGAAAAGGGTAAGGGAACCAAATCCAGTGCTCGTTGGATGGAGTTAGAGAACATGATGAAACAAAAAAAAGGGTGTATGGTGCATGGCAGGTAAATTCTTCCAGCGATAAACAAGCCAAATAGTTGAGAGGGGAAGTGATGAGAAAAATAAGATTGAAGAGAGAATATGAGAATAGAATGGCAGTTAACATAAAAAGGGGCCCCAAAAATCTTCTACCGGCATTTAAATAGTAAGCGGATAGAAAGAGGTGTGGTGGGGTCTATTAGGGACAAAGAGGGTGATATATGCTTAGAGGCACATGGCAAGGGTAGAATACTTAATAAGTATTGTTTACTAGGAATAGGATGATGACAAAACATCAGTTGAAGCAGAGATGTTAGAAGTAATGGACTGAAAATTGATAGAAAGAATGTACTGGAAAGGCTGGTTATGCTTAGAGTGCATAAGTCACCTGGTCTGGATGGCTTTAACATCAGTGATGGGTAAAGTTTTAGAAACAACTATCAAGGGGAAAAAAAACAGGCGCGTGGAGGGGGTTGAATTAATTAATTAAGGAGAGCCAACACCATTTTTAAAAGGCAGATCGTGCTTGACTAATCTAATTGAATATTTTGATGAAGTAATGGAGAAGATCGATGACAGGAAAAAATGTCTATATGGATTTTAAGAAAGCCTTTGGCAAAGTATAACATAAAAGGCTGGTTAACAAAATAGAGGCTCATGAAATAGGAGGATCGGTGTCAGCTTGGATAAAAAATTGGCTTAAGGACAGAAAACAGCAAGTCATGGTAAATGGCTGTTTTTCAGGCTGGAGGATGGTAAACAGTGGTGTTCCACAAGCTTCAGTGCTGGGACCACTGCTTTTTTTGCTATATATAAATGATTTGGATATTGGAATACAGAGTAACATTTCAAAATTTGCTGATAATAGCAAACTTGCAAGTGTGGCAGACAGTGAGGATGATACCAATCAACTGCAACAGGACACAGATAGGCCAGCTGAATAGGCAGACGAGTAGCAGATGGAATTTAATACAAAGAAGTGACATTCGCACCACACAAGTGCCAGGCAGTGACCACCTCCAATGAGAGAGAATGTAACCATCTCGCTTGACATTCATTCAATGGCATTACCATTGCTGAATCCCCCACCATCAACATCCTGGGGGTTACCATTGACCAGAAACTTAACTGGACCAACCATATAAATGCTGTGGCTACAAGATCAGGTCAGAGGCTAGGAATCCTGCGGTGAGCAACTCGCCTCTGGTCACCCCAAAGCGTGTCCACTATCGACAAGGCACAAGTCAGGGGTGTGATGGAATATTGTCCACCTGCCCGGATACGTGCATCTCCAACACCACCCAGGACACAGCGGCCCACCTGATCAGACACTCAGAGACACACACACACACACAGCTGCCACTATCTACAAGATGCACCGCAGCAACTTACCACGCCTCCTTGGACATCACCTGCCAAACCCATGACCTCTTCCACCAAGAAGGACAAGGGCAGCAGACGTATGGGAACACCACCACCTGCAAGTTCCCCTCCAAGCGACACACCATCCTCACTTGGAACTATATCACTGTTCCTTCACTGTCGCTGGATCAAAGTCCTGGAACTCCCTCCCTAACAGCATTGTGGGTGTACCGGCACCAGATGGACAACAGTGGTTCAAGAAGGCAGCTCACCACCACCTTCGCAAGGACAACTGAGGATGGGCAACAAATGCTGGCCTTGCCAGCAACGTCCACATCCCTTCAAACGAATAAAAAAAAATCCCATAACAGGGCAAACGGGGACTCATTTCAATATCTTACCTGAACAATGGCACCACCAACTCCGCAGCACACCCTTAATACTTCACTGTCGAATCAGCGTGATTATTTGTTTAAATCTCTGGAATAGTGCTTGAACCCATAACCTTCTAACTCAGATGCAAGAGTGCCATGACTGACATCTTATATTCTGAGGGTAGCTGAAAAGTTACACCTAGAAAGTTAGCCAGTTTTGTTCTTTGATATGCTGATTAACTAGTTGTCTGATTCAACCATTGCTTTTATCATAGATTGGTTACAGCACAGGAGGAGGCCAGTCGGCCCATCCTGGCTGTGCCAGCTCTCTGTAAGAGCAACTCACCCAGTCCCACTCGCCTCCCTTTTCCCTGTAGCCTTGCAAATTTTTTCCCTTTAGATAATGATCTTATTTCAGTATATATTGTTCTGAACGCTGGACCTTGTAACATTATGATGTCTTAAAAGTTGTGATTTTTAAAAGCTCAAGATGGAGTCCAGAAGGTCAGCTGATCTCACCTCCACTCTGCGAAAGGTTACCAGAATAACCGAGAAGACAGATCAGATACTGTCACTGGAATGGAAACTACAGCACTAAAATCGGAAGAACAATGGGTTCGTCCTCCCAGACCTTTGGATCGTAAAATAAGGAGTCAGTAATTGAGAAATTGCAAATGAACCAGGCAGGTGTTGACACCTGGGGACAATGGAAATGTGCGAGTGGCTTTGTGAAGTCAGACTTAAATGGCTGACTTCTATTAGTTCACCGCCATTCTCAGCGACGAGCCTCAAAGGTACGCGGCGCACGCATGAAATGTGCGCCGTGGAGCCACCGCGATATTTCGCGTGAAGGCTCATTAACATAGAACAGTGGAGTGCCCGGCCCCTCTATGTCATCGGGGACAGGTGCTTCGTCCCCAGCAATGACGTCCAGTGCCGCCGCCATTTTTAAAGGGTTACAAGCCCCGACAGCTAATTAAAATCTTTTTTTTTTAAAAAGAGTACTGCACTTGGAATTTAAATTTAAAGAGTCAATTAAATATCATAGCCTCTCTTTCACCACCGCTCCCCCCCCCCCCCCCACAATGACCAAACAAGATATTTATTTCTCTCTCTTCCCCCGAAAAAACTTTTTTGCCAATCCCAACCTTTCACCACCAAACTTTATTATCTTTGCCCTTCAACCCTTTCCCACCATCTGCTCAGCCAATCGTAACAGTTTTCCCTGCTCCCTCTCTTCTCGCCCTGAAAACTTCACTGCTCCCCCTCCCCAACAGCGTTCTGCCTTGGATAAGATCTGAAGGAGCAGGACTTCCGGCAACTGGCCGGAATTTCGGCGTGGGACGGCTGTCGTTAAAAGGTAGGTTTATTTGCATTCATTAAGCTTACTAACATATGTAAATTATGTTTTTTTTGCCAAGTGGCGAGGGGGCCACCCCAAGGCCTCGCCGCCGCTTGTAAAATGGGCTTCCCGGCGTCAAGGCCTGTGGCGGGCCTCCCCTGGAAGGATTTTCCGGGCCCTCCACCATGACCTCCGACGTCGGGGGCTCAGTAAAATTCAGCCCATTGTGTCTACATTTTGGAGCTGAACAATTTCTAAGTCCAGATAAATTTAATAGACTTTCTGGAACAGGCGGAGAGAGAAGGAATCAATGGTTGTGGCCTCAAGACAGGCTGTAAGAGAAGACACTAAACGGCGGCAGCTGGAGGGAGAGAGAGAACACCTGCTCTCTGAAGATACACAGCAAAAGGTTGTGAAAACTGGAACCTGTTTTGCATGCTGAAGCTTGCGGAGGAGTGACGGACCCACGGGAACACCAGAAATCACATTATTCATGGATGTCGAGGTCGGAAGTACTCAGAGAAGTGAGTGAAGAGAATATTGATTTTTGAAAAGTCTGGGAGATCCAACCCATTGCAACTGGGAGGAGTTTGGGACTTTTAACTGCAAAGGCTTTTGTCATCGAAATGGAATGTGTAATGTTTAAGTATGGTGTGAGGTTTTCAAGTGTTTTCAAGTCGAATAAGTAAAGAAAATACCTTTATTTGTAATTTGGGCTATCAGCTACTTACAAAGTACTGCTGAGTTAACTGGGGATTTCTTTTAGTTTATTGGTTATAATAAAAGTCTTAAAACACAAAATCTTGTTTAATTCGTTAAGTTGGTCTGGGGGCAGGTTCATATCTCGTATTTTTCACACCAACGATCTCTCCGAGGTCGTAACACATACAATTAAATGCTCTCTGCAAACATAAATATAACCTTTTTTTTTTGAAGTTTTTTTAAAAAGAAAAAAATGCATTTCATTGTATTACCAAAATCCAAAAGGAAAACAAATAAAACTAAAGAGGGAAAGGCGTTGTGTATTTTTTGTGTTCGAGTAGTTCTGGTTTGCCTCTGGGAATAGCTGACTGACTAGCACCGACAGATGGGATACAATCTCCTTTCTCTCTTGCAGCTGTTAAGACATGAGTTTGGTCTAAACCTACTTCCCAGTGGACATCAGTTCATAACACCATCATTAAATATGCCACAGTTAACACAAATAAGCTAATCTAGCTCAGAGAGGTCACAGGACAGTCGATACAGGAAATAGGCAAATCATCGCACCATAGCAGAGATTCCATTTTAACGTTGAATCAATTTAGGTCTGAGTAATCATTGGACAGCTGTATTATGTACTAAGTATTTAACTAATGCTATACTTAGCGCAGGAGTGCTTGATGCTGTGAGTGAGTGCAAACTGCAAGAATGTTCCGTTTGCTCTCTTATTGATAAGCAGCAAAGATTTATATACACAGGCTCTCAAAGCAATCATGGATGAATCTAGAAATAGACACCTGAGCTAAATTTCTCCCCATTTGGTCACCTGCTTTTGTATTTACCTAGGGTGCTCAATGGAGCAAAATCGATGATTTGTGGGCCATTGCCAGTGCACCGTTGCAGAAACTTTGCACAGATTCTCTTCTGCTCTGATGGTGATAGATATCCAGCTGCTGTAACCCCATACTGCTCTGCAGCAAACGCCTGTAAAAGAACAGGGAGGTGGGGTTTGCACACAGCTATATGTCCCTTTGTTTCCACTCTGAATCTACCAGCACTAGAGGCAGCCTAAAGGGAAGAGGTGGTAGGCTTGGCTGTGGTGGGGGAAGACAGTCAGTAGTATTTGCAGTGTAAACTTTAATTATTTTACATTTTTGTAAAGCGCTTAAGTTTAAGATTTTTGGAACATTTAACTTTCTTTACAGGTACTTTAAACAAATGAAAATAAAATTTAAAGACATTTAAATTATTTTGGACATATTTTAAAATATTAAGGTTATGGACTGGCTTAAAGAACCATTGGGGTCTCTCCTGGGCCACCCCTGTTCCTCTGTCTGATCTGCAGACCCACCACCTGGCTGTCAGACTGCAAATACAGGTGGATACCAACCCTGGCCTGCCGGTACCAACACTTCCCTGTCTAGAGACACATGTGGGCTAGTTGGCCATGACCCTCAGAAATGCTTCAGAGGCTGTGCTTTCCTCACAAAACAGTAACTACCATCCACAGGGAGAGTTCATATGGATGACCTTCAGCTAAATTTGTTGAGACCAAGCTCAACTCAATTGCTAGTTAATATATAACTCTCCTGCACAAAGTCTTCATGCAGGCATTCTGCCACTTCGCTCCAAATCATTCTGCAGTTAGCCAGTCAGTAACAGAGCCACTTCACTAAAAACCTTTCTACTATTTAAACCACCCTTGATGCCTACTCATGGGTGCCATTTCAATCTTAGCCTCCAGGTTCTTCTACATTTGTAGCAAGTTTTGAGGTGGCTGCCTGATGACTGCGATAGGAGACTTGGGGCACTGAGGTGATAGTTCCTTGTAGTTGGTTATGGGCTTTCCCTTTTAAGAAAATAGAGTTTGTATGGAATATAACCTCAGTTTCAGAGGCATTCCTTTATTACAAACAGCAACAACTCAACTGAAGAGTCTTTAATATTGTGGGCTGATTGCCTAAAGAAGCACCTGTCTCAAACACTGCAGTTAGCCAAATGGTTAGACACAAAATGGTTGCTTTAAAACTTAAGATGCTGAAATAGCACTGGATTTTCTTCCTCCATCTCCTACCCCAGGAATGGAGTCATGAATATATAATGATGTTTCGCAGAGGAAAATGGACAGACAATTGATGTATGACACTTGTTAGGATCCTCGTGGAGACCACCAACAAATGAAAATAATCAAATGCACTGATTGACCCCAATTTAGGAAACCAAACCAAACGGATGAGCTTTCACTTTGATAAATTTAACGTTAACACTCAAACCAAAACCAACATAAATTAAACATGAAGCTACAGATAGATCATGGTCAATATATATGCATATGACAACAAAGAGGTCTCATGGTTTCACTGGGCAGTCCATCCAGCATATGTATGGCAACAATTATAGTCACACAGTTCTTCGCAACTCTGAAGTTCCTCAGGTAGATTTCCAGCTCATTTCTTCAAGGATTTAGCCGCTGTTCTTCTGACACCAGTTTCCTCTCAATCCGAACTTCATGGGTGTGGTCTTCATCACAAGGTGCACTTCTCCAGAACCTCATTTCTGCTCATGACAATCTTGATAGTGTGGACTTACCAGTCTTTCCTTTATCAGAATCTTTCAATGCACTGTAAGGCCGGGTCTGGTTAGTCGGTTACTTTAAGTAACAAACAGCTCCTGGATTCAGTCTTCACTTTCTTCTGCTTGCTGGCGCTCCACTCCTGCCTGATCTGCCTGGCCTGGGGAGGACTCTGTCTCCTTTTATCTGTTTCTAACCAGTGTCAGTTTCCCTGGAAATCTGAAGTTTTTCCTGTTTCTGTTCTAGTTTCCCTCTCAGTTAGTGTCTAAAAAATCACAAGTTTTGCAACCATGGATTCCATCACACAATGATGGATCAAAAAACAGTTCTAGTGGATTACTAATAGTAAATCTGCCCCTGATGTCTTAACTCATTTGCTTTGCCCTGACACTTGACATTTCAATAACATAAATGAAAAATCACATACATATGCATTTTTGTTGATGGAAAAATAATTTTCCCTGGTAACTACTCTCAGTTGAACCTGTGCAACTGAAAGAAGCTTGCTATGAGACATATTTTCCATTACCAAAAGCAATGATGAAACTGTTTTTTTAATATAAATTGTGCGGCTTCTTCTTTTAAAAAAATCATTATAGGCTGAATCTTCTTGCGCTTGTCGAGAAGGTGGGTTTCGTGGTGGGGTGTGGGGGGGGGGGGGGGGGGGGGGGTGCAGAATTGGAGTGGAACTGCCCACCACGGAACCTGATGCCTGGATTCCCAGTTCCAATCCTCCCAGGGGCAGGATATGCTGACGAAGACCTTCCCATCCAGAGGCCAATTGAGGCCCTTAAGTGAGCTTTTAATGGCCAATTCCCACTGCCGCTGGGATCTTACCAGTAGTCGCTGAGGTTTGGGGGGGGGGGGGGGGGGGGGCGGGGAAAGAGAGCCTGCCACGTGGGGAGGGCACCTTGTAAAACAACACACACTCCCTGCGGGCTTGGTGGGGTTGTGGGGGGAGGGGGTTGGTGGTGTCGCTCCTTCATGGGCAATTTGTAGCCCACGGAGGACTACCCGCCCACCCTCGGAACCGGAACCCTGGGGCCCCCACCCCTCCCCCTTGCCGGGGCTGTCCGACCTCGCCTCACCTACCTCTTCTCCAGGGTTCTAGCACAGGGCTGGGAGCCACATATCCTGCACAAAATCCAGCCCTATATTTGGTCTAAGAGAAGGGGAAATAGTTCTTACAATTCAGATCAAAGTCTTGGTGGCAAACCATCCATTCAAGTAGGAAATATAGATACATGCTAAATATATAATTATGTCCAGATATGTTGAAAACATTACAGAGTAGTGCTGAAAACCTAGTGATTCTACAGCAAAAGCTATGTAGAACAAAACATTTTATAGTCAGCACAGATAATAAGTTAGTGGACCTGCTTTTCCTCTTTCTTGAACCAGTCAATGGCTGATTGGGTACCAGAGAAAATGAGGGAAAAAGCCAGCCATGTCAATACACTTAGGCATTGCCTCACTATCTCTAGCACCATTGCTGCTCTGGTTATCATCCATCAGAAAGCCTATTGGAAGACAACATTAGTATAGACAACCAGGTCAAATGTCTGGAAGCGAAAGAAATGTTTATGCTCAATAAGTAGACAGCTATCACATCTGAGTCAAAGACAGTGATCACAAATAACTTGAAGTAAGTGGTCTTAACGCAGCTCCAGCTTCATATAGCTAATTCAAGAAATAACTTTTTGGTATTCAAATAGCAGGTGACTGGTCACAATTATCACTAGCCACAAAAGACAATGGGGGTAATTCTGGCTTTGTGCGATAGTGAAAAATGGGTGATAGTGAATCGGTTGCCCATTTTATATCTCTCATTGACGTCAATGAAAATAAAAGCCAGGAGAGATGCAATACAGACAGCCAATTCACTATCACCCATTTTCCACTATCGCACAAAGTCCAAATTAACCCCAATATATGAGACACTGCTGGAATTAAACACCATGCAGCCTTTATGTGGGATATATGCTAAATTGTTTAGCCAGCATTACAACAGATCAGGCAAACCATTACATTTTTGAAATATTTCATCTACTGCATACTGGAGCTGCCATGACATCATGGCAGGGTGGGGGGGGGTAGGGAGGAGAATTTTAACCCCCACCCTACCCCCATCTCCAAAGACAGGTAAGACAGTGACTGGAGATGGGGGCTTAAACAGTTATAAAAAGGGAACCCTGATCCCAACACACTCTCGAGAGGGGGGTCTGTCATCACAATATGCTAATGAAGCTATGTCAGATATTAGCAGCCATTTGGAGTTAACAGCTGTGGGCCAGGTTTCCCAGGCCTCATGAAACCCAGCAGCTAAAGGAAGACGGGAACTGTCGGATCCAGCAGTTAAGTGTTTTTCCAGCACTGCTTACGATTCAGGAGAAGCAGGAGTGCTTCCCACTGGCTCCTCTAACTAACCTGCTGATCTGCCTCCGTTGTCACGATCCAATCTCCCGACATTCTCCCCCGACCCTCCCCGCTTCCCTATATAAATTGGAGCCCATGTTTTCATTGTTGATTTTGAAAAAAATTTGCTCAGTTCCATTATGGTCTTATTAGTGAACAGGAAATTGATTCTCAGAACGAACAGTAAGATTTTCTAACAAAGGGGGTTCGCCCAAAATGTTTACAGATGCTGACGAACCTACTGTGTTTCAAGTATTTTCTGTTTTTACTTCAGGATATTAGAGTGGGATTTCCAAACGGTGGCTTAAATACCTGCTGAGACCAGTTTTGCTTTAATTCAAATCACTCATTGCTGATTCAACTCACGCGGGGTGAAGAGAAAAACCTACATTAATAGAATGCTTTAAAAAAAAAACCATAACAGCATGTTTTTTATTCAGTAAAAAATTACAAATCAACAATAAAAATAAAAAGGGACAGCAATATTAAACATTTAATATGCTAAGAAGCACAGCTGATTTGAATAACCATTTGTCCAATCAGGCCTCATTCTGTTGACTGCTAACTTACTTCCTCTGAAATCCCTCTCTTGTACAAGAGTTGACAGTATTTTATGAGGCATATTGAGCAGGCACATTATTTCTTATAGTTAGGTGGCAGGCGTTACAGACAGCACTGCCTAGGCATTCCACGACACCGGGGAATTTAAGTGGTAGGAACAGCTCATTAACTGAAGAACTTGTTAGATCAACTGAGTATCATAATGGGCAGCATGTGGCATTGAACTGTTGAGAATTAATGTGCAAGCCCTCTGAGGTGATTTTTTTTTTCAACATCACCACAACTGCTTTGACCCTGATGTCATGGGCTTTACATACAACATAAAAAACTGGCTTAGTCTCACATCCGAGCAACACTGTTTACCCAACACTAGATAAGACTGAGTGACACTGCAGAAACAGTAACTTAGAGGGAGGTGATTTAAAGTGAGACAGTCAAATACAAAGACATTTGGTTAGAAGTGAAGTCCAGCTGTTTTCTTAGCAACAGCTGCAAATAGTTACAGAATTTAGAGTTACAGAATTCTGTTGAGATAATGATGGTACAGCTGAATACACTGCAATTAGAGCATAAACAGCTACTTCTAGGAGTCTGCAAGAGGAACTGATCAATGATTTACTGCTGCGAGTAGGGGAAGAAAGGGTGACACAGCGACAAATAAAATCATAAGACAACTGAAGGAGCTGGAGGAGGATTATGTGGTTGGCCATGTTAAAGCCACCAAATATGTCGAGGAAGACAAAAAGGAATAGTGCAGCACGGTCACAGACACAAAGGATATCATTTGTAACTTGGATTACAGCCATTTCGGTGCTGTGGCAGGAGTAGGCACCTGATTGACGTTTTTTCAAATATGGAGTTACGGAAAATACAGGCACAGATTTGGGAATTGACAACATGCTCAAGGACTTGGAAGAGGAAAAGGCAGTTGGAGATGAGCCTGTAAGGACAGCAGGGTAAACTGTGGGCTTTTGAGGAGGGGTTGGTAACAGGGTTTTTGAAAGACAGGGGGACATTACATGAGGAGGGGGATCCATTTTCAATGTCAGCTGTGATGGGGGCCAGAAATTGGGTGGTCAGCAGGTTGGTCAGAATGGTATCAAGGGAGCAGGATGTGAATCTCATGAACAAGGTGAGGTCAGTGAAGGTATGAGGAGAGAGAGGAGAGAAAATAGTTAAAGACACATGCTCTGGCAAAAGGGAGCCTAGGTTTGACTTGGTAGATATGGGAAACTGGGAAGCAGCAGGGGCAGGTAAATGGATGGTCTCAATTTTATTGACGAAAAAGTTCATGAGCCCCTCACACTTGCTGTTGGAGGTGAGGGTAGTGATTTAAGGAGACAGTTGGTAAAAGCCCCAAATTATCTTTCCTCTCCAAGATAGTAAAGCAGTAGTGGGCAGTTCTGGCAGAGCTAAGTGAGGGACAACAGCACTGATGTGGTTCAGTCAGACCTTGCGATGAATTGGTAAGCAAGATGTGTACCAGAGACAATCAAGTCTCTGCCCCTTAGAGTTGAGGGAGTGAAGATGGCAGCCACACATGTAGAATGACTACATTGGGAGTAATGTTTCCCCTAGGCTGCGCAGCAACACGCAAGTACCTGTGCAGACCGTGAACAATTGCCCCCTTGAGGTTACCACGCTAAAGAATTTAAAGGGCCATGCACTACAAAAGAAAATTAGAGGGTACATTGCTTGGAAGAGAATAAAGGCTTTTCTGGTGACAAAAGCACGAGAGGTGGAGGTAAGAGAGTTCTCGACCATGTTGATGGCTGTAGAAATATTATGGCAAGTGGGGGGGCCACATGCAGACTGAAAGTGAAGCAGTCAGTGATTTGGGGAGGGAGTTCCCCCACCCCCACCCTCGGCAGAATCCAGACAGAAGAAAGATAGTAAAGAGATCAGGAATGTGAGTGGTGAAGGATACAAGGAGGCAGGTAGAGATGACCTTTTTAATTTTGAACATTCCAATTACCGTATTTTTCTCACTGCACTTAAAAAATGAAAATTGAATTTTCTTTTAAGGGAATCCCTAATTGATATTTGATAATTTGCATACAGGCTTGTTCAAGAAAGAATGGCCACTTAGGAAGTATACTAAAGGGCTACAGGTACCACTGTGACTGTACCCCAGAAAAAGGCACCACCTTCAGAAGAAGCAGGCAGTAAAGAACAGAAAACTAGAGTATAAAAACATGGACAATATCATAAAATATTTTGGTGAAAGTATCACTGTGTCCGGCATTGTCACATTGGAAAGTGGATCCAACAATCATGAGACACTAGAGGTCAAATACCAATGAAACTGAACAGAATTAGCTCTTCTTTCCGGAGCTAAATAGCAAAGACCAGCAGGTTATCGAAGTGACAAAGCCTTTAGGAAAAGAACATTGCGGAAGGAAGGCTATATCTTGAAATTATTTGCCTGCAGTACTTTTGTGTGTACGGTACCCTCTGCAAATGTTGACACTTACTAGTGAAACCCCTATCCTAACTTCTGAAATGCAGTGTAGCCTATTGATTGCAGAAAATATTTTCATTATTATACATCAATAGAAATAATCCAATAGCAAATTGAGAAATAAAAGAAAACTGATCAGACGAGAGAAATCCAATGATCCTCATTTCCCTGCAATCTGCTCACACACCCCAGTTTGAATATCTATCATGTAAAATGTAATACTTTAATTGAAAGCACATTAATCTAGAGGTTCTAATTCTGAGGCCCCTTTAAATCTAGGATGTAATGTCTAAAACCTTAAACCAGATGTTTGAAAATCCCACTGGCCTGAAGCCCAATGACCAATTATTATTTGGCTTTTTACCTCCAAAATATTACCTTTGAAGACAAAAAGGCAGCTGAATTATACAGACTACCATACCCAAGTGTTTCAATGTCCAGTTTTGTCAAAAAAGACTATTATAGCTTCACCCACCTCACTGGCAGCATCTTATGGCACAGGTGACTATTACAGTACAATGCTAATAACAGGTCGATGCATTCTATCAGTGGACACAAATACTCGGGTGGGGGTACATAATTTTTAATCCGACTCCTTATCAGAAGCCTGGTGATAAGACAACTGGAGATGGGTGTAAAAAACATGGACACAAATGAAGAAAGTCCAGCTGGATCTAAGCAGCTACAGTTAAGTCCAACACAGCATGTAATTGTGGCCACAATTACAGCACAAGGACAGACTAACTCTGCAGCTACATATAAGGATGTGGTGTACCGCAAGTGCCCTCATGTTTTCAAGCACAAATACGGTGTAATCAAAATCTGTCTTCACATAGAGTTTACTTCCTTGGTTAGTTTTAATTGCAAGACTTGATAATTCAATGTAATAGAACTTAAAAGCAGAAAATTACTGTGGTGAGTTACAACAGGGGTAACAGCAGGACCAAAGTGAAAATGTATTAAAATGGAACAGAAAATGGTCACTGAACAAGAGGTTTTGTGACTGAGTCTCTTTCCCTGACCCCTCCAATCTCAGAAAAAAATTCTGACACTTACAGAAGAAATCAAGTCTGTTGGATTTATTAAAGAAATATCCACATTTAAGAAATATCTTGTGCAACTTAATCTACTGAAAATTTTCCAATCAGTAACTGCTACCCAGTATTGGTTGAACAGGATGCTGTGTTCCAAGAGAACAGACTACACTGCAATTCCTGTAAATGAAAACAAGATAGGTATCTGACTGGAATGTACAGGGTACAATCCTGACCAAATCACAGTCTGAACATCTTCAGGATTATCCAGAAACTTAAGACAGGCAATGGCTTGGCAGAAATTTGAGTACTCTCATAGCGTTCAAAAAGTTTACAATAAATGCCTTGTCTACCACAATACTGAGCCATCAAAGCATATAGATAATACTTCCAGATGCAGATGCCAGCATTGATCTCTGGCTGTATATTCCAGTAATAAAATGGGTCCTGTTAAAAAGTTGTAAAATATCTTTGAATGTGTAATTTATCGTGCAGGTTGCCATAACAATCCAGCAAGAACTTGACATTCCCATAGTACTTCAAGTGCAAACGACAGATCAGCATTTCCCCAGAAAAATGTGGAGCAATGCATTTTAGTCAGAGCAACATTGAAAGCAAATACACCCTGAATAGAAACATGACCACCAGAATGGAGGAACATTTAAGGTTACAGATACATGGGCAGGAAATGACCATAAAAAGGCAGATAGGATTCTAGCTTTTATATATAGGGAACTGAATAACAAGGAAGTGATGCTGAATTTGTATAAGAAATTGTTTAGGCCACTGTTGGAGTAATGTGTATAGTTCTTATAGGAAGGGTTTTACAGCCATGGAAAAGGTAATGTGAAGATTTACTAGAATGATACAAATAATAAGTTATAGTTATGAAGAAAGCCTTGAGAAACAATTGGGACTTGTTTTTTTCAAAACTGGAACAGGGAGGATTAAGGGGGAGGTTTTTAAAATTCTGAAAGGGTTCAGGGGGGTAAACGTTGAAAGGTTTCTTCTAATGGTTGGCAAATTGGCAACAAGGGGCAGTAACTAATAATTATTTATTTCCACACAAATGGAATGCTTTACCACAAATGACTACTGAGGCAAAGGTTATAATATAATTTAAAAGGGAATTGGGTATGTATATGAAAAGAAAAAATACAAGTGGATATGGAAAGGGCAGAAAAATTAGATTACAGTAGACAGCATAAGTTGCCTCCTTCTGCAGTGTCATCTTTATGACTTTGTGTAGTCTATCAGTTAAGGACCTTACTCTTAGATGCAATCTGGATTAGCTAAAGCTAAAAATATACTGATTCTGATCATTCCCACCTTTCATCTCATTTATAGCATTCTCCTATCGCATTCCTGCACTGGAATCCATAATCCATGCAAGGAATTAAACTTTCTGCTCAGAGATACCCGAAATACTCACAAAGGGGTTATGTGAGCTATAGAACACCAAGCTGAAACTTAAGAGAACTGGAACTATAAAGTGCTTAGAATGGGCAATGAGATAACTTAAGGACACAAATAAAAGCTAGATAAACAAACAGCAGAATGTAACATGAGGAATAATTACTTCATATGTTAACTTGTAGATAATTCCTGATAATTTAAAGTCTTTTTTGCATTAAATAAATTTGAATTTTTCACTTCATCTGAATTAAGGAATGTAAATAAGATTGCAAAGTGAGAACGTGTATGCTAAAAATTAAAGTGAATGAGAAGCTACATTCGAAAAATAATTGAACAGATTTCTGTTTCAACAGGTGCAAATAAAGAGAGTTAAAAATGGTCAGAGTAGGTACAGAACATCAACCCTAATGTTAGGAGTCTAGTTATCCATAGTTAATTTTCTCTATTGCCCTGACCAAGTCCTCCCTCAACCAATAGTACTAAAAAAAGGCTCAAATTAACCAGTTATTCATCTCACTCACTGCTGTTTGTGGAATACTGCTGGCATAAAATAGCTACTGCGTTTGCCTACATAACAGTACTTCAACACATATCAAAAATAAGTTATTGTGTGAAGCACTTTGAGATATTTCAATGTGATAAGACACAATAAGGTACGTATTACTATTCCTACCTCTATATCTTATGTGTTTAACCTATTTCAATTGCAAGTCCCAGTGGGCTTTATTCCCTGACTGGATCTCATGTTGCAAGAACACTGCTTTCATTTGAAAGTACTATCATTTTGATCCATCTAATAGCAGTTACAATGTAGTCTGTAGCTGAAAGCACACTAAATAAACCTCTTGTCTATCACCTCACCCACAGAGCCAGTAGACCACATTAAAACCACATTGAAACAAAGACTTTATTGTGGGCTGCCTGAAGCAAAATTTATTTTTTGCAGTTTAGAATCCCACCATTCTTAGCATTTATTAATTCAATAAACTGCCATTCTGACTGAAAACCTTAGTTAGCGGGAAGGCACCAGGCTGGAGATTTTATCATAATTGAACTGAGAGTGGGTGTGACCACCGAACTGGTATGCCGAACATAGCAGCAAGTATGACTATCCTGGAAATGATTCAAACAGGAGACACTGAAACAGGACATCCTCATAGAATACCTGACACATTTGACGTAGAGTATGACACAAGGAACCCTCGACCAGAGACATGAATTCCACTCATGAACTGAACAGTGACTTCATTGCTTTCAGACTCTATAAGCTTGTCCCACTGAATTCCAAGTCCACAATATTTACCTGTAAAACCAACAAAGCATTACTAAGAAGCTTTTAAAACAAATCATTTGCATTACATTTCACAGAATAGACAGAAAAAAAGTTGTCAGTTATCTTTATAGGTAGTGATTAGAAACTCAATGCAGAAATTCTTTGCCTATAGCTTGCATTGACCAAGTCTGGAGCTCAGGATAAAGCGATCCAGAGGGCACATCCTAAAGCTCAAAAGTAAACATAAATACCAGATTTGTAGGAGGTCATCAACTATCCCATCCTAACTGTTTCTCCTCCATTCCTAAAAGGAATTGACTTCTTTCTGCAGTATTGTTCTCCATACCTTTGAGTTGACATTTGGTATCTCAATCAAGAAATCACTCTAAAAATGAGAGCAAAATACTGCGGATGCTGGAAATCTGAAACAAAAACAAGAAATGCTGGAATCACTCAGCAGGTCTGGCAGCATCTGTGGAAAGAGAAGCAGAGTTAACGTTTCGGGTCAGTTCCGAAGAAGGGTCACTGACCCGAAACGTTAACTCTGCTTCTCTTTCCACAGATGCTGCCAGACCTGCTGAGTGATTCCAGCATTTCTTGTTTTTGATTCTAAAAATGAGACCTGGCCAGAATGTTGGCACAGTGTTTAGTTACAGAGGGCATGATAGGAGAGTCCAATTCAGAGTTTGTTTGAAAGCTACACACAAGCACTTTCCAGCAGAGGTCACTGGACCGCAACCAGGATCAGCAATCCATGCTGAATTTTAGCCACTATAGCTTAGGCAACTGAAGTGCCTTAACTGTTGCCCCAGCTGAGATCAACTGCTTAGCATTGAACAGGAATTGTACCCAGACCTAGTGGTCTGTACTCGTTGGTACTACACTGATCTGTGCTTTCACCAAATAGGGTATCAACTAAGTTTTGGGGACCAACATCTATACAACACAGGTGAACCAATAATTCCAGAGTTTATTTGACTCATCGCAGTGAACTGTACCACTCCAGCTTGCTTCATTCATGGGATAAAAACTGACTGAACAACTCCCCTTGAATATCCTCAGCTGAAATTCTCTGGGACTTTTCAAACACTCAACTCTCGTTCGTCATGTTAGAGTCACCATTCCTGTACCATCATCTATTAGTAAACCAGTGCCAAAACAGCGCTAAAGAACGAGGTAGTGTCAGCTCCGCTTCGGCTATAATGGGTACACTCTTTTCCTCTTAATTCAAAGCTGCTTAATTCAAATTACTATTAAAGCAAAAATGCCTCCTGTGGTGTTTGATTCGAACTGCTTTATTCAAATTACTAAATAATATTTTTGTACAAAACATTATTCTGGATTCAGATCCTTATTTAACAGCAAGTCTAGTCTTATACTCAAAGGAGAGTATCGAACCAGTGCACCACTCAGTTCTGAGGAGATCTTTCAACCAGATTTCAGTATGTAAAAGCAGCAGCAAAAGAATCTTAGCAAATGCCCCCCAAAACGTTAGCCTAGATGTTGCATTTGTCATTTCTCCTCTGAAACTGACAGCAATGTCTGAAGTCTGCACATGATTAAACTTGGAAACCCAGAAGTAGTTCTAAGTGTTTCTAAGCTTCCCCAAAGCATGCGCCTGTTGAAGTCCCTGAAGACTGCAAACAATCAGAAATCATTGAACTGATGAAAACTTCCCTTTTTACACTAAAGTATCACTGTCAAACACCACCACCCAACCAAAAAAAAGGTTACGCCAAGTTAATGCAGTGCAACTTGTGTTTTTAAACAGTGTGTTAAGTCATTACTAGAGAATCTCTCTAGCCTTGGAAAACTAATTTTATATTTGTGTAATGTCAAATTTTTCCATTCTGAAGTTTAACTTTTTTTTTTAAAGTTTATGATATTTCAGATTCAAATTTGTATGTCCCAATCATTTATTTTGCTTTCTGTAAAATGTAATAAAAGTGATGGATAATCAGGCATTTTACATCTTGGTTTGCTATCTATGAGAATACTTCAGTGTGATTGGCTGCTTACCCTGCTTAATGACATCACTATTGCTGGATGCCATTAGATCCCCTTGACTTGGCGCCCAATTCAAACTTAATGTTGGGAAAAGGGGAGTCCACGCTACAGAGATCGCTAAATCTTTGTGGGCAACTCTTCAAAGTTAGAGGTGAGTGGCCATCATTTCTAATTGACTGCATTTGCTGAGTAACCAAATTTAATTTGTAATATGCTATGTGTTAAAAAAGTACAAAACTATATGGCAGTAAATTATAACAATCATTACCTTCTAAAGCATAAAAACAATTTACTGCTTTGGTCCACTTTTCCCACTCACATCTACTTTATGGCAGTACTGCAGTGAGCTATTCAATTTTTAATTGAATAAATGTTTTGGTTGCTTCTACCCTAATACTGAACATAACTGATATCAGAAGCTCTACTTTGTTATTCATAAATTTGATGATACAAGTTACCTGCATTCAATGCATATATAAATATTATACAGAATTCACAAGAATGTGACATAGAATTCCTGCATTTTTCAAAGGAAACATGGGAAGAACAGTATTTAACTCTTACTCAGACAACAATTTTATTAAGGAACAAACATACAGGAGATACGAGAATCCAGTCTTCCATGCTCTAAATCACAGTCTATCAGTACCCTCTTCCTAACTAGAAATCAAGAGTATTACACGTGGAAGAAATAGAGTATAACATGTTTGTAAAAATCAAGTTTTAATGTTAGGGTAGAAATAGGGCGGCACAGTGGTGCAGTGGTTAGCACTGCAGCCTCACAGCTCCAGGGACCCGGGTTCAATTCCGGGTACTGCCTGTGTGGAGTTTGCAAGTTCTCCCTGTGTCTGCGTGGGTTTCCTCCGGGTGCTCCGGTTTCCTCCCACATGCCAAAGACTTGCAGGTTGATAGGTAAATTGGCCATTAGCAATTGCTCCTAGTATAGGTAGGTGGTAGGGAAAAATATAGGGACAGGTGGGGATGTGGTAGGAATATGAAATTAGTGTAGGGTGGTTGATGGTCGGCACAGACTCAGTGGGCCGAAGGGCCTGTTTCAGTGCTGTATCTCTAAACTAAACTAAACAGAACGATGAAATTTTACCACAGAAATGCTTAACGCACTCTCTCAAATTCCCCCCTCAGCTATTTTGATGATGACATTACTCCAATTTTTATAAATGGTTAACTTCTCCGTTAAAGTAGCATTGGGGAATTTAATGAGATATTTCACATTTACGACAATAATCCTGATCACAGTGACTTCTATCTTTCTAAAACTTTCACTGTTTTGATGACTTAGTCCCAATCAGAGTGAAACTGCTTGGACTTTCAAATCATTCAACTGTTAAGTAAGCTGCATATACTCATTAAACTCCAGATGAATTATGTCACTCTACAATTAACACAAGTGATGCTTTACTTACCAATTTCTTTTCGGCCTGGACCAATCCCATTATACAGTCTTAAGTAACTCAAGTGACAAGAAGTAGAGTCTTCAATATCAAAGTCTCCAAATTTAAAAATAATTCTCTGATTAGGCTGTACCCGTATCTCCCATTCACAAACGGTGTTATTGGGGTATGTTTGGGGATAATTTATTGATGCAAGAGTTCCACTCTCTGGGCCAAGAACAGTGTGTCCACAACCATCACCTGAAACGAATAATGAACATTCTTAAAAGTTGTAATAAGCAAATTACAAATTGTAGAAAATTGTCACACAATGCAGCATAAGCTTTCCCAATAAAGAAATATTTTGAAACTTTAAGGAATTGGAATATATTAGAGACAGTGTCATAAATGCACCTCAAAATCACTGAATACTACATAATGCTGACCTGAGAGTTAAGAAAATCCAATGACTGCTCAGTAGCCCCGAAATGCGTAGAACGCATTTATCAGTCCTTGCTCAGTGGTAGTACGCTTGCCTCCGAGTCAGAAGGGTGTAGGTGCAAGCCTCACTCGAGAGACTTGAGCACATAATCTAGGCTTATAGCTTAAGTGCAGGACTGAGGGAGTACTGCACTGTCCGAGCTGCTGTCTTTGGATGAGACGTTAAACCAAGGTCCTGTCTGCCCTCTCAGGTAGACGTAAAAAATGCCATGGTCACATCAGAGTATCAGCAGGGGACTACTCCAGGTGTCTTGGTTAAATATTGCCCATCAACAAACATCAGTAAAAAACAGATTATCTCATCATTCTAAGCGGTATCTTTATTGTGTGCAAATTGGCTACTGCATAATTATAACTGTGACTACACTTGAAAGGTCCGTTATTAGCTATAAAGTGCTTTGGGAAAGTCCAAGCTCATGGAAGGCAGTATGTATATATATACACACGCACGCACACACAAGTTCTTTCTTGTATTCACTCATTCACAGGATGAGGATCTTTGCCAACATTTTATTGTCCATCCCTGAAGGAGGGGTTGTTGAGCTACCTTCTTCAACCACTGCATCTATGTGGTGTAGCTACACCCACAATGCTGTTAGATAGGGACTTTCAGGATTTTGATCTGGCAATGGTGATATATTTCCAAGTCAGGATGGTATGTGACTTGAAGGGGAACTTGGAGGTGGTCGTGCTTCTATGTACCTGAGCCCTTGTCCTTCTAGATGGTCATGGGTTTGGGAGGTGCTGTCAAAGAAGCCTTGGCGAGTTGCTGCATTGCATCTTGTAGATAGCACACACTGCAGCCACAGTGTGCCATCAAGATGGTGGATGGGATGATAATCAAGTGGGCTACTTTGTCATGGATCATGTAGAGCTTCTTGAGTATTGCTGGAGCTGCACCCATCCAGGCAAGTGGATCACACTCCTGTCTTGTGCCTTGTAGATGATGGAAAGACTTTGATGAGTCAGGTGGTGATTTACTTGTGCAGAATACCCACCTCTGCCCTGTTATGAGGATAATGGTGAATCTTGTGTTCAATGCCTACTCATAAAGCAAAAATGAAATGGTATCACAACGACAGATTTTTGTTTTCCAAACTTGGGTTGTGGCTGGACAAAGCATTTGAGCAATATCAGAAGATTACAAAACAGAAAATGCAGGGAATACTGAGCAGGTCAGGCAGCATCTGTGTTCTGATGAAAAGTTATCGACCTGAAACGTTAACTCTGCTTTTCTCTCCACAGATCTGCCTGACCTGCTGAGCATTGCCCGCATTTCCTGTTTTTGTTTCAGATTTCCAGCACCCGTACGATTTTGCTTTTGTATGAGGGGTTACTAAGGTGAAGTATAGGTGGTGGGACCAATTTGAAATGATGAATTAAGAGTATCATACATTAAGTAGATTGTACAACTTTTACTTGTATTAGTTTAAAAGCAATTTTCCTACTGTTTTTCCGATTACCTGGTTCATGGTTTGTATTAATTTTCTAGAGGTAACTTTTAATTTGGGAATTGAATTTTTTTAATGCAAGACAATAAAAACACCTAGTTTGAGAAGCTGACAAACAATTCTAGCTAGGGTGGTTACAATCAAAGTATGGTCCATGTTTATTTAGTAAGGTCATAGTGGGAAATGTGAAGACCTTAAACAATGGGAACCTCCGAACTTCTTGATGGAGACAGTGTGTCTGCAGCTGTCTCGATCAGAGGTTTGAATTACTCATGATTTTTCAGAACAAAGAAATTGCTATCTGGAACATCCCACAAGTACCACATTGCTATGGAGCTGGATGATGCAGGGGGTGCCTGTTGGTGTTTTGATCTGGGGTGCTTGCTGACAGTCAGTTGGCTATTGGAAAGCTATTGGCTTCAGACAGGCTGTTGGTCACTGAGAAAGTAGCTGGCTTTGGGAGCCACCGGCAGAGTAGCTATCAAGAACCAGAACCAGGATGAATCTGTTTTGAGTAAGGTCCATGCTCAAGCGAGGAAGTCCAAATTCAGGAGGTGTTGGTAGAGAACTGGAAGATTTTCCTAGTCAGAGGCTAGAAGGAAAATCCCCTGGAGATTTTCTCTCTCAGAATACAGCTAAGAAATTAAGGAAATCGATGTGAATTCCTAAGAGCTGTGGTACACTTTGTTTTGGTCCCAGGAGAAGTGAACAAACCACCAAGATCCTGTAACGCATAGGGGTAACTCTTGGGGTGGAAACAACAGTCAAGCATGAGTGTTCTGTTGAGATTTGAAGTTTAATGTATAAGTGTTTCCAAATTGTATTAAGTTAGTAGTGTTTTGTTTTGTTTAACTCTTGTAAAGTTTTTGGTTTAAAACATGAAATCTTGCGGCATAATTCCTTCAGTCATAACTGGAAATTCGACTTTCTCATTTTAAAAGTTAACAGTCCCAAACAGCATCATCGCACAGCGCATCAGTACCAATAACCTAATAGGCCCAGTGACAACAGTATATTTAGTTCATAGACACAGGCCAGAATTGTACGTTGGGCGGGAGGCCCCATCCACGGGCCCAAAGGTTGGGGGCGAGCTCACCTCCACCAAGCCTGGGGAGCCACACCATGCTCCCCAGGCCCTTAATTCGACTTGGGCAGGACTTCTCTTTCCTTGAGGCAGGAAGTCTGGCCTCTAAGAGCTGCTGGCCAATCAGCGGGCCAGCAGCTCTTAGTCCCAGCAGCACCATCAGGAACAGGGGCCATGGCTAGGACTGCACCCAGCCAACAGCAGAATTGTGGATGTTGGCCCCGCAAGACAAGTTAGTTTTGGGACATCGGCAGGAACAATCGGCCAGGCCCCAGTGAGGCAAAGTGGCGCTCGGTTGGGAGGGGAAATTTATTTCAGTGGGGGCAGTTGGAGCTTCGGGGGGCGGGCAGGGGCCCTCCGTGGGGCACAGGGTGCCTGATCAGGAAGGCCTCCCACCAGCCCGCAAGGCAGCCACCAGGTTTTACCTGATGGCATTCTGGGGGCCTGAGGTGCCAGCCGGCTGCTGGTACAATACCAGCGGCAGCAGCAGAAAGCCCTTAAGTGGCAGCTAATTGGCCACTTAAGGGCCTTGATTGGCCTGGGGCAGGCGGGCCGTTTCTCACTGCCGCTGCCGCTGGTAAAATTGCAACACTCAATTTTATGCATCCCCGCCCGCTACCCAGTCCGCTCCTGTGGAAGGGCATGTAAAATTCCGGTCACAGACATTTTATCATGGTCACTAGATAGCTGGTCTGACTGAACATCAACTATAAAGAACGGATACAACTCAGGTTAAATCCTCACTAAGGCACAAGCAGATCAGCCTACAAGTTTCATGCTGTATCACAGAGTGCTAGGATGCAAGTTTTGGCCCATTTTCTTCCACATGAAGTTGCTGTTTTCAGCTGGAAGGCTCTAAGCAGAGCCACTTGCTAATATAGTGAAGAGCAGAGTAGGAAACAAATAGAAAAACTGAATTCTTACACATTTCCTAAAGGTTGACTACTATGGACAGAAACCATTCGCAAAGGGAAGGATTAAGGAATGTTCTTATAATGTGCTAGCATACAGCATTCCACTGTAGGACTACACGATACTACACATTTCCTATTTAAATTCCACAAATGATACCTCAGACAAATCCAAAATGGGACCATTCACTATCTGAATTGGTTTAAATTGATACCAACTGGAACTTTTGGGAACATTTCCACAATTAGAAGTACTGCTCAAATATTACAAGTGAGGCAAATGTGTCCAGTCTTCATTTTCATTAATGGAACTCCCCCTTACAACTTTCAGCATTTCCTCCAAAAAAATGTTCACTCTGTTCTTTCTTGTGGTGAAATATCCATAAAATAAAACCACTAGTTCTAACAATTTTATATGCATCTTGCTGGATATCCGTGTTAGTCACGCATTTCTTTCCAAAGTTACACCCAGTATTTTTCTATCACTTGATCCTCTCTTGCAAATGTCCATCTTTGTTTTGTCGGTTCTGATCTCTGCAACATTATTTTTTCATTAGAACCCAGGCTGAGGAGAAAGGGCCATTTGCTCCCCTGAGCACATTCCTCCCATACTCTAGATCTCCTGGCCAACATCATCACCCATAATGTATTATTCCTATACTGCTTGCTAGATTATTCCAGGCATATAATTTTACACTTTGTTTAAAGAAGTACCTCCTGTTCCAAATTGACTTTTCATTAGTTTTATCTGAATGCTGTTGAATGCTACTCATACTGTAACTTTATAGAACTCTCCAATGTAAGAGTCAGTTCCTGTCCTTCACAGACATCAGTTCAAATGATACTCTCCTATACCAGACTGTGGGACTAACAGCATTAAGTTAAGAGCAATTGACCTCTCTAATTTTGTGAAATGTGAATGAAATGCAGCTAAACAATTTTAAAACAAGGAAAGTAGGGCATGGGCATAGACTATGTCTGCAGTCAGGTAGCAGTGGAATACAGAAAATATAGAATAGTGATGATAAATTAAAGATAAGAACATAAGAAATAGCAGGCATAGACTGTATGACCTGTCAAGTCTGCTCTGCCATTCAATATGGTCATGGCTGATCCTGGGCTTAGCTCCATTTCCCTGCCCACTCCCCATATCCCTCGATTCCCTGAGAAACCCAAGTCTGTCTATCTCAGCTTTAAATATATCAATGACGGAGCATTCACAACCCTCTGGGATAGAGAATTCCGAAGATTTACAACCCTTTGAGTGAAGAAATTCCACCGCAACTCAGTCCTAAATGATCGGCCCCTTATCCTGAAACTGTGCCCCCTTGTTTTAGATTCCCCAGCCAGTGGAAACAACGTCTCATTATCTACCCTGTCAAGCTCCTTCATAATCTTGAAATGTTTCAATGAGATCACCTCTCATTCTTCTAAACTCCAGGGAATATAGACCCAATTTACTCAGCCTCTCATTATAGGACAACCCACTTGTCCCAGGAACCAATCTACTGAACCTTTGCTGTATTGCATTAGATGCATTATGATGCCAAGATGTATTATTGGGATGGTTTGAGGCGGGTGGCTGCAGAATTTGGAGAGCTCTTTATTAGTGCAGAATGTACATAATATCACTGATTCTGCTTCTCTTTCCCCAGATGCTGTCAGACCTGCTGAGTGGTTCCAGCATTTCTTGTTTTAATTTCAAATTTCCAGCATCCGCAGTATTTTGCTTTTATTTTAGTGTTTAATTCACTGGCACTTCTCTTCCAGGAATGCCTACCTTGAAGAAGTTCTGCTCTTCTCTCCGAAGGGATTTTCGTTTGTCTCTTTTACCTTGTTCACCTTCAGAGTTCCAAAGAAGGGTCACTGACCCGAAACGTTAACTCTGCTTCTCTTTCCACAGATGCTGCCAGACCTGCTGAGCGGTTCCAGCATTTCTTGTTTTTATATCACTGATTATGTTGCATAAAAGACAAAGAAGCTGCCCTGAATGGAATACTACAGCCAGTCTATAGCACTAATATCTAGTGTGGCTACAGCATATTTCTGTCATTAAAGTGCTCACGGTACAAATTTTAGTCTGCTTTGCCTGGATAAAGCCAATTGCCTACAGGTGGGAAACAAGCTCACTTCTTCATTGGGATCAATGGCAGGTATTCTCTAAATCCACCATTCCTGGTTTACATGTAACACAGTGGGAATAGAAAGGACCTGGAAAAACATTTGGGTAACCGCAGAGAAGAAAATTAAAAAACATCTGCATCCACAGTTAAGAGTAGGACCTCACTACAAGTTTAAAAAAAAGCTAGCGTGATCACTAAGCGAGAAGAGCCAAGGAACTGGAAAAAGCAGGTTTACTCCTCTTATTTTTAAAAAAGTAGCAAAAATGACCCAGAAAACCACAGAACTGAGTTTGACCTCCATTGTGGGTTCGGTTATTTAAGGGAATATCGTAGAGCACCTGGATGGAAATAAAATCATAAGATAGCAATATGGGTTCATGAAGGGGTGGGGAGGGGAGGGGCTATTCTTGTCAATGTAATGTACCAGTTTTCCATGAGGGTATGACAAAGGAACTCGTTAGGGGTAAGGCAATGGATGTGGTGTACTTGGGTTTTCAGTAGGCCTTTGAATCATAGAATGGTTAAGCACAGGAAGGAGGCCATTCGGCCCGTTGCGTTTGTGCCGGCTCTCTGCAACAGCAACTCAGCTAGTCCTACTCTCCTGCCCTTTCCCTGCAGCCCAGCACTTTTTCTCTTTTCAGATAACTATCCAATTCCCTTTTGAAAGCCACATTTGAATCTGCCTCCACTACACTCTCAGTGCACTCCAGATCCTAACCACATGCTGAGTAAAAACACGTTTTTCCTCATGTTACCTTTGGTTCTTTTGCCAATCACCTTAAATCATTATACTCTGGTTCTCGACCCTTCCACCCTGGGAACAGCTTTTCCCTACCTGCTCTGTCCAGACCCTTCATGATTTTGAATACCTCTATCGAATTTCCTCTCCATCTTCACTTCTCTTAAGAGATCAACCCTAGCTTCTCCAATCTATCCTTATAAGTGAAGACCTTCATCCCTGGAAACATTCTCGTGAATCACTTTTGAGCCTCCTCTAATGCCTTCACATCCTTCCTAAAGTGAGGTATTCTGACCAACAGTAAATTGAAGCTATTGTAACATTGCTCAGTGGCAATGAGTAAAGCGAGTCAGATGTTGAGATGTATTAAAAAGGTCAAATGTGAGCCAAAACAATGTGATAACCTTGTAGTTTATAAATCATTGGTGCAACCTTACTTAGAATACGATGCATAGTTCTGGTCGCCACAGTACAAAAGGGCTATTGCAGCTACTGAAAGAATACAAAAGAGAGCAGCCAGAGTGACTGAGGTGATGGAAGGATGCAATTATGAGGAGCAATTATGTTTAGAGGCGATATAATTGATGCTTTTAGGATTCTACAGGGACTAGATAATGTAGACCATGACAAGCTATTTCGCATTGTCCAGAACAGAAGAACTAGAGAACAGCGCCTGCGACTGAAGGGAGATAAATTCAAAACTAATCTCCGGAAATAACATTTTAGTGAGCAAATGGTCAATCTGTGGGCTCCCTAGGGAGCCAGTGGAAGCAGTTAGCATTGATTCATTCAAATGAAAATTAGATAGATTTAGTCTCCTTACCTAAAGAAGGATACACTTACCTTAGAGAGAGTGCAATGAAAGTTCACCAGACTGATTCCTGGGACAAGGGGATTGTCCTATGAGGAGAGATTAGAGAGGGTAGACTCTGACCTATATTCTCTAGAGTTTAGAAGAATGAGAGGTGATCTCATTGAAACATATAAAATTCTTAAGGGACTTGAGTGGGTAGATGGTGGGAGGATGGAAATCTAGAACTGGGGGTCACAGCCTCAGAATAAAAGGTCAGCCATTTAGGATGGAGATAAGGAGAAATGTCTCCATTCAAAGGGTTGTGAACCTTTGGAATTCCCTACCCAAGAGAATTGTGGGTCGAGTATAATCAAGAAGAGATCGACAAACTTTGGATACTAAAGACATTAAGGGATATGGGAATAATACTGGGAGATGGAGCTGAGGTAGATGATCAGCTGTGATCTTACTGAATGGCAAAGGAGGCTTGAGGGGCTGAATGGCCTACTCCTGCTCCTGTTGCGTATGCTCTTAATGTTCTTTCAAAAAAATAACATTTTGAAATATGGTATATGAGTAATTTGATATGATATGTGGTAGGTGTAGCATGTTTGGGAGGAAATGTGTTGAGGAATGGTTGGCTCTTGGAACATGGCAGTCACAGTGTATCCATTTCACATTAATAAAGAGTAATATATATTCAATAAAAATATTGTAAGCCCTTCAATAAGTTTTTTGTGGTCATGTGCAATGGTTTAATGGTACTTTCATACATAATAAGACATCTCATACTGATGACTTAAATATGATGTTGTAGCTGGGTGTGCTCCAGCTGGAATGATGCTCAAGGCAGATAATTGTTCCACCCCAAATTCCTAACCTGAACCACATGAGTCAAATGGATAAACGTGTTTAACCAGAAGCGAAAGCCTGATTGCCATTTTAGAACAGCATTAGGCAGAGAGTGTGCTGTGCATGTTCTGCACACTGGGGGTAACGCGACCCTGATTGTCACATTAAAAGAGAAAATATAAAAAGCAATTATGAAGCTGATGGAAAAGAAAAATCGCGCAGAGTATGCAACAGGCTGCCAATTTGCTCTTGCCAACCAGTGATAAAACAACAACTTACACTTATCTATTCGCTTTTAACACAGTAAAATGTCCTAAGGTGTTTCGCAGGTGTTGTTCCTGGCATGCTCTCCTACACTCCTCATTGAGCCAGGGTTGATCCCCTGGCTTGATGGTAATGGTACAGTGGGGGATATGCCATGCCATGAGGTTGCAGATTGTGGTTGATTACAATTCTGCTGCTGTTGATAGCCCACAGCACCTCATGGATGGCCAGCTGCAAGCTGCTAGATCTGTTTTGAATATATCCCATTTAGCACAGTGGTAACGCCACACAACACGACGGAGTGCATCCTCAGTGTGAAGATGGGACTTTGTCTCCACAACGACTGTGTAGTGGTCACTCCTACCAATACTGTCATAGCCAGTATTTTTATTCGTTTTCATGGGATGTGGGTGTCACTGGCAAGGCCAGCATTTATTGCCCATCCCTAATTGCCCTCGAGAAGGTGGTGGTGAGCTGCCTTCTTGAACCGCTGCAGTCCCTCTGCTTTAGGAACACCCACAGTACTGTTAGGGAGGGAGTTCCAGGATTTTGATCCAGTGACAGTGACGGAATAGCGATATATTTCCAAGTCAGGATGATGTGTGGTTTTGAGGAGAACTTGCAGATTGTGGTGTTCCCACGCGTCTGCTGCCCTTGTCCTTCTAGGTGGAAGAGTTTGCAGGTTTGGAAGATACTGTTGAAGAAGGCGTGGTGAGTTGCTGCAGGGCATCTTCTATACAGTGAATGTTTAAGGTGCTGAGTGGGATGCCTATCAAGCAGGCTGCTTTGCCCTGGATGGTAACAAGCTTCCCAAGTGTTGTTCGAGCTGCATTCAACCAGACAAGTGCAGAGTATTCCATCACACTCTTTTGTGCCTTTGTAGATAGTGGACAGGCTCTGGGGAGTCAGACGGGTTACTCACCACAGAATTCCCAGCCTCTGACTTGTTCTTGTAACCACAGTACTTACGTGGCTGCTGCAGTTCAGTTTCTTGTCAATGGTAAGCCCCAGGATGTTGAGAGTGGGGGATTCAGTGATGATAATGCCGTTGAATGTCTAGGGGAGATGGTCTGGTTCTCTCTTGTTGGAGATGGTCATTGCCTGTCATTTGTGAGGCACGAATGTTACTTGCGACTTATTAGCCCAAGCCTGAATGTTGTCCAGGTCTTGCTGTATATGGACATGGACTACTTCAGTAACAGCGGAGTTGCAGATGGGACTGAACATCGTACAAATCATCAACAAACATCCCCAGTTCCGACCTTACGATGGAGGGAAAGTCGTCGATGAAGTAGCTGAAGATGGTTGGGCTTAAGACATTACCCTGGGGAACTCCTGCAGTGATGTCCTGAGGCGGAGATGTTTAGCCTCCAACAACCACAACCATCTTCCTTTGTGCTAGGTATGACTCCAACCAGTGAACATTTTTCCCCTTGATTCCCATTGACTTCAATTTGGCTAAGGCTCCTTGACTCAGACAAATGATGCCTTGATATCAAGGGCAATCAACTCACCTCACTAGAGATCAGCTCTTTTATCCATGTTTGAACCAAGGCTGTAATGAGATCAGGAGCTGACTGCTCCTGATCTGCGACAGGTAGATTGGCAAGGTCAAGTAGATTTCTCCCTCTTGTTGGCTCTCTCACGACCTGCCACAGGCTCAGTCTGGCAGATATGTCCTTCAGGACTCTGCCAGTTCGGTCAGCAGTGGTGCTACCAAGCCACTCTTGGTGATGGACATTGAAATCCCCCACCCAGAGTATATTCTACCCTTGATGCTTCTTCCAAGTGGTGTTCAACATGGAGGAGCACTGATTCATCAGCTGAGGGAACAGTAGGTGATAATCAGCAGGAGAGTCCCTTGCCTATTTTTGACCTGATGCCATGAGACTTCATGGGGTTCGGCGTTAATGTTGAGGGCTCCCAGGGCCACTCCCTCTCGACTGTAAGTCACTGTGTTGCCACCTCTGGTAGGTCTGTCCTACCTGTGGCACAGGACATGCTTAGGAATGGTGATGGAGGAGTCTGGGACATTGGCTGTATAATTCAGTATGTTAGGCTGTTGCTTGACTAGTCTGTGACAGTTTTTCCAATTTTGGCACAAGGACGGCACAGTGGCGCAGTGGTTAGCACCGCAGCCTCACAGCTCCAGTGACCTGGGTTCGGTTCTGGGTACTGCCTGTGCGGAGTTTGCAAGTTCTTCCTGTGACCGTGTGGGTTTCCGCCGGGTGCTCCAGTTTCCTCCCACAGCCAAAGACTTGCAGGCTGATAGGTAAATTGGCCATTATAAAAAAAAATTGCCCCGAATGTTGGTAGGTGGTAGAATGGTGGGGATGTAGTAGGGAATATGGGATTAATGTAGGATTAGTATAAATGGGTGGTTGTTGTTCGGCACAGACTCGGTGGGCCGAAGGGCCTGTTTCAGTGCTGTATCACTCTATGACTCTAAATCCCTAGATGTTAGTGAGGAGGACTTTGCAAGGTAGACTGGGCAGGGTGTACCTTTGTCGTTTCCAGTGCCTGGGCCGATGTCGGGTGGTCTGTCTGGTTGTGTTCTTTTTCAACTTTTCTGTGGCAGTTTGTCACAATTGAGTTCGGATGGCAATTAAGAGTCAACCACATTGCTAGGGATCTGCAGTCACATGTAGACCAGATCAAATAAGGATAGCAGATTTCCTTCCCTGAAGGATATTAGTGAACCAGATGGGTTTTTACGACAATCCCGTAGTTTCATGGTCACCATTATTGCTGGACTGGGTGTTTTCTCCTCCCCTTTCACAGACCTACCTCCTTCCTGAGAAAGTATTAATGTCCAGAGATATTTTATCCTCAAAGCAATCTGGTCTGGAAGCTGGCTGGGCTGTTCAATATTGCAGGCTGCCCCAGGGCACTCATTTTCTGCCCGCAGCTGTCTAGCCCAATGCTGTCAAAGCCCAGCCCTCAAAACGGACTAGGCCTCCTGTTGGGACTATTGGGCAGTCAACAGCCATGCTTTGCCAGCCAGCCCAGTCAAAACCCACAAAAGGACAAGATCGACCTCTCCATCTATCAGAACCAAATTTCACCAGAAGTAAAAGAAGACATAATTAGTTATGAATAGTTAATAAGGTTTTGGGACACTCATCATAACCCTGCTCTAAATTTGCACTGATGTTATAAATAAATGGAACAGAAGGACAGCAACATTTTGGTTTGCAACTTCCAACACACCTACTCTACATCTATTCCCCACAGCTTAATGTGAATCACAAATAAATGCATGATGAGACTGCAGAATATTACTTCATTCATGCTGCCCTCTACAATACACTGGAATGTTGTTACTTTTGGCAGATTCAGTGTCCTGAGAAAGTATTCATGTCCAGAAAGATTTTAGCCCCAAAACAATCAGATCCTGGACAGATTGGGACTCAGAGCTCTGTAATCCCAGATACCTATACATTGCAATGCGCAGTATATAAGTAACTACAGTCTAATACGGCACTTACATTAAAACCTCGGTTAATTATTTAAGATGTAGTTGATGGGGATGAAATAGCCACTGCATCAAACACTACAGGTCTGCAATGTTTTCACTGTTTAGCTCCTGCTTGAACATGTTTGCAGGATTATCAGCCAATTTATGTGAGAAGGCTCAGTTGAATGTGCTTTTGCACCTAGAATTTCCCCCAATGAACTGATCTAAGCTATCTAAATAATGACTAGATCCTGTAACAAAATCCTTGTGATTAGACAGAACAGTGATACAGCTGTAGAAGGGTGGAGCAGCTTTAGTTCATTTCCAATCAAATCTAATATTTTTGCATTTAAACTTGTATTAGACTTCAAAAACAAATGCTGATATAAAGTTTCTTATTCTATTAAGCTTAAATAACTGACTGTATTACATACATGCTAATCTTAACAACCTCCATATCCAGTGGTCCAGTGACAGCTCACAAATAACTGAGTGGAGGTGTTTAAGTCAAAGGATCTATTGGAGTTGTATTCTAATGTCCACACCGAGGTTCAACAGAAAACATGCACACGCTTGACCAAAAAAAAAGTTCTACAAAATAAAGAATAATCTAATAGACTCAATGCACTACTGTGGCAAATGTAATATCTAGGCCTTTCCCCGAAATAAACCCAGCAATGTACCTGCCATTCTCCACACACAGAATGGATAGTTTCCTACGTTTCCACAGTGCCGCAAGCAAATGAAGCATTTGGGGGTGATAATACTAATGAAAACTTGGACTATGCTCAGAGCAAGATTCTATTATTAGTAATACAATGTAGCTGCTGTGTTCAAAATGGAGGTGCTGACAATTCAGCCTCTCTGTAGTTGGTGACAGCAAAAGAAGCATTTCTATTTACCACTGGCAGCATTTTGCTTCTAGAGACTGAGAACTAAACCACTTGCAACAGATGATGTCCTCTGTCCCCAGGAGCAACCACAGTATCTCATTTATGCTGCACCTTTGGCTACAGAAGCAGGGCTACCTCTGGGCGTAGTATTATAAAAAATAAACAAGGAATCAGGCTGTCTAACTGCATTCCAACAGCCAACATAATGGTGAGCTGCAAGGAATCTGTCAGTCCAAACTACAAGAAGGCAATTCTTACACCAAAGCCATCTGCAAGTCCGAATCAGTAGTTTGAGGGATTTTGGGGAATGGAAACCCTGATTTATGATGTTAGGATTCTCCGGTCAGTCCTACACAGGATAATCAACATGGAGGCAGCTACCTATCAAATTTGGGATCCCAACCTTGTTCAAGTTGAACTTGTAATAGCTGCAAATTCAGCCTGGTTTCCTTGACAGCCATTCCCAGGCCTCCAACAATTTGTGAAGAACAAAAAAGATAAACCTTTGCACTTTTATCAAAGATTTCATTGGTGGACTGGAAGTCTCTATGAAAGCATTAACTGCCTCTCCCCATCGCCCAGCCATGCCCAATATTATGACGGTGCTTCTATATTTTTTGTTAAGGACTCATGTATTTCAGGATGATGCACATTGTTGTATTTTGGAAAACTGAAAAGGATTCCATGGATTTCTTTTTCACTCAGGTCATTGAAAGGGCACAGAGGTCTTGTTTGAAAACAAGATTTACTGGAAGTTGCCTGTCTTCAGATAAAATACCCAGCAAGGGCTTTTTGACTTGGGAGGAGATGTTTACAGAGAAGCGACAGGTCAAGATTTATAGCGGTCAGGAAGCTTGACTCTTTAGATATTGTTTTTGGTTTCGCTTTGGACAGTGTGGTGGGGTGTGAACTGTTTTGAAGGCAGTTGGAGAAAACCAGCCAAGAGAGCAGTCACCAACAGCACCCGCTTCCATCTCTGAGAACTTCCTGAGAATGAAGTGGTGGAAGAAATAGAAAAAGTGATGTTGCATTTCTCCTGAAAAGCCTGCCAGAAACCCCTAATGCCACACTTCTCCTGCCAAACTGATACTCAATTTCACCTGCAAAGAACTGCTCTAGAAAGATCCCAGTGACAGCCATCTATGCGTATTTGGGATGCCAAACCAAAAAGGGTCAACTGACATCTTTCCATATCTTCTCGTTCGTACTTCAAGAATTAGCAAGTATTTGGCCAAAGTATTCTTTTATTGTCTTTTCTTGTAACAGAGCTCTAAAGAGAAAATCTCTATTTTCCAGTTAACTGGTATGTGTGTGTATGAGAGGGGGGCTAAGGTAACAAGGGAACTTTCATATTTTAATCTGTGTGTTAATGCCTTGCTTCATTACTGGCTAAGTCTTGTTTTATTTAAAAAATAATAATGTTATTGTTTATTAAAGAAACCTGGTTGGTTTATTTTATTCTGGGATAAAAATAGAGTCTATGACTGACCATATCGGTAACTGGATAAACATTTAAATATATGTTGTGACCTGTAGAGAAGCAGAACTAGACAAAAAAGTGCACTCCTCCCGCCTCGATCGTAGCACCAACAACTTGTTAATTAATACAAAAGCAAAATACTACAGATGCTGGAAATCTGAAATAAAAACAGAAATTGCTGGAAATACTCAGGTAAGTATTTTCAGCATTTTCTGTTTTTATAATGTCAACTATAATTGTTCTGGATTCAATGAAATTTGTACATGTCCAGACCATTTACATAACAGAATTAATGTACTTCATTAGATGCAAAGAGCTTTGGGATGTCCTGAGGTCATGAAAGGCACTATATAATTGCAAGTCTTTTTTTGCCTTTAAATCTCAAACCAAAAACTTATTAAACTGGTTCGATAACAACAAAACATGAAAAGCAAAGGCACATTTCCTGAGCAGCAACCATAGGACATCATAACCTTCAGTGACCCAGGGCCTTCCTCCTATACAAGCTACCTTGACTTGAACATATTTTCACCTTAATGTACTGTGAAGATGTTATTTTGATACCACTAGACAGTTCTGCAAAACATCAATGCAATTTCTCCCTTATTAAATATATCTCTCAACCTCTTAGCTGAATGGTGAATAGAATTACATAAAAAGCTGTGTGAACTACACCAGCTTTAAAAAAAGCGAGCCAAGCTAGGAAATAAACAGAAAGACGTAAAGCTAGCAAAGTATACTGTTTTGAAATATACAATACATAATATATAAGATGCTTGTCATGCAGGCTCCCACCTGCCAAGATTGAGGCACATTGGTTTTGTCATATCAACATTGATTTTGAACTGATACTGAAACGAGGAAATGACTTGTTGAACAGATCAGGCGTGGCTGGAAAAAACATTTTCGCATACAGACAGATGGTGCTTCTGTAGACAAAGGGCCATACCCTAACACATTCAACCCATAATGGATGCTGATCACCGGTCAGTGAGGGGGTGGGGAAGCACATTTCAGGGCCGGCTGGGGTGATGCAATCCAAAGCAGCGGGGACTGGTTTGACCAGCTGGTCACATGACTAACTGGCTGTTCCAGGTTTTTTGAACTAGCCACAGAGAGTTTGAACTGAGAAAAAGACTGTTTGCTCCTGGACTGAAAAGGTCTCTCTCCTGTCTGCTCCCATGGTGGCACAGTGGCGCAGTGGTTAGCACCGCAGCCTCACAGCTCCAGGGACCCGGGTTCGATTCCGGGTACTGCCTGTGTGGAGTTTGCAAGTTCTCCCTGTGTCTGCGTGGGTTTTCTCCGGGTGCTCCGGTTTCCTCCCACAAGCCAAAAGACTTGCAGGTTGATAGGTAAATTGGCCATTATAAATTGTCACTAGTATAGGTAGGTGGTAGGGGAATATAGGCAGGTGGGGATGTTTGGTAGGAATATGGGATTAGTGTAGGATTAGTATAAATGGGTGGTTGATGTTCGGCACAGACTCGGTGGGCCGAAGGGCCTGTTTCAGTGCTGTATCTCTAATCTCTTTCTCACAAGCCTCTGAATCCACTGAAGACACATGAACCCCAAGAGAGACAAGTCTCCTACAGTGAACAAAGTTTAAGAATAATAGTGGACCCCAATGAAAAGCATGATCTACCGACAATCAAGGACTCTACAGTGAGCTTGAAGAACCGTAACAACAACTCTTCAGATAATGCCTCAAACTTTTCCACTTTATTTTTCTTCTGCTCTTTTCTGTCTCTATTTCCATGCGTGTATTGGGTATGCATGCTAGCGTGGGTGCGTCGTGCATCCCTAGGCATCAACCGAATTAGAGTTTAAGTTCAAGTTTAATAAATTTCAAATTTTCTTCTTTAAACCTAAGAAATCCAGTTTGTGTTGGTTTCTTTGCCTGATAATTGGTTAGCAGTGAACAAAGATTCACCAAGGGGGAGCTAAAAACACAGTGTTTTAAAAATTAAACCCTGTTACGTAAGACCAGGTATATGCTGAGAGGGACTCCTAGCTACCTTCCTCACTGGGTCGTAACAGAAATTTGGGGGCTACCGTCCTGGATTTTATCCACAAATGAGAAAAACTGGAAGTGGGAAGCCAAATTGTTCCCAATCAAATAGAGCAAGATTTCAATACAGGTTTTCTTGTGGTTGTGTGTGATTGAATACTAACATGTCGGCAACTGAAGCTAACAGCTCCCCAAGCCAGGGTGAAGTAACTTGGTATCAGTTAAAAGCACTGTCTATGGAGGAGTTGAGGAAAATGGCTGCGCAGTGTGAGATCACTGTACATGGCAAGGCTAGGAAGTCTGAACTCCTAAGGCTAGTGGCCAACCATTTTTCCCTTGAATCTGAAGCAGAAACAGGGTTCGAAGTAGACTCAGACAGGGCATTGCAAGCAAAGCTACAACTGGAACACAGGAAACTTGAATTAGAAGGCAGGAAAAAGAGAGAGAGCGAGCGAGCCTTCTAGAAGGAATGAGAAGAAAAAGACAGGAGAAGAAACGAGAGAGGAGAGAGGGAGAAAGAATATTCCAGAAATAATGCGAAGAAAGACAGCTGAAGCAGCTCGAGTTAATTAACTAGGGGACAACAGAGTAACCCCAGTGAAAGCCTGGCCAATATGGAGCAGCGTAATTCAGGGATGGGTACAGAATTGTGAAAACTAGCTCAACTAATTCCAAAATTCAATGAGGAGGATGTCGAAGAATTTTTTTGTGCCTTTGAGAAATTGGCAAGGCAGCTAAAATGGCCAGCTGAGACCTGGCCTCTTTTACTACAAAGCAAGCTAACTGGAAAAGCCCATGAGGTTTACTCCCTGCTGCCAGATGAGAGTTCATCAAATTACGAACTGACAAAAAGTGCTATCCTCGGGGCATATGAGTTAGTACCCAGAGCCTATCGCCAAAAGTTTAGAACCCCCAAGAAGCAAGCTAATCAAACTTACCTGGAGTTTGAAAGAAGAAAGCAGCTGGCTTTTGACCAGTGGCTGAGGGATCTTAAAGTACAGCTCAGCTATGAGAATCTCAGAGAAGTAATTCTGTTAGAGGAATTTGAACACTCTCTCCCACTCTCCATAAAGACACATGTAGAGGAGCAGCGGGTTCAGAGAGCCCGGCAAGCGGCTGTTCTGGCGGATGAATTTGCTTTAATTTATAAGACGGTCTCCCAGGGAGAACCTTTCTTAATCACCCCCACAAAACCAAAAAGGACAAAATGTGATAAAGTGATAGGAGCCCAAGCAGTCCTGGGAGAGAAACGAAAGCAGGAGACACAGGGGGCCCTCCTCTGGCCAAAAAGGAAGATGCTGTGAGCAAGAGTGAGACCCGGAGACCTGTGTGCTTCCATTGTACTAAGGCAGGGCATTTAAAAGCTGACTGCTGGAAACTGAAGGGAAATCCTGTCGGGTTAATCAGGATACACCCGCTCATTGAAGAAGGGACCCTAATGGAAATCACAGCAGAACAAGCTGTGGCTTTAACTGCAATAAAAGTGAGATCCAGGAAGCTTACAGCTGCAAGTGCAGGAAAATTCAATAGGATTCTTGAAGGTCATCAAGGTTTTGTGTCCGAAGGGAAAGTAACCCCATACCCCTCGAGTGGGGCAAACAAGCCTATAGTAATTCTCAGGGACAAAGGGGCCACTAGATCCCTTTTACTGGGAAAAGGCCTGACCTTTCCCCCAGAGAGTGCAGTGAACACCAGAATTGTGGTGAATGGTATTGGAGGGCAGTGTGTGCCTGTACCTGTACACCGGGTGCACCTGGAATGCGACCTAGTTTCGGGACCGGTGATCGTAGGGATGTCCCTAGTTTGCCTGTGGACAGGGTTGACCTGCTCCTAGGTAATGATCTGGCAGGGGTAAAGGTGGCAGCCCCTCCCTCCAACAGTGAAAAAAATACTGCAGGAGGTCAGAGAGACAGGGCAGTGGCAGGAGACGGACCCCTGCAACTTTCCTGAATGTGCAGTGGATCAGGCCATGATCAAACCAGCTCCCCCAGAGGAGATTGAATTAGCACTGCAGGCAGATGACCAGGTCTGTCTGTCTGAGACTTTCTTTGGAAAGTTAGGAGACCCAGGGAATGAATTAAATGGATTTTCCCTAGGTGAGGCTCAGCGAGCTGACCCAGTATTTTGAGAGTCAACACAGGCTGCCCAGTCTGAAAGTGAAGCGGAGGGAGTCCCTGATTGCTACTGTTTAAAGAATGAGGTACTGATGAGGAAATGGAGTTCTCCTCACAGACCTGAGAGCAAGCAGTGGACAGTAGTTCACCAGTTAGTGGTGCCGTAGAGATACCGGAGAGAAATATTAAGAAGGGCCCATGAGACTACAGTGGCTGTACATGCCGCTATGCGAAAGACCAAAGCCCGCATAAGACAGCAGTTTGACTAGCCAAAGCTCCACAAAGATGTGGTGGAGTACTGCAGGAGTTGCCACATGTGCCAGGTTGAGGGGAAGCCCCAACCTACAGCGAAACCTGCACCCCTAAGTCCTGTACCAGTGTTAGGAGGACCCTCCAGCAGAGCGCTGGTGAACTGTATGGGACCCCCGCCGAGAACAAAAGGGTAAAGGCAGGCACAAGGCTGGCAAAAGGTTAGAAAGGGCAGGGAAAAAATTGACCAAGAGGGCAGGTTAAAGGAAGTCTGGGAGGAATCCCAGATGAAAACCCCTACTGTACAGTCAGCCAACCCCGTAAAATTTAAAAAGTAAGACCCCACTTCCTCCTATGTAAATGCTGACACTGGAAGCTCCCCACCAGAGTTGTTAACACCATTTACAGGAACCCGCAGAGACAAAGACAGACCTCTGGGGGCAGAGAAACGTGAGAGTGATGCCTCACCTAGCTGAAGTGCCACAGGGAAGTGCAGTAGAGTCTGCACAAATACCTGCAGGCAGGAGTGTCCCAGAGGACAAAGGGGAGATTAGCAAAGAATCCTCCCCCGCAGTCAGAAAAAAGGGAACCACCCATCCCCATAAAGTCAAAGGCCTTTGCATGACTCAGCAAAGCACCGAAGGAGTGTTCAAGATAGACCCGTCCAGTACTGACTCTCCTGAAAAACAACAATTCCAACTTAGGGCTAATTAAACATAACCATCTCAAAGACCCTAGGCAACCATGGAAATGGGCAAACTGAAGAAAAGCTTCCCAAAGAACCACATGTTTATTGGGATTCCAAAAAAGGGGCAATTAAAGCAGCACTGGCACCAGCACAGAGAGTTTGAACTGAGAAAAAGACTGCTCATGGACTGAGAAGATCTCTCCTGTCTGCTCCCATCTCTTTCTCACAAGCCTCTGAATCCACATGAATCCCAAGAGAGAAAAGTCTCCTACAGCAAACAAGGTTTAAGAATAATACTGGGCCCCAACGAAAAGCGTGATCTACCTACAATCAAAGACTCTACAGTGAGCTCGAAGAACCGTAACTAAAACTCTTGGATAGTGCCTCAAACTTTTCCACTTTATTTTTCTTCTGCTCTTTTCTATCTCTATTTCCATGCGTGTATCGGGTATGCACGTATCGTGTATCCCTAGGCATCAACTGTATTAGAGTTTAAGTTCAAGTTTAATAACTTTCAACTTTTCTTCTTTAAACCTAAGAAAACCTGTTTGTGTTGTTTTTTTTGCCTTATAATTGGATAGTGGTGAACAAAGATTCACCAAGGGGGAGCTAAAAACACAGTGTTTTTTAAAATTAAACCCTGTTACGGTAAGACCAGGTGAAGGCTGAGAGGGACCCCCCGACACCTTCCTCACCTGGTCATAACATGGTTCTAAAGAAAAAGATAACATTTTGCATTTTAAAGCTGCATTTGAATTTGCTTTAAAAATCAGTAGCGTTTTCATATGGAAGATTTGCAAGAGCAAATATATCAAGCTGTTTTATAAAGTTCTGAGCATTTAAGTATGTAAGAAATAAAACATCAAAAAGCCTGAGGCATCTGTGCAACATTACTTGTTCATGTTTTTGCTTTTTAAATAAAGACTGCAATAAATGGGAATATTACAACTAGAATAGATGAAAAGAGAATACCTGGCATATAACTTTCCTTGTCTTTTAATAAAGGTCTACAAAGCAATGCTCCATCTATCAATTAGCAAACTTTCTATTTGATAGTAAATTAAGTTTAAGAATTAAGGTAAGTGTGAACCTTTATAGTTCAATGAAAAAAAGCTGAATGGTGACAGTTTCCATACCAGCTGCTTTACAAGCTGTTGCTTAACTGTTCAGTTGTTTTGGCCAAAACTGCTTACTATTCCAGCATCATCCTGGAATGTAAAGATAACCCCTGGCTTCTTTGCTCGAGTGCAAACCGTCTTCTTAAACTCCTCTCTCCTCCACCCTCACCTCCAACAAGTGCAAGGAGCTCATGGCACTAAGATTGAGACCATCCAGTCACTGGCTACGCCACTTCCCACCCTTCCACTTGCCCATCTGGTCAAACTTCCTTTAAAGTACCGCTGTCCTAGCCCTGAATTCACAGCTTTCTCCAGTTTTCTCCTATCTTCCCTCAAGCCCTCTCTGAGCTCATCTTGCCCATGAGACCCACCTCCTGGTCCCTTCACCTTATTCCCACTAAACTGCTGACCACACAACTTCCCTTCCGGTCTCCTATGCTAGATGATATTAACAGTTCTCTCTCTTCAGGTACCTGCTGTCTCTTCTTCAAATCTGCCATCATCACCACTCTCCTCAAAAACTAACCTTTGGCTCCACCACCCTTGCATAATACTGTCTCATCTCCAACCTCCCTTTCTTCTCCAAAGTCTTTGAATGTGTTGTCATCTCCCATCTTTCCCAGAACTCCATGTTTGAATCTCTCCAATCGGATTTCTGCCCATCCCACAATACTGAAATGGCTATCAGTAACAAATGATATCCTATGTGACTATGACAAAGGTAAACGATCCCTCTTCGTTCTTCTCAATCTGTATGCCGCCTTTTGCATGCTTGACCACACGTTCCTTCTCCAATCCCTCTCCAATGGCATCCAGTTGGGTGCGACTGCACTCACCTGATTCCATTATTATCTATCTAATCATAGCAACAGCTCCTCTTCCGGCTCCCACACCGTTACTGCTGGTCTAACCCTGGCCCCCTCCTATTTCTCATTTACACGGTACCCTCGGTGACATCCTCTGAAAGCACAGCATCAGTTTTCACAGGTACGCTGACGACACCCAGCTCTACATCACCACCACCGCTCTCGGCTCCTCCAGTGTCTCTAAGTTGTCTGACATCCAGTACTGGATAAGCAGAAATTTCCTCCAATTAAGTACTGGGAAGACTGAAGCAATTGTCCTCATTCCCCACTACAAACTCCATTCCCTAGCACGGACTCCATTCCTCTCCCTGGCAACTGTCTGAGACAGAACTGCTGTTCACAACCTTGGTGTCATATCTGAACCCGAGAGAAGCTTCTGGCCACATATCCACACCATTAAGACTACCTATTTCCACCTCCATATCATATGACTCCATCCTTGCCTCAGCTCATCTGGTGCTGAAACCCTCAATCAAGTCTCTGTTACCTCTAGACTTGACCATTCCAACATACTCCCGCTGGCATCCCACATCTACCCTCCGTGAACTTGAGGCTATCCAAAACTCTGCTGCCCGTGTCCTTACCTGCACCAAGTCCCATTCACCCATCTCGCTGACCTACACTGGCTCACAATTAAGCAACACCTTGATTTTAAAATTGTCATCCCTGTTTTCCAATCCCTCACCTTCCCCTATCTCTGTAATCACCTCCAAACCTCAAAACCCTCCGAAAGATCTGCACTCCTCTAATTCTGGCTTCTTGAGCATTCCCAATTCTAATTGCTCCACCAGTGGTGGCTATGCCGTTAGCTGCCAAAGCTCTAAGCTCTAGAATTTCATCCATAAATCTATCTTTTCTTCCTTAAAACTTGCTTCTTTGACCAAGCTTTTGGTCATCTGTCCTAACATCACGCTGTGTGCCTCAATGTCAAATTCTGCTTTATAATGCTTCTGTGAAGCACCTTGGGACATCTTATATGTTGAAGGTGTCATATAAATTTTTGTTGTTGTAGAAGTCACTGCCACATTAAGCACTCAATGCAAGTTATTATAACTAACATGCTACCCATTGCTGCCAGTGATTTTATAACTTATTTTGAATCTAGTTTCTTTTCCAGCTCCTCTAGTAGGGCAAACTGAAATCTTGGCATTACAAATGAATCCTTCCACTCAATCCATCGATGGCTTTAGCAAATGATCTGTGTTTGCAAAACCACTTTGGATTTTATGGACTACACATTGCATAAAAGAACATGGGCTCATACAGAATAAAATACACAACACAAATTGGATTTTCCAGGACTTGAGCATGAAATAATTCTTCACCATTAGTCTTCCTGTAGCCCCAATAACCTGTGCTTAAACACCAGAGGAAGGCCTGTGAAAATGCACTTACCTAGCTGAGAAAGGATTTATTAAAGGTAGCAAAACATAAAACTACACAGAAAGTAAAGTTTGGGCTAACTTCCACATTCTTGTATTTGCAATTGTAAATTATGATGTTCTGAGCAATCAGAAGCAATGCTGAATAACACAGGACCTTCTCAAGTCACTGAAACCAGCCACAGTCAGTGCTCGAAAACATCCCAAACTAAGTGGAGAATGACAAGGTGCTGTTCAGCTTTGATCAGTTGATAAACAAAGCAGCCTGCCATCCTGCAGGTATTTCATGTGTTTCACATTCCCTCTCTAGTGTATCTGGTTGCTCAAGGCCTGTTACAGCTCTTCTGTATCCTACCAACTTTATCAGAGATTTATTTCATTCCATTGATGATTCACTTCTTCTGACTAAAGTCTGAGTAAAAATTATTTCTAACTGCCAAGTAAGTTTGGGGATGCTTAAGGAAACAATAGGCTGATTTGCCAAGTGGCAAGTTTTTTGTTATAAACAATCTTTACTACACTAAACACAATCTAAACCCTTAAGTTTTGTTATGTTTAATAATCTCAAAGATCCAAGTGGCTCAGCATTTAATGTTACGTTATAGACCAAAAGGAGCTACAGGATCCAACTTGCTCTAATTCAATATATAATATATAACAAAACAATTTCAACTAAAATTAAATTTGAAATCTATTACACATCAAGCTACTGGTTTATTTTATGTCTTGTGTCAGTTTTAAGAAGTTTCCTCTCTACACCGAGTGTGTGTTTATAAATTTAATAATGTTTGCCTCTATAACCTCAAAATCCAACTTTCTGATCTGTTCATTGTAACCTTGCTCCAGATTACCCAAGATTACCCATGATCAACGCCACAGTACAATGCAATGATATGAAAATTTAGGAGCACCATTACATCTCCCATGTTGTTGTATGCAGGCCCGGCCGTGTTCCTGTTTTCTGATTTACTCTGTTTTTCACAACAGAAACACCATCAATTTGTTGAAAAATAATTTAGCTTCCTTTCTGTTCCCATTACAATTGTCTGCTCGTCGACAACCAGCTCAGGAAATATAGAAAATGGGGCCGCTCCAATCTTACCTCAAAAGTTGACATCTTTTCCTCAATGTCCTCTTATCTTACTGACCACTTTGCCACTAGCCCCTCAGCCAGAACTGACCATTCGCCTCCAACCTCTCTCACGCAACCCCAAATCACTCCTGTTCAGCCCTGGATATCCACCATCTGGCCTGCATACGTCATGGGAGATGTAATGTGCTCCTAAATTTTCATATCATTGCATTGTACTGTGGCATTGCTCATGGGTAGTCTTGGGTAATCTGGAGCAAGGTTATTAGGCTTTACTATTAATCTGGCCTGTCCCTTTGAGGCAACTGCTCAAGTGATCCCTGTGGGTACCTAGGTAATTGCAGCTGCTTGTAAATTTCAGGCTCCAAGTCAGAAGACCCCAGTATTAAACGTCTGCCTTTCTTTCTCTTCTTTCAAAATTATTTTCCATCTGTAACATTGTATGATGCCTGGAGTGTGACCGACACAATTTTATTTTTATACATACTAATCTCCCATGACCACTCATGCAGAAAACTAGATTTGTAAAACAAGATGTGAAATGTTAAATTCATGAAATGAGAGATATTTATTATAATTGCAGTGAGCGAGTCAATGATGAATTTATATAATACTGGCTCAAAAATTGCTGTCAAAATAATGGTGAGGCTAATAGCACTCGCCACTTTCAACTGCAAATACCACAGCAACTTCAGGTGAGGGCAGTTGCGCAAGTAAATGTGGAAATTGAGAAAGTGCTGTCCAAGATGCGCTGCTCCGCCACTAATTTCATGAAGAGCATCACGTTGTCTGGCTCCTCATTCAAATGCATTGAGCAGTGTGAAGTTGCTGTAATGCATGGTAAATACAAGGTAAACTCGCTACAGAAAATTAAATCAAGTCATTTCAAGTCTAAGTATCCCTTTAGTGACCTGATTAATGTTAATTACTGTCAGTCAACCTCGCTGGCAAAAAATTAACAATTACAAGTGTGGAGTTTCATTCCTTTAGGTTTTATTTGTTGGAACATTTCTCAAAACTGTTTTTTCATCTCTTTTTTTCTCTCTCTCTTAATCCAATCTTTCTTTCCCCCTTTTCCAACTCTAACTTACACCTCCATGTTCAGGCCTTGCTCTGTTCATTTCATAATCCTTCAATCTGATTTGTTAAGGAGATACAAAGTTGCTTGTCCAGATGCCCTGTAGACGCTGTTGGCACCATTTCCATCTCCCATTTCCAGCAACTTGCAAGGCTGAAGTTTAATGGCGATTAAACAGAGCAGGGCAAGTCTAACTAATGGCAGGCGCCATTGGAAACTGAATTAATTATTGATGTGACTTTAAGGATTGTGCACAAGGGTAGTGGGATTACAGGCGATTCCCTGAACACCTTCAAAACTGAGCTGGGCTGTGTTGGGGCAGGAGGAACAATATAGAGCTGATGTTAAGGACATGGATCAGGCTGATTTTAACATTTACTACATTTGGAATCTTAGATATGCTGTTTAAGGGTAGCGGCTCCGCACAAACCTTTTTTAAAATAGCAAATAATGATTTCAAAATCTTGTTTGAAAATTCAGATTTATTTTAAGATTGGAAATTATTTGCAAAAAGTAGGTGATGGGTATATACTTTGCTGGCTCTGGGGGCAGTGAGTTGGATCAACAGGGTGTTCTGAATCAGTGGCTCCTGTTGCCTCTTGGTCACTGATTCCAGGGTGTCTCAATTGAGACTCAGCTACATGACACACTTAAGTTGAAGTCAAGAGTTTGAGAGTTGGGGGTGTAGTGGCTTTTGCTTATGATAGTTCAGGTTGCTACAGGCTAATTTGGCACTGGGCTACTGATATGCTGTAAATGAGAGCTGCTGCAGACTTGCGATTGTGACTCCACATTTGTAGTAACGTAAACGAATCAAAAACATGAGAGAGATTGTATTTTCTATGGATTGAGGCATCAGTTGTTTACCAGAGCCTGCAGTTGCATTGGCTCTGGCTGACTGCAAAGGCTGAAGTGGGGGAATCAGCAGTTCAATGCTATGAAGGCAGAGAGACAGACGAGGACACGGAGATGGTCTGTGGGAGCGCAGCAGCTGTCAGGATTGTAGGGAGTGGGAGAGAAGCAGGTGGACCTAGACATTGGGACAATGTCACAAAGCAAAGGTGGTTATGATAGAATTGGAGTAAAATTGTAAAAGAAAAAGAACGACCTGCATTCATATCGCACATTTCACAACCACAGGATGTCCCAAAACACTCGACAGCCAATGAAGTATTTTTGAAGTGTAATGTTGTAATGTAGAAAATGCAGGAGCCAATTTGCACATAGCAAACTGTGATAGTGTGTTAGTGGTGCAGAACACCTTTGGAGAACACTCCTCCTAGTCTTTGCATAGTGACATGGAATTTTTTAATGTCCACGTGACAGCGCAGACTGGGCCTCGGTTTAACATTTCATTCGCAAGACGGCACCTCCAATAGCACAGCATTCCCTCAGAAATGCACTGTAGTGTCGGCCTAGATTTTGTGCTCAAGTTTTTGGAGTGGAACTCAAACCCATGACCTTCTGACGCAGAGGCAGCAGTGCTACCACTGAACCACGGCTGTCATATGTGTACAAGTGTAGGAACGGAGACTGGTGTGTTGAAGTCAGGAGCAGAGCTTTGGCATATCAGATTGAACAGAAGGAGCAAGAGGAGAGAACTGGTCATAATGTAAAATTTAAGTTAATGAATATTCATGGTCATGAAGTAAAGCATGGCAAACTTTCAGCCTTTTGATGTTTCCGTTAAGTCAAAAAGCTACCTATATTATCAGTTATAGCTAAACGTCAAAGGAATAGTGATACATGATAATTTTTTTTCTTGTACGTGCTATAAGAAATGGGATACTTTTGCTTTTAGAATTGCCAAGACACGCACTGTCTTGATAATGATATAGATAATTGACAATAGGTTGTTAATCATTGACAATGCATCCAATTCTAAAGCAGAACAAAGCCACTTACCTACAAAGTCTGTCTTGGACAAAACTTAAACTGAAACCCTCCTCTTCGCAGAACTCAAGCAAAGGTGAAGATGGGCAACATTTATCTACAGATTGCATATTCTTTGTGCAATAAATTTAAGTACATTTGGAGAGTGTCATTTATCTCCAACATGGAAACGTATTCTCTTATGCCTCCTCCCCATACTACAAAATCAATCCATAAAAACCTCTCCGTTCCAGAATTATGTTGAACTGAGACTTTACGCCGTTAAGAGGCAATTACCTCCTGCAGCCACAACAGCAAATTGAAGCTGAGAAAGTAACATTAATGAATCATTAAATTCAAAAATGACAACTGCAAAGCCTGAATTACTGCATTGTTCGAAAAAATATACCCTTACTATCTAACCAGTTCGTTGCATTCGAATTAGATTTAAGCAGAAAGTTTAACAACTGAGAAAACAAAATTGGCCTGTAGGCCATAAAAAAATCCTACCTCTTTAAATGTTCACAAGAGCTCTGGTGGAACCCATCCCCCATCCCCAGCATTTTGTTTAATTTCTGAACTACTCCAGAAAACCTCACTTCACTGTTTGATGGAGAGTGGTGGAGGGGAAGAGAAAATTGCAGAAATACTAAACAATTCGTAAAGACCACAAACCAACTCGAGAGAAGTCATCAAAGCTCACCAACAACCCCTGTCCCTACCAACTGGGAAACTATTGTAGAGAGAAAAAGCCCAGAGTTTTACACAGAGCAGACGCTCGCTCTCTCTCTCTGACCCACCTTTCTGTCCGATCGCACCGCTAAATGTTGCAATCAAGTAGAAAAAGATGCCGAGCTTTCTGATACGTTTTCCTCTCAGCGTTCCAGCCTCCATGCCGAGATGAGAAGGGAAGGCATAATGCGGCGGAGTTGTCCAGCAGTCGCACTCCGGCTCTCTCTCAGTCAGTCTCTCTCGCTGCTGCTGCTGCAATTTGGACCCAATCCTCAATCACATTCACTCACTGGTCAACCACTTCCTCCGCTTCCGCCCATCCCACAATGCAGCCCGTCTGCTGGACACACTCCCCAGGACCCCTGGCTGGACATGGTCTTCTCTGCCTCACCCGCCTCCTCTGTCACATTCGCGCTATTGACTGCTGCAACCCTATCTTCAGCACTTTGGCAACTTGTGCCCAGACGTTCGTCCAGTTGTGTTGCACCTTAACTTTTTTTGGACAACATACACGCACTATAATTATACTTAACTTTGTATTTACAGTCAGCAATATGTGACAAAGCAGCTTAGAGAGGACAAAGTACAGATGGTGCCAGCATTTTCTGTTTTTATTTCAGATTTCCAGCATCCGCAGTATTTTGCTTTTATTTAAGTATTTGGTATTGGATTCAAAGGTGGGGAAGGGGGTTGGTTTCAGGCATGGTTTTTTCGGGTGTGTGGGGAATGAACTGGCCTCAGTACCCTCCTGCTCTGCAGGAGAAATCATCCAGGGTTCCCATTTCTTGCACAGGGGGATAGAATGGGGTTGATCAGTGATGCTGCTCTAATCGAAAAGACTGCTGAATATCGTATCCCAACATGATACACTATATTTAGAGGGGGGAGAAGAAAATTCACAAAGCCTGATTGGTGGGAAATACATAGTGGTTGATCTTGAAAAATCATGATCTGAATGCTCTGCGTTAACACGTAGTAACTGAACTCAGTAACATTTGGAAAGACAAAAGCAAAATACAGTGGATGCTGGAAATCTGAAATAAAAACAGAAAATGCTGGAAATATTCAGCAGGTCTGGCAGCCTCTGTGGAGAGAGAAACAGAGTTAACATTTCAGGTCCATGACCTTTCATCATCGATCTGAAATGTTGGGCTGGATTTTTAAAAGTGGGCGAGGGTCCGGATCAGAGGTGGTCAGGTAAGCAATTTGGCACTATTGGCCTCCATGCCGGTTTGCTGCTACAATTCCGACCCCGGGGCATTTTGAATGAGGACAGCTCGGGTCGGATCAGCTCCCTGCCACTCCCCAGCGGGCAGCCAATTGAGTCCAATTATTGCCAATTACCTACACCAATTGGAACTCCCAATCAGTAATGCAGGCAGCCCATGTCTAGGCCAACGTGGTGGTGATGGGGGTAGGGGGTTGGGGAGGTGGTGGGCGATGAATCAAGTGAGAGACACCTCCCCCAATCTATAGCGGCCACTGGGCCATCCCCTGGAGGAATTGCGCCTTCAGGATCATGGCCAGGCAGCTGCGGCAGTTTTATAAATTGGACGGCAAGCCTGCTTCCTGGCCTTTAATTGGCTGAGCATTTGCAAAACATGCTTAAGGAATGCCGTATGTGGCCAAAACCCAGAACCAGTCCCCATTTCCAGTTCCCAACCCCGATTGAAAATCCAGCCTGTTAACTCTGTTTCTATCTCTACAGATGCTGCCAGATCTGCTGAGTATTTCCAACATTTTCTGTTAATATTTGGAAAGATATGGTCTAATAGCTTCTCAATTACCATCTGCCAGCGAGCCACAGTTGTCACACAGTAATACAGGAAAACTTTTGTATAAGGCATGACACAATTAATTACTTCCTGCAAAAATGTAAATATTTCTTAGGGAGTTTGATGAAATTATAGTTCAGAAATATTTAATTTTCTCCCTTCAGAACAGGTACATTAAGCAAGGCAGGGATGGGTTATTCTGTAATCGGATTAGATCTGATATCTGTCAAAATTTTGGTTAATTTACCTACATCGAAATAGTGCTTGTTGAAATAATAGCCACAGCAGGAATTGGCATCATGCCAGTGTGAATTCAATTGTATGCTGCTATAAGCTGCTCATGGTTTATACCCAAAGTCCCTGTACTATCCACCATACCAATTATTATTTGCTATAACTGCCTTTACATGCCATGTATCCCATTCTTTTTGCCAATTCACCTGACCCCATTTCATTCTTGACAAAAGGTGTCAGCCAACAAACTGACCTGGACTGGTTAGGCTGAATGACGTCTTTCTGTGCTCTTATCAAAAATGGGAGTCATGGAGCCATAGGCATGATGTATCTGTAGTAATACTCCTTTCAGTTTCCCAATACGTTAACAGGTATAGCTGACGGAAAGTTTGATAATACTGCCTCAAAGCGTGAATAGCTTGCGTGTCATGGTTCCTTGAAAATGTAGCAGTTGCCAATTTACCCACAAAGCTCAGTCTTCACAAACAGGAAATTAAAGAAGTTCCAGGCCCAAAAACACAGTGGCCTGAATGTCCAGGGAGCGGGGTTGCTGTTGGCAGTGGTGGGTGTGGGGGAAGGCATATTTTGGGTGTACAGTAGCCTGTGACTTCCGCCAATGACTGTGCCAAGGTTTGTGGAGTCAGGACAGTACCCATTTTGCACAGTATTGGTGGGCAACCATATGCCACCAGGGTTTTCATTTAGGGCACTCACCTGCAAAAGAGAATGGAAAGTCTGGCTGAAGAATGGGTCTGCTCAGGGTGGATTGGGGGTTGGGGCCTGCAGGTGAATGGGGTCTCCTCCAGAAGCATTAAAAAAATACCTCCTTTGGAAGCCTTTGTAAGAGGTCCATGGAGGAAGGGAAGGGCAGCTTTTGCCAGCGACAGAAAAGCGAGAACACCTGACATAGGGAAAACCCAACACTGACCATTCATCCCAACAGGCAATGCTCGAAGCTGCTGTGCAAGACCAGCATATCTGAGTCTCGGCCTGATTTGTGACCATTTTGGAGGATTCCCTCTGAGTGTACTGGAATAGCTTCGGACTTTTCGCTCCAGTGTATATTCTCCCAATTTAGGAGATGAGAAGCTACAGCTGATAGAAATGCACTTTGCTTCTTCAGTACTATGATATTTAAATGCTAAATCTCCCTCCCCTTTTCTGCCCCGTTACCACAGCTGATTATAACTTGGAAACAACCAAGGGAAAATGGATTTAAAACAAATTGTGAGCCTTGGAAGTGAAAGTTGTTATTTAAATATCACAATACAACAGTACAAGATATGAAGCAACAGCTGGTGGGAATGAACTTCAGTTATATGCATCTCGTCACCCAGCAAACTAGGGCATTCACCACAGGTGAGTCATGGCGTCCCCACTGAGAAGCAGCAACTTGATACTGTACTTGCTCATTCCATTTAGATGACATTTAGAGCAGATTAGAAGGTTGAGAACATGCATCTTACAATCTCACCAAGGGAAAGCAGTGGGGAAGCAAACATTGCTGCGGGGACACACATTTCAAATGGTGAGTTAAAATGGTTGGAGTTTCATTGGAATGCTATGTGATCATTTATTGGCAAGAGGTAAAATATAACTGTTGGAGTTGGGGGCAAACATATATATATGGTAGTGAAGGCAGACAGGATTTGACCAGCATATTGGGAGAGGCCGATATGACTGCTCCTGTAAGGGCACCAAGGCTGCTTTTAATTAAAGTCTCATTAATCATTCTTTGGCACACCAGAAAGCTGGCTTTGTATTAACTGGGGTCACTTCTCCTTCCTTCTCTTCCACTTCCTTGTTCTCCTCTTTGTCCTTCACAGGAAAAGTGTAGGTTACCTTCCAGCTTTCAGTATTTCTTATTGTCTGGGTTCCGTTTGTCTAGTAGCAAAGTTGTGCAGAACACGGCAAACACAAATATGGTTGTAGAGTAGTGCCTCACCTGACCTGTTCAAATGTTGGACATGCTGCTTCAGCACCACGATGATATATCTGACAAGAATTTAGTTGGAGGCATGATCCTCAATGCATTTTCTTCTGTCCTCAGTTTTCCATCTGTCCGGATTTTTATTTCTATTGAAACCAATGGAAATAAAAATCAAGAGAGATGTAAACAGGCCATTGATTTGCTATCACTCATTTTACATTATTGCACATAGTCAAGATCTATCTTATAGTTTGTAATGAGGTTGGTGCGCACATATAGGATGGCTTCAAGTTTTTTCCCCCATGAAATCACCCCATTTAGTTAGACAGAGGGATACAGAACGAAGGCGGGTAGATAGAGTTGCGATACACATCACCCATGATCTATTTGAATGGCGGAATAGGCTCAAGGGGCTAAATGCCTATTCTTGTTCCTATGTTCCTATGAATCAGGAGTTCAGCACTGAGGCCTGCCTTTATGATCTCATGGGCAGCGCATGCTTCCAGACAGGGGCAGCTTCTTGAGCGCAGTACTGTAGAATCTGCCCTTGTAGTGTTGATTGTTAGTGGAAGGAAGTGGATGGTCTGCATAGGATGTTAGCTCTGTTAGAATAGACATCTTATTGCAAAAGGCAATGGTCATCACCTATGGGAAAGGGCAGTTAACATCTTATTCAATTGGCAGGACTGAAGAGATCAGGGATCATGGGCAGGAGTGGCAGAAATCGGGGGTTGAGCACCTGGAGTGGGGAAATTGGAGTTTGGGACTGGAAGTGGGGGAGGTTGGGGAATTGAGGCTCGGGGCTGGGAGCAAAGAAGGCCGGGGTTGGGAGTGGGGTGGAGGCATTGGGGCCAGGAGTGGGGGAGGGTGGGGTAGGGAGTTGGGGAAGCCAGGGGATTGGAAATAGAGGGAGGTCAGGGGCCAGGGCCATTAAATGGTCATAAAATGACAAGCAGTTCATGCTTATTTTTCTGATTTATACTGTAAGGCTTCTCACCAGTAGTGCAACCATATAACCTTTCTCCATTGTTTCTTGAGGTATACAGTCAGGTGTGGGGTCAGATTGAGTCAGTGCTGGAAAATGAGAAAGATGGAATTTGACAGTTGCCAATGCATTATACAGAAAACAAACAGTGCGCACATAATTACAATGATATGAACATACGAGTTAGGAGCAGGAGTAAGCCACTCAGCCATTCAAGCTTGCTCCGCCATTCAATAAGTTCATGGCTGAACTGATTATTCCACATTTCCACCTACCCCCGATAACCTTTCACCCCCTTGCTTATCAAGAATCTATCTACCTCTGCATTAAAAATATTCAAAGATTCTGCTTCCGCTGCCTTTTGAGAAAGAAAATTCCAAGGACTCACAACCCTCTGAGAGAAAAAATTTCTCCTCATCTCTGTCTTAAATAGGTTATTTTTAAACAGTGACCCCTAGTTCTAGATTCTCTCACAAGGGGAAACATCCTTTCCACATCCACCCTGTCAAGACCCCTCAGTATCTTATATGTTTCAATCAAGTTGCCTCTTACTCTTCTAAATTCCAGCGGATACAAGCATAGCCTGTCCAATCTTTCCTCATAAGACAGCCCGCCCATTCCAGGTATTAGTCAAGTAAACCTTCTCTGTACTACCTCCAATGCATTTACATCCTTCCTTAAATAAGGAGACGACTACTGTATACAGTACTCCAGATGTGGTCTCAACCATGCCATGTATAGCTGAAGCATAACCTCCCTACTTTTGTATTCAATTCCCTTCGCAATAAATGGTTACATTCTATTAGCTTTCCTAATTACGTGCTGTACCTGCATACTAACCTTTTGTGATTCATGCACTAGGACACACAGACCCCTCTGCATCTCAGAGCTCTGCAATCTCCCACCATTTAGATAATATGCTTCTTTTTTATTCTTCCTGCCAAAGTGGACAATTTCACACTTACCCACATTAAATTCCATTTGCCAGATCTTTGCCCACCCACTTAACCTATCTATATCCCTTTGTAGCCCCCCCTTATTTCCTCTTCACAACTTACCTATCTTTGTGTCATCAGCAAATTTAGCAACGATACCTTCGGTCCCTTCATCTAAATCATTTATATAAATTGTAAAATGTTGAAGCCCCAGCATAGATCCCTGTGGCACACCACTCGCTACATCTTGCCAATCAGAAAATGACCCATTTGTGCCTACTCTCTGTTTCCCATTAGCCAACCAATCTTCTATTCATGCCTATATGTTACCCCCTACACCATGAGCTTTTATTTTCTGCAATAACCTTTGATGTGGCCAAGTGCCTTCTGGAAATCTAAGTACAATACATCCACCAGTTCCCCTTTATCCATAACACATGTAACTCCCTCAAAGAACTCCAATAAATTGGTTAAACATGATTTCCCTTTCTCTAAAATAACAATTAATACTGACAATTCTAACTTAAAAATAAAACCTTGATGCCCATTCAGACCTGGAAGATTTCAGGTTTGATCTAAAGTATGTTCAGTAGTTAACTCTGTAACCCCACAAACAGTGGCTACAGTGCATATCATCTACAAGATGCACCGCAGAAACTCGCCAAGGCTTCTTCAACAGCACCTCCAAAACCTGTGACTTCTACCACCTGGAAGGTCAAGGACAACAGATGTATAGGAATACCACTGCCTGCAAGTTCCCCTCCAAGTCACACATCACCGTTCCTTCAGCATTGCTGGATCGAAATCCTGGAACTCCTGACCTAACAGCAGTGTAAGTGTTCACTACATGAACAGCAGCAGTTCAAGAAGAAGGCCCACCACCACCTTTTTTTTATTATTCATTCGCAGGATGAGGACATCTCTGGTAAGGCCATCATTTATTGCCCATTCCTAATTGCCCTTGAGAAGGTGGTGGTGAGCTGCCTTCTTGAATACAACTGAATGGCTTGCTAGGCCATTACAGAGGGCAGTTAAGAGTCAATCACATTACTGTGGGTCTGGAGTCACACATAGGCCAGACCAGATAAATACGACAGATTTCCTTCCCTATAGGTCATTAGTGAACCAGATGGTTTTTTTTTGACAAACAGGTAGTTTCATGATCGTCATTACTGGTACTAGCTTTGTATCATTGGATGAACAATTAATGCCAGCTTTGCCAATGTTGCCACATCCTGAAGAATGATACAGAAAAGAACTGATCACAGTAGGTGTAATTGGACCGGCACTACAGTGAACTCAGTGCCTCTGGTTGGGCAAGGTACTGCAGTGATCTCAGCACTTCTGGTTGAGATAGACCAGTCAGGACTCCCACTATTACCCAATCATCAGCTTAGCTGTGATGTCTTCTGTGGCTGAATAGCTTGCTGTCGACTCACAAGATTGACACTGGAATAAATTGACCCTAGGGCGAGATACCGGGGCAATTTACACGAGGAAATAGACAACCCTTTTAGAGGTTGTGAGGAAACCATTGAGAATAAAAGTGTTTCATATTTTCAGCAGTCTCCTGGATCAGGGAAAAGCATCAGACAACAGGTAGGAAACTTAAAATATACCAGCAAACATATCCTTTTCCCACCGTTGCAAAGTCTCTGCTTTGTAGGAAGGTTTGGGGATTAAAACTCAGGAGTGCAATCTCTGCCTGTTGCTACTGTACAAACATCTTAACATTCCAACCCCTCTGAATTTAATCACTTTCACATTGGCAGAGGGCAGCTTGACCTTTGCAACTTCCATTGATGTATAGCTTAAAGCTATCATTTCTTTTGGTGGGGGATTTCAATTTGGTCTGCAGCATGTTGTCCTTATTTTATTACCAATGGCACAAAGCTTTTGGCATAAGTCATAAAGATGAGGCAAATAAAGTTTTGTTTTTCATTAAGTAGCCGTGTAGAGCCAGAAAAGTAACCTACAATAGCTGAGTACTCAGCAATTACGAGTAAAGCCTATCATACAAATAGCCAGGCAATTACTTGCTGTGCTACCACAAATGATTCACTGCAGTCACAAATTATCTAATCAGGGGAAGTAATGTAACAGTAAACTGTAAAATGTAACTCTTTACGGCAAGGCGATTAAATGTGATGAATTTTTAACTTAACTTTTAACTTAAAACCGAGAATCAAATAATTTTCACAATGTCAGATGGTGTGAACGGATACCTAGTTCAGACTTTTATGGAAAAAATACACAATTGCTATTAGGCAAAATCAATGTAGCTTTTTACAAGACAAAAGCCATCCATTTTGTTATGAAAGTGATTCTATTTTTGTTAAAATTTTTTAAAGGAATTCATGGTCAAACTGAAGAAATATTTGACCAGTTTTTTTGCAAGAGGGTCATCAAGAGGACACTGAAAGAACTAGTTTGGCAATGACATTTATTGGTTGTCACATGACTCAAGTTAAAAGTAGAACAGAAACCCTGGTAACTTCAGAGGATGTGTGCAGAGAAGTGTCAGTCACATGCCCCTTGATAGGTCAGAACCCCAGCTCAGCCCAGCCTGTTCCATCTCTTTAAAAAACCTGCAGAAAAAGAAGAGAATTCCCCAGGAAGGAGAGAAAACCACAACCCAGCTCAGCTTTCCAGCACCTCTCTAAAAGACCATGAGAAGTCCACTGTGCCAACTCATCTCGCCTCCTGTCTTTGAAGAAAAGCCTGCTAAATTAATTCTCAATGCCGTCTGAAAAGAACTGTTCTAAAAGCTCCCAGTCTATGTGCACTCGGAGGCCAGACTGTACTCCAGTTTTGGAACACAACATATCTCATCTGTGTTTTCTTCAAGAATGAGAAAATATTCAGTCCTAGTGCTTTTTTTGTCTGTAACAGAGCTCTGAACAAAAATTCCATTTGTTTTTTTTCCAGTTAACCAGCGTACGAGTGTGTGTGTGTATGTGAGTGTGAGGGGCTAAGGTAAAAGGGGAAGTTTAAAATTTCAATCTGTGTGTTTATGCTTTACTTCATTACTGGTTAAGACATGTTTTATAATAAACTGATAATTTTGTTGTTCATTAAAGAAACCTGGTTAGTGTGTTTTATTCTGGAAAAAGTAGAGCCTATGATTGTCTGTATCGGTAAGTGGGAAATGTTAAATATATGTTGTGACCTGTGGAGAAGTGGAACTAGAATAAACTAGTACTCCTCCTGCCTCGGTCATAACAATTTACGTGCCACTAAATGGAAAATATTTAATTGAATCATCGCAACACTGTCTGGCTGCTTGGAAACACACACCACATTGTATATCAAAGCAGAGCGGGAATGCCATTTAATAAGTGCAGGTAAAAATATTGGAATTATAGATAGATAGATGCAATAGTCAGGCACCATTACAAAAAGAAGTGAAAGAAGACGTGCTCCATAAATATATTTTTTTGGAAGAGGTGAGACTTCTCCTATAGTTTTCCACTTTAGCCCTTTTAAACTTCCCGAATCTGAAGTCTTCATCATTTAAGATTGCCAGGATCTGCATAGTGGATTCCTGCTCATTCCTGACCTTGCAGGTCAGGCACATGCTCCTGCTGAGCTAACAATCTCCATTTGTAAACAGTCCTTGTAAGGTCTGATTATGTATGTGTTGCAGCAGGGCCGAGAACTGTGCTGGACCTTCCAGCCTGTAGGCGCCTGGACTTGAGCTGCCTATACTATTTTCCTGTTATCCTCACCTGTGTACCGTGAATCACTCTGTGTTTTCTCCTCAACCTTGCTACCTAACTTCTCCAGTAACCATGTAGCTGTGTATTGGAGTTTATAGCCTCACAATCTGGTGGCCCTTCCCACAGCTACAGATAGTCCAGTGCTCCACTGATCAAAACCATTTTACCTTGAGCCCTTCATCTGCCACACATTTAAGAGCCGATTTTAACTCTCCTCCCCCAGTGTGAAAGGTGCAGAGTTAAAACAGCCTCTTTGGCTGCCCTGCACCCTTCTTCATCATTTTAACTGAGTTGTTTGTGGCTTCAGGCAATCAGAGTCTTAAATGAAAGGTCAAAGTTGCACTCTAATGATGTCATCAGCTCTCTCCCCTGCACCAGCAGCTACACCACCACCCCCCCCCCCCCCGACCCCACCCCTCCCGAAACCCGCTTCGGCATTTTAACAGCAATTCACAGTTACTTCGTCCGGTCTCAGACCCATCAATATGACCTTATGGAGTTGGGCTCTGTGACCTCCTGGGGGCTCACAGCTGCAGGTCACTGGATCACTGGATCTTTTGCTGCCTAGATTTCCAGGAGTGTTTCCAGCTTCCAGATGGTGATCTCTACACTTTAGTTGCACTCCAAACCTTTAGTCATTGTCTCTTATTATAGGAAGCATTCTAGCTTCAATTTTCTGGATTGAGGAAGACTTTGAGGGAAGAAGCAGCAGCCTCAGCAAGCTTCAGTCACCAGCAGCTGGGTGTCTGTGTATATATCAGATGAGCGAGACTATACACAGGGGGCCATAGCTATGGTCAACAGGCCAAGACTCACCTTCACGGACCCAACTGGCGAGCATTGGAGGAGGAGGCTGTGCTTCTCCAGATAGGTTGCCACAGACCTCTGCAACTTCCCACAAAATGAACTGCTGCCCAATGGGACTGGTGAGGGTCATGTCCTGCCAGTGACCCTCAAGGTCACCACAGCCCCGATTTTTTACACCACTGGATCCTTTCAGTCTGCAGTGGGGAATGTCAGGCATATCTCGCAGTTGGCAGTTCACATCTGTGACCAATGCCCTTTGTACCGGCAACGAGCAGTACATCACCTATGCCACTCACTTCAGCAGTCAGCAGCATTGAGCTCTTAGCTTTGCGGCAGTTGCTAGCTTCCCTTGTGTAAAGGGTGTGATTGAGTGTGCACATGTGGCCATCAGGGCACCAGAACACGAGGCAGCAAAATTTTGTCAACAGAAGAGGGTATCACTCGATCAATGTTCAGCTAGTCACTGATCACAGAAACAACAACATGCAGGTTTGTGCAAGGTATCCAGGGAGGTCCCATAATGATTTTATCTCAGACACTCCACCATCCCCCACTTTTTGACCCTGGGAGGAGTGTGACAGGATAGCTGCAGGAATCAAGACTCAGTTGATAATACCCCCATCACACATGAGCAGCTCTGATACAGTCGAAGCCAGGGCACAACCAGGATCGTTATAGAGCAGATACTGGACTGTTCAAGCACAGCTTCAAACATCTGGACTGCTCGGAGGGGCTCCCTACAATATGCCCCAAGTCATTATGGTCTGCTGTATATTGCACAACATTGCATTGTAGAAAGACCCACCTCTGGAGGAGGAAGAGCAGCAGCAGCAGCCATCATCAAATGAGGAAGACCAGGGGGAAGGAGGGGAAACAGCAAAGGAAGGAGGGCCACTTCAGAGCCTTACAGCAAGAGATGCCAGGGATCAGCTCAAAACTCAGTGATTCCATTGAGCTTCTCACACCCCTGCCCCAGGAACTCAGACGGAACCCCTCGGCATAACAGCCCTTGAATTATTCTTCATTGCTCCCCTCATCCTGAATTTAAGAATATACAACCTATTCAGAAAACGTCTATATCTATGCTCTTTGGACTGTTCGGACAGAAGCTGATTTTAAACCACTCTGCGGACCAAAGTCTCAAAGGTGAACATTTTAGTGCCGAACAGAACAAATATCTTCCATTCATTTCTCACCCAGGTGATAAACCCAAACTGCTTCTTTAAAGAAGGTGTCCTAACTCTACTGCACATATGAGGCACTCCACTAGTGTCTTCAGCAGAGCTGGTGAACGGCTGCTGTTTCTTATGAGCAGACCCCCTTGATGCACATGGCCGATGACTTCCAGATGCTCAAACCTGTGAGGTTCTAGCCTCAGGCTGCTGCAACTGTGATGCTATCAGGGCAATCTGGCTCAGCTGACTTGTTGGCATCGTGGTGGTTACTGGTTGGGGAGTGGAGGGTTGAGGGGAAGAATGTGCAGACATACTGACATCCTTAGAGAGGCCAATATGTGCTGCTCCCATCACACAACGGCCACTGCCTTGGATCTGGGGTTCATCTGTTCCAGCCACCGATGGGAGAAGAGATTGCAGATAACTGACCCCTCCAAAGCCCGTAACCATTCGATCCACTGTTCATGACATTGTTGTTGAGTTTAAAATAAATGTAGGGGATGGAACTTCACTTTAAATGTGTTTGCCTTGCTCCCACAACCCCATCCAAACATCTGATTCCCATTACAGTTGAAAATCAGCCCCTTAGTTCCAGACCTCAGCCGGGATACTGTAGTGAGGTCCTGAGCAGAAGGCAGTTGGTTTTAAAGAAGGAAGCAAGATTGGAGCATTTGTGAGCATCTCTCGTTCCCACTCCAGGCTGTGAGTACAAAAATCAAGGCTGACACTCCAGTGCAGTACTGAGAGAGTGCTGCACTGTTAGAAGTGCCGTCTTTTGGATGAGACATTAAACAAAGGCCCCATCTGCCTGCTTGGATGGATGTGAAAGATCCCACAGCACTATTTTGATGAAGAGCAGGGGAGTTATCCCCAGAGTCCAGGACAATATTTATCCCTCAATCAATATCACTGATACAAATTATCTGGTCATTATCACATTGCTGTTTGTGGGTGTTTGGTGTGTGCAAATTGGCTGCTGTGTTCCCTGCATTACAACAATGACTACACTTCACAAGCACTTCATTGGCTGTAAAACGCTTTGAGACGTCTTTTGGTCTTAAAAAACGCAATATAAATGCAAGTCTTTCTTTTTTTATTTTGTAGTGCAAATTTTAATGTAGCGTTGGGAGAGACCTAGCAATAGTTCTGATGAAAGGTCACAGACCTGAAACGTTAACTCTGTTTCTCTCTCCACAGATGCTGTCAGACCTGCTGAATATTTCCAGCACTTTCTCTTTTTATTCTGGATTTCCAGCACTTGCAGTATTTTGCTTTTATAGCAGATTGCATAGATGCCTTCTTGGCCAATGATAGCGATGAAGGAAGATCAAAGGTGAGAAAAGACAAAAAGATTTCTATTTTAAAAAGTAAATAACCATTCTTCTTCTTTGGCCTCCTTATCTCGAGAGACAATGGGTAAGCACCTGGAGGTGGTCAGTGGTCTGTGGAGCAGCGCCTGGAGTGGCTAGAAAGGCCAATTCTAGAGTGACAGGCTCTTCCACAGGTGCTGCAGAAAAATTTGTTTGTCGGGACTGTTACACAGTTGGCTCTCCCCTTGCGCTTTTGTCTTTTTTCCTGCCAACTGCTAAGTCTCTTCGACTCGCCACACTTTAGCCCTGCCTTTATGGCTGCCCGCCAGCTCTGGCGAACGCTGGCAACTGACTCCCACGACTTGTGATCAATGTCACAGGACTTCATGTCGCATTTGCAGATGTCTTTAAAGCAGAGACATGGACAGCCTGTGGGTCTGATGCCAGTGGCGAGCTTGCTGTACAATGTGTCTTTGGGGATCCTGCCATCTTCCATGCGGCTCACATGGCCAAGCCATCTCAAGCGCCGCTGACTCTTTTTATTTCGGATTTCCAGCATTTGCAGTATTTTGCTTTTATAGCAGATTGCATAGATGCCTTCTTGGCCAATGATAGCGATGAAGGAAGATCAAAGGTTGGAAAAGACAAAAAGATTTCTATTTTAAAAAGTAAATAACCATACAATCAATATATTTTCTAAAGTTATTTTTGGAAGCTGTACAAGCTTCTAGTTTCCTTTTATTGTATAGTCAATAAAATCTTTCTTCTGTGGCATTTCATAAATGAAGAACACATGAAACAAATGTTTAGCAGACTCCAGGATTTGTTTTTAAAGCTGAACTGAACTTAAGTGGCAAAATAGGTACTTTTATTACTTATAATTACTGTACTTATTTCTCAGCTGTTTCTTGTTCAATTGATTAAGGCACATTGTTCTTACTTAATTGGGTTACCCCTATATGCATTCCCTGCTAAGAATTCTGCATAAATCAATGAACTGCCAGCTTGGTTAATATGTAAAGTCTGTCATGCTAGGCCCCCACCTGCCAAGAATGAGGCACATTAATTTTGTCATGAACATTGATTTTAAACTGTTGCTGGAGCGAGCAAATGACTTATTAAACAAATCAATCGTGGCTGGAAAAACACATTTGCATATTAACAGACAGTGCTTGGAAGGACAAAGGACCATTCCCTGACATGTTCAACCCACGATGGACCTTGATCACCAGGGGTTGTGTTTAAGAGGAGCATTCCAGAGACTGCTAAGGTGATACAATCCAGGGCTGGTTAGACCAGCTGGTCACATGACTAACTGGCTGCTCCAGCGTATTTTGAACTAGCCCCAGAGAGTTTGAACTTAGAAAGACTGTTTGCTCCTGGACTGAGAAAGTCTCTCTCCTGTCTGTTCCCATCACTTTCTCATAAGCCTCTGAATCCACTGAAGACACATGAACCCCAAGAGAGAAAAGTCTCCTATAGCGAACAAGGTTTAAGAAGAATACTGGGCCCCAACAAAAAGCAAGATCTACCTACAATCAAGGACTCTACAGTGAGCTCAAAGAACTGTAACAAAAACTCTTCAGATATTGCCTCAAACATTTCCACTTTATTTTCTTCTGTCTCTTTTCTGTCTCTATTTGCATGGGTGTATTGCGTATGCATGCTAACGTAGGCACATCATGTATCCATAGGTGTCAATCGAATTAGAGTTTAAGTTCAAGTTTAATAAATTTCAACTTTTCTTCTTTAAACCTAAGAAAACCTGTTTACGTTGGTTTCTTTGCCTTATAATTGGAAAACAGTGAACAAGGATTCACCAAGGGGGAGTTAAAAACACGGTGTTTTAAAAATTAAACCCTGTTATGGTAAGACCAGGTGAAGACTGAGAGGGACCCCTAGACACCTTCCTCACTGGGTCGTAACAGGTCCATGTGATGCCTTTTTCATTGTTTCAATGAGAACGATGGCACATGGAGAATTGTCTTACAGGAGAAGTATGTCAAGTGATATCATTTGTCCATAATTTGTAACAGAGAAATTTTTTTAAATGGAATTCTAGTAGTATACTCCTAAGCATTGTATCTTCAGAGTAAAATAATGAGAGACCGAGAAATTCTTAATTGCCTCAGTGTTTACTGAAGAAGATTGAAATAAAAGTAGAACCATAGGGGTACCCAAGCAGGATATTGGAGATTCTGAGGTAGATTTTGACTTTGTGTGATAGTTTACAATGGTTGGCAGCAAACTGGTCACTTGCTTTACATCTCTTGATTTTTATTTCTATTGAAGACACAATAAATGCTACTATTAAAAGAACAAGAACTAGAATTAAACTAAAAATGAAGGACTGAAGGCTTTAGTGTAAAGAATGCCATCTTATATATCCTTAATTTCTATTAATCAATCTGAATGACATGTGTTACAAGAATTCAGCCCTTTTGGTGTCAATCATCTCACACAGTCTAGTTGATACTCATCAACTGACCTGCAAATCAATGAAGCACCAGCAGCTAGACATGCCAACTCACTCATTTAGCCCCTGGCTTCTCAGATTTTTGCGAACAAAGGGTCTCATACAGGTCCAGATAAGGCAGGACACCTTTTTGAGTCCTCTCCGAGCCTACGGTTTTAATGCCTTGTCTTCAAACAGCGTTTAAGTTCTTTAATCTAGATAGCTAGGTGGTGAAGGATAGAACTGGAGCCTAATCTTTATACATGTATAAGCATTTATTTACAGAAACACACATTACAAAGACACACCTCCAAAATCAATGACCACAGTTTCAACCTGCTCCTATATATCGGAGCACAGATGGATTCCTAGTTAATACCCATCAACTGAGTACAATTAAACACTCAATGAATATACAATTAACATTAAGGGATGATTTATTTGTATAAGTTTTCCTAGTTTAATTAGCATTAGCCTTTTCTTTTCTGAGCTTTCAGGATGGATATTAACTCTGGGGACTCATTTCAGGCAATTTCTTAGGTGTGCGTCTATAGCAGATCCAGATTTGTTGCAGTGATTGAGGCAGAGGTCAGAACATTTAAAATGTAGCAAGTATTTGGAAAAAAAATAAAGATATGGGTAAAGGGCAGGGAATGGGATTGGAATAGATATCTACATTTGACATTGGCAAAGATGCAGTGTGCTTATGCCTTCATCAAAAATGTCTGGAGGAAGTCAATCCTTTATGATTCACTTGGTAATCTAAATTTCTGAGCCAGGCAGGTCTGCAGTATTTCGGCACAGTTTTAATGATTGGCAAGCCATTAACAATTACCATTAACAATGGTCACAGCTTCCAATCCAAACGGAGCCTCCAAAATTAGTTGGAAAGGCTATATCTGGAGCCCAGCCTAATTACCGACCCTTCCACCATCATTGTGCCCTAGTTCTGGCAGGAGCATGCAAGAAGGGCCACATTTTTTCAGTCAGTGTGTTCACTTACATACAAGAGCATTACACATAGGTTGGATTGTGCTACAGGGAAGTAGCACATTAACACGGGCATGTTTTACAGTCGACTTACAATACACTCTCGCCCATGCGTTATTCATAGTAATATGCACAGAGGGAATGAGTGGAATGGTTTCATTTAATCAATGTCACTTTTTTTTTGCAAATGACAGATGTATTGGTGGCAGACACTCATTGACGGCAGGCTGCCATTATGGAATTAATTGATGTGAATGTGATGTTGGGGTTTTATTGTACTGTTTGTTGCAGTGAACTCTAATATCGGTACACTGCCTCCATCTAATGGTCATTGTACAGAAAGCATTTTCACTTCGGTCATCCTATTTGATGTCGCAGTATAATTCTATTATGTGACCTTCCCCTGGTTGCATGTTTCTTTTGTGGTTATAATACCATAAAAGCTTTTCACCTATTCAAAATTAAAACTAGTTTCAGGATTTATAGAGATTTTGAAAAGATTTGACATATACAGGAAGGAATATGTATTTACATCCAAACTAATGCAGATTTCCAAACCAACCCGAAGTGGTACGGAATAAAACAGATTTATTTCGTAATATGAAAAGTGAAATTCACTCAATATATTTCAATCAAATCTATTTCTGATGAAAGGTCAACGACCTGAAACATCTCTGTTTCTCTCTCTACAGATGCTGCCAGACCAGCTGAGTACTACCAGTTTTTATAATCTATTTCTGGTGTGGTTTCATAATTCCACCAATATAATTCTGTTGAATCCTTCTGTGCCACTGGGAGTTTAAAGACAAAGAACAAAGAACAGTACAGCACAGGAACAGGCCATTCGGCCCTCCAAGCCTGCGCCGATCTTGATGCCTGCCTAAACTAAAACCTTCTGCACTTCCGGGGACCTGTATTCCCATCCTATTCATGTATTTGTCAAGATGCCTCTTAAACGTCATATCGTACCTGCTTCCACCACCTCCCCCGGCAACAGGTTTCATACACTCACCACCCTCTGTGTAAAGAACTTGCCTTGCACATCCCCTCTAAACTTTGCCCCTCTCACCTTAAACCTATGTCCCCTAGTAACTGACTCTTCCACCCTGGGAAAATGCTTCTGCCTATCCACTCTGTCCATGCCGCTTATAACTTTGTAAACCTCTATCATGTCGCTCCTCCACCTCCGTCGTTCCAGTGAAAACAATCCAAGTTTATCCAACCTCTCCTCATAGCTAATGCCCTTCAGACCAGGCAACATCCTGGTAAACCTCTTCTGTACTCTCTCCAAAGCCTCCACGTCCTTCTGGTAGTGTGGCGACCAGAATTGCACGCAATATTCTAAGTGTGGCCTAACTAAAGTTCTGTACATATGCAGCATGACTTACCAATTTTTATACACTATGCCCCGACCGATGAAGGCAAGCATGCCGTATTCCTTCTTGACGACCTTATCCACCTGCGTTGCCACTTTCAGTGACCTGTGGACCTGTACGCCCAGATCTCTCTGCCTGTCAGTACTCCTAAGGGTTCTGCCATTTACTGTATACTTCCCACCTGCATTAGACCTTCCAAAATGCATTACCTCACATTTGTCTGAATTAAACTCCATCTGCCATTTCTCTGCCCAAGTCTCCAACCGATCTATATCCTGCTGTATCCTCTGACAATCCTCATCACTGTCCGCAACTCCACCAACCTTTGTGTCATCCGCAAACTTACTAATCAGACCAGCTACATTTTCCTCCAAATCATTTATATATACTACAAACAGCAAAGGTCCCAGCACTGATCCCTGCGGAACACCACTAGTCACATCCCTCCATTCAGAAAAGCACCCTTCCACTGCTACCCTCTGTCTTCTATGACCGAGCCAGTTCTGTATCCATCTTGCCAGCTCCCCTCTGATCCCATGTGACTTCACCTTTTGTATCAGTCTGCCATAAGGGACCTTGTCAAAGGCTTTACTGAAGTCCATATAGATAACATCCACTGCCCTTCATCAAAATATGTTGGACAAACTATTTGACTTCAATAGAACGTAAAGTCAAATGGGGTGTAAAGGGGTTGCTGATCCAATCTTGTCAGATTCCAGCTGGGTGGGTTAGATTAAAGTTACCTGGGGAGTCCTATGCATTGGATGAAAAAATATGAATTGTGAAGTGCTGACACTGTTTCACTACTCCAGGGTTATATTGTTAGATTGAATCTCTGTATAACATACTTAAATGATGCGCTAATGGGTGAGGTGGTATATCACATGGTATTTACGAACGAATGAACAAACTTGCATTTATATAGCACTTTTCACAACCTCAGGATGTCCCAAAGTGCTTTATAACCAGTTGAGGTTCTTTATAAGTGTAATCATGTCCTCAACATACTTGTCCTCAACCTGCCCATAGAATGGTGGGGGTAATGTAATCATGTAAATAAGAGGTAAAGAGGGTGAGGGGGAATTCAAATATATGTCTATGAATGGTGTTGAAATAGCTAACTTAAAAGCAATTGGATTCTTAGGAAACTTTGTATGCTATAAATGTCTGACCAATGCATAGCAGCAATCAGCAAAGCCAATACAATGCTGAACTATTTAGCCCTAGTAGAATAATAAACCAGAGGAAGTCATGATCAAACTGCACCTTGAGCATCCAGTTCTGATCACAAAGACACAGGGGAGATTTTCCAGAGCTAGAAGTGATGCAGAGAAGCATCCTAAGGCTGATTCCGACTGTTCAAAGTCTGAGTTATGAGAAAAAAACTGGAGAAATTTGGGTTCTGCAGCTTTGAAAGGAGACATCCAAAATGTTATGTCATAGAGATATACAAAATTTTAAAAGGTATACAAAGGGTAAATCCAGAAAATGATTTTAAATCAAACCATGAGAATAGAACAAAGGGGTACAGATTTAAACTAGTAAAAAGGCAAGTTTAGGATAGATATCAGAAAGTTTTTCTTCAAAGAGTAATCAACACATAGAATGGACATCCAGGTTGAAAAATGGAAGATCATTTAAGAACCAATTGGATGCTGCAATGAGGTAACTTTAGGGCCATTAAGGATGAGATACGTCAAATGGCATCCCTCCAGTGGCTGTGATTCAGTGACTGCTAGCAATAGCACCATGCCTGACAATACCAATAATATTTCCCATCAGCATATTATAGTTACAATGTATTTGCCATGTGTTTATAATTACAATCTCCATTAATATGCACAATACATTTTTACATTCTAAAATTCCTTCTCTGACTTTTATTGCAAAAGTACCAACAAACATATGGAATAATGTTATATTCATAATATATGTATATCTTATTCATTTAAATATAGGTCCATGAGTGGATAGTAAACATTTTTCAAATTGGTCTTTTTCTGTTTCTTTCAAGCTAGAATCGGCAGTATCTTTGCCAAGCACTTAATATGAATGTAAATTTCCCTTGCAGAAGGGGCAATTCAAAGTTGGCTTGCCATCCAGTTTTTGGATGGAGCAATTGCGAGCATTGAAGCACTTTAGATTAGATTAGATTAGAGATACAGCACTGAAACAGGCCCTTCGGCCCACCGAGACTGTGCCGAACATCAACCACCCATTTATACTAATCCTACACTAATCCCATATTCCTACCAAACATCCCCACCTGTCCCTATATTTCCCTACCACCTACCTACACTAGTGACAATTTATAATGGCCAATTTACCTATCAACCTGCAAGTCTTTTGGCTTGTGGGAGGAAACCGGTGCACCCGGAGAAAACCCACGCAGACACAGGGAGAACTTGCAAACTCCACACAGGCAGTACCCGGAATCGAACCCGGGTCCCTGGAGCTGTGAGGCTGCGGTGCTAACCACTGCCCCACTGTGCCGCCCTACACTTACTCTAAGCACTTCCCGTACTAGAAAATAGTTCAATTTATAGGGCACCATTACTCCAGTGTGCAATTATCATGGAAATTTAAAAACAGATCTCTACATATGCAATGTGCAAGTTTTGCTTGCATGTAAGTCAGCACTGCATTCAAATTCACCCATGCGAGTTTGTCCATGACAGTCTTTATGGCTCATAATTAGGGATACATCAACTTTGCAGACAATGTCCAATTTTATTCACATGCCAATAAGAATTAAAAGAACCAGGTCTCATGTATGAATGATACAAAAATTGACATGCGACAGTTCTCAAGAAAACTTTTGAACAATAGACTCTTATAATGCAGGAAGAAACCATTCAGCCATTAATAAAAACTGAAAGTGCTGGAAATACTCAGGAGATCTGGGAGCATCTGTCGAGAGAAAAACAGAGTTAATATTTCAGGTCAACGACCTTTCATCAGAACCCATTCAGCTAATTGTGCCTGTGCAGGATCTTTGTTGAGCAATCCAAAACTATTCCCATTGGCCTGCTTTCTCCTCATGACCATGTATTTTCCTCTGCTGTAAACATTTATCCAATTATCCCTTAAAGGATGCAGTCCTGAATTCTCCTCTGGCTTACCACCTGTTTTGGGGTGTTAAACAGAAGGGAATGAACTCTTAAAGGCCTCAAATCTGTCAGAGAATAAACTGCATTTGAATTCTCCTGCTAAAAATTCGGCAGTACTCATTCAGGCCTGACACAAGCCCATTCTTCCACATTTAAATGGGGTCAGGATGCCATTACCCTGCTCCAATAATGGAACTCCATTTTCACCACAACCCTTCCCCTACAAGTAATTACTGTCACTGTATCAGTGGCAGGGAGAGCTGCTACAAGGTGACCTTGAGTCACATACCATGTTGAAGAGGTCATTTTGTGAACTGCTACTTAAGCTTTGTGTTTCTCTGTCTTCATAGCAGTCATTTAGTACTTTGGAGGTGCAAAGAAGGAGAAAGCAGGGAACTACAGGCCCTTTAGCTTAATAACAATCGTTGAGAAAGTGCTGGAATCTATTATTAAACAAGTCTTAACAATGTACTTAGAAAATCATAGTATAATCACAAAAAGTCAATATAGTTTTTTGAAAGGAAAATTGTGTTTGAAATTTTATTTTGAGGATGTAACTAGTAGGATAGATAAAGGGGAACCAGTAGATGTAGTATACCTGGATTTCCAAAAGGCATTTGATAAGGTGCCACACAAAAGGTTAATAGGCAAGTTAAGGTCGCATGGAGTTGGGGGTAATATATTAGCATGGATAGGGGATTGGTTAATGGACAGGAAGCAAAAAGTAGGCATAAATGGCATTTTTAAGTTGGTATACTGTGATTAGTGGAGTGCTGCAAGGATCAATACTGAGGCCTAAGCTATTTTCAATCTATATTAATGATTTAGACAAAGAGACAGAGAGTAATGTATCTAAGTTTGCTGACGACACAAAACTAGGTGGAAGTGCAAGCTGTGGGCAGGACACCGAGAGGCTGCAAAGAGATATAGACAGGTTAAGTGAGTGGGCAACAAGGTGGCATGTGGGAAAGTGTGAGGTTATTCACTTTGGTCCTAAGAATAGAAGAGCAGGATATTTTTTAAAAGGTATGAAACTTGTAAACGTTGATGTTCAGAGACTTGGGTGTGCTTGCACAAGGAACACAGAAAGTTAAGATACAGGTACAGCAAGCAATTGGAAAGGCAAATGGCATATTGGCCTTTATTACTAGGGGATTGGAGTGCAAGAATAAAAAAGTCTTGCTGCCATTGTACAGAGCTTTGGTGAGATCACATCTGGAGTCTTGTGTGAGAATATTGAAAATGCTGGTCCCTTTAATTAAACAGGACTCACTTCAGTGTTAATAGAGAGCAGGGGATGCTCATTATAGTTTTGTATTTAAGGGCAGGGTTTTTGCCTCCATTTGGGGGAGTTGCCTCTGGATAGAGAGTTAGTTCAGAAGGAAAGAGTGGGAACTGATGTTTGGACTGAACTATGAATTGTTAATAAAACAGTTGTGGATCAGAGACTTCCTTGTTTTGGTGATTGGACATCAGCCTGTTTAACATTGTGTGCAATTTTGATCTCCATATTTAAGAAAGGATATACTTGCATTGGAGGCAGTACAGTGAATATTCACTAGATTGGTCCCTGTGATAAGAGGATTGTCCTATAATGAGAGGCTGAGTAAATTGGGCCTCTAATCTATGGAGTTTAGCAGAATCTCATTGAAACATAGAAGATTCTGAAAGGACTTGACAGGATAGACACTGAGAGGTTGTATCTGCTGGCTGGGGAATCTAAAACACGGGTGCACAGTCTCAGGATAAGGGGATGATTTTTTAAAAATTCATTCATGGGATGTGGGTGTTGGTGGCTAGGCCAGGATTTATTGCCCATCCCTAATTGCCCTTGAGAAGGTGGTGGTGAGCTGCCTTCTTGAACTGCTGCAGTCCATGTGAGGTAGGTACACCAACAGTGCTGTTAGGAAGGGAGTTCCAATATTTTGACCCAGCGACAGTGAAGGAACGGTGATATAGTTTGAAGTCAGGATGGTGTGTGACTTGGAGGGGAACTTGCAGGCGGTGGTGTTCCCATGCAGTTGCTGCCCTTGTCCTTCTAGTTGGTAGAGGTTGTGGGTTTGGAAGGTGCTGTTTAAGGAGCCTTGGTGGGTTGCTGCAGTGCATCTTGTAGATGGTACATACTGCTGCCACTGTGTGTTGGTGGTGGAGAGAGTGAATATTTGTAGATGGGGTGACAAAAAAGCGGGCTGCTTTGTCCTGGATGGCGTTGAGCTTCTTGAGTGTTGGAGCTGCATCCATCCAGGCAAGTGGAAAGTATTCTATCACATTCCTGACTTGTGCCTTGTAGATGGTGGACAGGCATTAAGGACTGAGAGGAGGAGAAATTTCTTAACTCAAAGGGGTGTGAATCTTTGGAATTGTCTACCCCAGAGGGTTGTGGATGCTCCATGCCGAATATATTTAAGGCTGACATCAACAGATTTTTTTGTCTGTCAAGGATTCAAGGGATATGGGAGTGGGAGGGAAAGTGGAGTTGAAGCCGAAGATCTGCCATGATAAAATGAATGGCAGAGCAGGCTCGACAGGCTTCATGGTCTACTCCTGCTCCTATTTCTTATGTTCTTATGACTGTCAGTGGTCATGGCCACTGTCGGATGTTCAGACACATGTGTCGTGCTCTCACCCGCTTGTGACTCTGCATCTAAGCCTGAGTGCATACATACCGAGGTGCGAGTTTCTGTGCTGGTGGAGGATGTAGAGGAACAATGTGACGGTGCACCCACTGAGGATTCTTCCTCCGAGGACAACGGAGTGCCAGCAGACAATCTTCCCTCCGAGGTGCCATGACCTGCATGAGAAAACACAAACATTTAGGGGTTCTGCTGCATAGATCTGCCCATGCCAACCATCTGTGATGCGGTTCTCTAGAAGGTTGGTGGTGAGCACACGAACACAATACCTCCTCACTCTCTTGGGTGGGTACTCCAGTTTCTCCATCTGCTATGGATCGGCTGTCCTGGGAGCCTGCTAGTTCCAGGGCCTCCTCCACTGCCAGGGTCAGTTCTCAGATGTCTGGGATTCCACCTCCAGTCTTCACCCTTTCCCTAGTGTTGTGGGCCATTTTCTCCTAAGAGCAGAAAGAGGGACACTGTTAGTCTTCCCACAGACACCAGAAGGACACTTGCTCTGATGGTAGCCCTATGACCCCTAATGGGGGCTCTCGAGTGCCTCCTCCTCATGTCCACTCTCAAGGGACAGAAGGTTGGCTGTCTTGGCGATGCAGCCATCTGACATGATGTGCTGCTGCCTCTGCCCTTTCCACACCCGTTGTAGCCACTCCCTGACCATGTCGTGCTCCCTTCTGCGTGACCATGTGCAAGACCCAAAGATGCGATGGGTATGGAGGACTCACCTTGGCGGAGCAAACGAGGTCATTGACCCTCTTGTGGCACTGGACCCATTTCGGAGGGTGATCCCACGGCTGCTGACCTGCTCTACGATCTCTTTCCAGGCTTGCTTTGGCAGTTGGGAACGTCTCTTACTGTTGTCCCTGGGAAAAGGAGCTCCTGCCTTTCCCTTGCTGCCTGGAGAATAATCCACTGGGGGCATTGCTGTTCCATGGGGCCACCCGATGTCTTGGAGATGCAGCCATGGTCATGGTCCCTCTTAGCTTCCAGTCAGCTCCTTATCAGGCCTTGATCAGCATCGCAGCAGCACAGGGTCTCTAGCCGGTGGAGAGGGGGGGGGGGGGGCGCGCGTGGGGATGATCAGCAGCACAAGGTTTCCAGCCAGGGGGTCAGTAGCACAGAAGCAGAGGAACTCCAGGCAGGGGGGGGGTGGTCAGCAGCATAGGGACTCCAGGCAGGGTGTGGGGTGTGGTTAGCAGCACAGCAGTAAAGCAACAGCAAAGTCAGTGTAGCAGCAGTTTGAGCAGGGCTGGCCAGTGCTTTAAATATGGCACCAGCACATGTGTTTGTTTCTGCTGGCGATGCCATCAGCATCCTGCTGCCTGCCCCCGTCCTCCAATGGAACAGGCACTGGGTCTCTTGCATTGAAATGGGTTGGCCACCGCGTGATCGCATTCAGCTGGCTGCACACATGATGAGCGGCGTAGTCATCCTCATCCGGTCCCGCCACCGAGACCCATGACAGGCTGTTAACATTCAGCCCGAATGGTGGAGCAGGCATGCACCAATGCTATTCAAACCAGCGGGCCTCCTCCAAACCCAGCAATCTGTGGTAGGTTCAGCAGCAGAGGTCCTGGGTAGGTGCATTGCAGCTTTTAAACCCTGTGGATTTTCAGGACCATTCATGTTAGGTTGATCAGCATTAAGGCTTCTTTATGCTAGAGCTACACCTACAGACAAATCTGATGTTCCTTGATCCAAGCTTAACGTAATTTGGCCTATGATTCTGCTACATTATTCCAATTCACCACTGTTATTTTTCACAATAATTTATCACTGACTTAATCTAATCTGACCATACTTACATTTAGGATTTTCCCTATGGTTTAGGAAGAATGTAATAGTGCTTGACAAACAATGTAGTTACCTGGAAATACATTAAAGATACTATTTAGAGAATTTGAGCTCCTCACTGAATCCATTTCTAATTGCATGCACAAACCCTCCAAAGTATCCCATGGACATTGGCTTCATGTTATCAGATGATAGTAGAATGCTTTGTGGTTGAAGACTTTGGCTGCCTGATACCACAGCTGATGATTTGCTCTGATCATATCTGTTCTGATTTGGATTTTATCTGCTTGGAATTTAAGCCTACCATAGTACCAAATCAGGACATGAGCTAGAAAGCATTTAATTGCTTGCCCAAGGCACATACCTCATTTGTCAGACAGAACAGGAAACCAGTAGAGGTTCCAATAAAATCAAATGGTTTACACCAACTTGGGTGTAACTGGATTGCTTTGTACCCTAAAGCCAATTTCTTTGCCAGAATAAAGACCATTTATTCCAATTTAATGTTAGTTTAAACTGTTTCACAAATCTTATGCTTCCCAAGAGACATCCACTGCCACTTCTGAATCTGCCATTCCTCAAACTTCATCACCAACTCCATTGCAGCATCTTATCTTGCAAGTACCAACACAGAGACATCCACTTACAAGGAATTATTTAGTAAGAGGGTGGTTAGTGGGTGAAGCCAGGAAAAAACACTATGGCCATTGGTGGCCTCCATGCTGTCTACTATGACTGTTTCTATTGAGCTCAGTTGTGCTCTCCTTGCTCTGGCTGGGTTGCTGGCTCTCCTGTTCTACTTCCTTTCCTCCCTGTGAAGTGTCTTCATGCTGTGGGGATGGAGATGTTTCCTCACAACTTGCCATTGGCATCATTGTTTACAGGTTCCAGAAGCAGCAAGCCATCCTCCATGACAGAGTTATGAAGCATGGATTATGCTTCAATGATCTGGAGATTCTGGCTGGAATGTATGGAAGTGTTTCACTGAATTTATCCAGATATCTAAAATGAGACTTCAGGATATCGTATATCTGTTCTCCTCATTTGTCTATGGCAGCCTCACTGGAGTCAGTTGTGAGTGGAGAGGATGCCCTGGTCACCAATTAATCACCTTGATACATGGCTTTGGGCCATGAAGAATGATGGATTGCCACATGCTGGAGGAGTCATAGCAGCTTCTGGGTATCTGGTGGATACAGGTAGGATCACGTGATTAACATTGCACACAATCTGCACAATGATAGAATGAAAGGCCTTTCTGTTCACAAAGTAATGGGGATTTTCATAGTTGGCTTTGAGTGGTACATGAATTCAATCAGTTACTCCTTCAACTGTGGGAAGCCCTCCAGCCTATAGAACTCGATAGCTCTCTCTCTTTCCTTCTCTGAATTTATTGGGAAGGATATGAATTGTGCAGCCCTCCTGAAGAGAGCATCAGTGACCTTTTTGCCTCAGCAATGAACTGCTAACTGTCTAATAAGGCACAGACCATCTGATGTTACCTGGAAGGATCCAGATATAAGGAAGCTTAAGGTAGTGGTGACCTGGACTAATACAGATAATGCTGTTCTCCTGGTGGAAATAGGATACACCTAATTAGCCAGCACTTGGCATATTTCTCCAATTGCTCCTGGTGAGGACATTAACAACTTTCTGAGGCATAGACACTTAGAGAAATCTAAGTGAAGCTATCTTAGTCTGTAGGTCCTGGTGACTATCTGTCCATATATAGGGGGAGGCGGTGGCGTAGTGGTATTGTCACTGGACTAGTAACCCAGAGACCCAGGGTATTGATCTGAGGACATGGGTTCAAATCCCACCACAGCAGAAGGTGGAATTTGAATTCAATTAATAAATCTGGAATTACAAAAGCTGAAAAAGCTAGTCATCATCTAATGATGGCAATGAAACCATTGTCGATTCTTGTAAAAACCCAGCTGGTTCACTAATGTCCTTTCGGGAAGAAAATCTGCTGTCCTTACCTGGTCCGGCCAACATGTGACTCCAGACCCACAGCAACGTGGTTGACTCTTACAGGCCCTCTGAAATGGCCTAGCAAGCCACTCAGTTGTATCTAACCGCTACGAAGCCAATAAAAAAGAATGAAACCGGACGGACCACCCGGCATCAATCTAGGCACCAGAAACGAAAACGGCAAACCAAGCCCTATCGATCCTGCAAAGTCCTCCTTACTAACGGCTGGGGGCTTGTGCCAAAGTTGGGAGAGCTGTCCCGTAGACTAGTCAAGCAACAGCCTGACAATGTCGTACTCATGGAATCAGACCTTACAGACAATGTCCCAGACACTACCATCACCATTCCTGGGTATGTCCATCCCACCAGAGGTGGTGGCACAGTGGTATACTGTCGGGAGGGAGTTGCCCTGGGTGTCCTCAACATCGACTCTGGACCCCATGAAGTCTGATGGCATCAGGTCAAACATGGACAAGGAAACCTCCTGCTGATGACCACCTGCTGCCCTCCCTGAGCTGATGAGTCAGTACTCCTCCATGTTGAACACGACTTGGAGGAAACACTGAGGGTGGCAAGGGCACAGAATGTAGTCTGGGTTGGGGACTTCAATGTCCATCACCAAGAGTGGCTTGGTAGCACCATTACTGACCGAGCTGGCTGAGTCCTAAAGGACATAGCTGCTGGACTGGGTATGCGGCAAGTGGTGAGGGGACATGAAAAAGTCTTGGCGGGTAGGATTAAGGAAAATCCCAAGACATTCTACACTTATGTGAGGAACAAGAGGATGGCCAGAGTGAGGGTAGGGCCGACCAGGGATAGTGGAGGGAACTTGTGCCTGAAGTCGGAGGAGGTAGGGGAGGTCCTAAATGAATACTTTGCTTCAGTATTCACTAGTGAGAAGGACCTGGTCATTTGTGAGGACAACGTGGAACAAGCTGATATGCTCGAACAGGTTGAGGTTAAGAGGGAGGATGTGCTGGAAACTTTGAATGATATGAGGACAGATAAGTCCCCGGGGCCAGACGGGATATACCCAAGGATATTACGGGAAGCGAGGGAAGAGATTGCTGCGCCTTTGGCGATGATCTTTGCGTCCTCACTCTCCACTGGAGTAGTACCAGATGATTGGAGGGTGGCAAATGTTGTTCCCTTGTTCAAGAAAGGGAATAGGGATAACCCTGGGAATTATAGACCAGTCATCTTATGTCGGTAGTGGGCAAATTATTGGAGAGGATTCTGAGAGACAGGATTTATGATTATTTGGAAAAGCATGGTTTGATTGGAGACAGTCAGCATGGCTTTGTGAGGGGCAGGTCATGCCTCACAAGCCTTATTGAATTCTTTGAAGATGTGACAAAACACATTGATGAAGGAAGAGCAGTGGATGTGGTGTATGTGGATTTTAGCAAGGCATTTGATAAGGTTCCCCATGGTAGGCTCATTCAGAAAGTGAGGAGGCATGGGATACAGGGGAAATTGGCTGTCTGGATACAAAATTGGCTGGCCCATAGAAGACAGAGGGTGGTAGTAGATGGAAAGTATTCAGCAAAACGCTCGGTGACCAGTGGTGTTCCACAGGGATCTGTTCTGGGACCTCTGCTCTTTGTGATTTTTATAAATGACTTGGATGAGGAAGTGGAAGGCTGGGTTAGCAAGTTTGCCGATGACACGAAGGTGGCTGGAGTTGTGGATAGTGTGGAAGGCTGTTGTAGGTTGCAACGGGACATTGACAGGATGCAGAGCTGGGCTGAGAAGTGGCAGATGGAGTTCAACCTGGAAAAGTGTGAAGTGATTCATTTTGGAAGGTTGAATTTGAATGCAGAATACAGGCTTAAAGACAGGATTCTTGGTAGTGTGGAGGAACAGAGGGATCTTGGGGTCCATGTCCATAGATTGCTCAAAGTTGCCACCCAAGTTGATCGGGTTGTTAAGAAGGCGTATGGTGTGTTGGCTTTCATTAACAGGGGGATTGAGTTTAAGAGCCGCGAGGTTATGCTGCAGCTCTATAAAGCCCTGGTTTGACCACACTTGGAATATTGTGTTCAGTTCTGGTCGCCTCATTATAGGAAGGATGTGGAAGCTTTAGAGAGGGTGCAGAGGAGATTTACCAGGATGCTGCCTGGACTGGAGGGCATGTCTTACGAAGAAAGATTGAGGGAGCTAGGGCTTTTCTCATTGGAGCGAAGAAGGATGAGAGGTGACTTGATAGAGGGGTACAAGATGATGAGAGGCATAGATAGAGTGGATAGCCAGAGACTTTTTCCCAGGGTGGAAAGGGCTATCACCAGGGGGCATAATTTTAAGGTGATTGGAGGAAGGTTTCGGGGAGATGTCAGAGGTAGGTTCTTTACACAGAGAGTGGTGGGTGCGTGGAATGTGCTGCCAGAGGTGGTGGTAGAAGCAGATACATTAGGGACATTTAAGCGACTCTTGGATAGGTACATGGATGATAGTAGAATGAAGGGTAGGTAGTTAGTTTGATCTTAGAGTAGGTTAAAGGTTCGGCACAACATCGTGGGCCGAAGGGCCTGTACTGTGCTGTACTGTTCTATGTTCTATAAGAGGGAAGAGCGTACTTGATCTTGTCCTCACCGATCTGCCTGCTGCAGATGCATCTGTCCATGACAGTATTGGTAGGAGTGACCAACGCACAGTCCTTGTGGAGATGAGATCCCGCCTTCACATTGAGGATACCCTCCATCGTGTTGTGTGGCACTACCACAGTGCTAAATGGGATAGATTTCGAACAGATCCAGCAATGCAAAACTGGGCATCCATGAGGCACTGTGGGCCATCAGCAGCAGCAGAATTTTACTCAACCACAATCTGTAACTTCATGGTCCGGCATATCCCCACTCTACCATTACCATCAAGACAGGAGACCAACCCTGGTTCAATGGAGAGTGCAGGCGGGCATGCCAGGAGCAGCACCAGGCATACCTCAAAATGAGGTGTCAACCTGGTGAAGCTACAACCCAGGACTATCTGCATGCCAAACTGCGTAAGGAGCATGCGATAGACAGAGCTAAGCGATCCGATAACCAATGGATCAGATCTAAGCTCTGCAGTCCTGCCACATCCAGCCGTGAATGCTGGTGGGCAATTAAACAACTGCCTGGAGGAGGTGGCTCCACAAATATCCCCATCCTCAATGATAGGGGAGCCCAGCACATCAGTGCAAAAGATAAGGCTGAAGCATTTGCAACAATCTTCAGCCAGAAGTGCTGAGTTGACGATTTATCTCGGCCTCCTCCTGAACTCCCCAGCATCACAGATGCCAGACTTCAGCCACTTCGATGCACTTCACATGATATCAAGAAATGACTGAAGGCACTGGATACTGCAAAGGCTATGGGCCCTGACAATATTCCGGCAATGATACTGAAGGCCTATGCTCCAGAACTTGCCACGCCCCTAGCCCAGCTATTGCATTGCAGCTACAACACTAGCATCTACACTGCAATGTGGAAAATTGCGCAGGTATGTCCTGTACACAAAAAGCAGGACAAGTCCAAGCAGGACAAGTCCAACCCGGCCAATTACCGCCCCATCAGCCTACTCTCAATCATCAGTAAAGTGATGGAAGGTGTCATCAACAGTGCCATCAAGTAGCACTTGCTTAGCAATAACCTGCTCAGTGATGCTCAGTTTGGGTTCTGCCAGGAACACTCAGCTCCTGACCTCATTACAGCCTTGGTTCAAACATGGACTAAAGAGCTGAACTCAAGAGGTGAGGTGAGAGTGACTGCCCTTGACATCAAGGCAGCACTTGACTGAGTATGGCATCAAGGAGCCCGAGCAAAACTGATGTCAATGGGAATCAGGGGGAAAACTCTCCACTGGCTGGAGTCATACCTAACGCAAAGGAAGATGGTTGTGGTTATTGGAGGTCAATCATCTGAGGACATCACTGCAGGAATTCCTCAGGATAGTGTCCCAGGCCCAACCATCTTCAGCTGCTTCATCAATGACCTTCCTTCAATCATAAGGTCAGAAGTGAGGATGTTCGCTGATGATTGCACAATGTTCAGCACCATTCGTAACTCCTCAGATACTGAAGCAATCCATGTAGAAATGCAGAAAGACCTGGACAATATCCAGGCTTGGGCTGATAAGTGGCAAGTAACATTCATGCCACACAAGTGCCAGGCAATGACCATCTCCAACAAGAGAGAATCTAACCATCTCCCCTTGACATTCAATGGCATTACTATCGCTGAAACCCCCACTATTAACATTCTAGGGGCTACCATTGACCAGAAACTGAACTGGAGTAGCCATTTAAATACCATGGCTACAAGAGCAGGTCAGAGGCTAGGAATCCTGTGGTGAGTAACTCATTTCCTGACTCCCCAAAGCCTGTCCACCATCTACAAGGCACAAGTCAGGAGTGTGATGGAATTCTCTCCACTTGCCTGGATGGGTGCAGCTCCAACAACATTCAAGAAGCTCGACGCCATCCAGGACAAAGCAGCCCGCTTGATTGGCACCCCATCTACAAACATTCACTCTCTCCACCACCGACACACAGTGGCAGCAGTCTGTACCATCTACAAGATGCACTGCAGCAATGCACCAAGGCTCCTTCGACAGCACCTTCCAAACCTGTGACCTCTACCAACTCGAAGGACAAGGGCAGCAAATACATGGGAACACCACAACCTGCAAGTTTCCCTCCAAGTCACACACCATCCTGACTTGGAACTATATCGCCGTTCCTTCACTATCGCTGGGTCAAAATCCTGGAACTCCCTTCCTAACAGCACCGTTGGTGTACTCCCATGGACTCCCAAGGACTGCAGCAGTTCAAGAAGGTCGCTCACCACCACCTTCTCGAGGGCAATTAGGGATGGGCAATAAATGCTGGCCTGGCCAGTGACGCCCACATCCCATGAATGAATATAAAAAATAGGGAAGAGATGTATTGTGTAATATCTGAATCTAAGAACAATTAATCCGGCCTCTTGTATATCCTCCACCATAATAAAAAATTGAAGACAATCCCATCTGGAAATCTATGTCTTAAAGTGCTAAGCATTTTGAGCAGAGAAGCACCAACACTTAGTATGAGCACACAAAATAACCTCCTTCAAATTGTATCCATCTCAGGGATACCTACTGCTATCTCGATTTATAGTACCGTTCATTATTTGGGGGGTGGGTTATAGACAGGAGTGGGTCAGAGGGGCTGAGCATTTAAAAAAAATTTGTCCTTTGGATATGGGCGTCGCTGACAAGGTCAGCATTTGTTGCCCATCCCTAATTGCCCTTGAGAAGGTGGTGAGCCACTTTCTTGCACCTCAAGTCCATGTAAAATAGGTACTCCCACTGTGCTGTTAGGAAGGGAGTTCCAGGATTTTGACCCAGCAATAGTGAAGGAATGACAATACAGTTGTCCAAGTCAGGATTGTGTGTGACTTAGAGGGGAAGTTGTAGTTGGTGGTGTTCCCATGCTTCTGCTTCCCTTGTCCTTCTATATGCCTTTGATCCTATTTGGAAGGAATAATAAGCGCTTCCAGCAGATATTAAAGGCAACAGTTGTTTTTTGGGAGAGGAATGCAGGTGTAGTTTTTTGGGGCGAATTTGAGGCATTTGCTCCAAGCAACTCCTCCTGCTCTCCCATTGCCCGAAACCTGCCCCAAAATGGACAGCAACTCAAAGGAGAAGTCCCCCCCCACACCCACCCTCGCCCCATGAAACTCTTGTAACATTTACATTCCCTCTGCTTGACAGAATAAGAGAAAGCATTCTTCTTAATTTATTTATTATCTGTTAGTGTTTGAGTATGTAGATATGTCTGCAATCCAGGGTTTTTAATCCTTCCATGCCTTTTGGTAGACTAGTTCTAGAAACACAAAATAGTATTCACTTTTTTTCTCTGTTTTGTTTCAATTTCTTTATCTTGGTGAGTCGTCAGAAAAAATAAAATCCTAAGCGAACGATGTAAAAATGTATGTTTACAATGAAACCCAACTGAGTTTCTAGGTCATATGAATTGAAGGGGAAAACCTGAAGAAATGAATTCACTGTCTAATAATGCAGAAAATGCCTTGCTGTCTGGGTTGGACCTATCACTCTGTGTAATCAGATGGCTTACATGCTTAAGAAGTCTGAAATGAAATGACATGGCAGTTTTTTTCGAAGAAAGTGCCTTTTGTCAGAGCGTTGATGCACCATGATTAAGAAGGCATCTGTACCAGAAGAAAAGAAGTTTGAATCCAACAGAAGCTATTAAATTGGTGCAATTCCTGTAAAATACCTTTATTTATACATGTTGCCGTTGGACTTAAAAGGAATATCTAAACATTAGGTAATTCCTGTATCAGAACTTTGGCATTGTCATACATAATATGTTGCATTTATACAGTGTGATTTAAGAATCTGAGTGCGCACAGTGAGCAGACACAGGCCTTCTTTGTAGTGTCCTCCAATTAACAAGCTGACCTTTATTGACTAGCTCACATGATTAGTATGATCCTAACAATGGTCAAGCATTAAACAAAACTCTCTGGTAGTAAAGGAGGGAAGGTGCATGGCTTCAATGTGAATTTTGTGAATGCAATTGAAAACCAAATTCCTTCTGAAGACATTCTGAGGGGAGTCTCTCTGCCATTTTCCTCTTCCTAGTTTTATTTTTTGCTACATAATGATATTAAGCAGTGCACTAGTTTAAGCTTGCTAATTCTAGGCTCCACATATGTACTATGATAAGATTTAGATTTCTGTTTTACACCCAAGTGGAGATAGACGTCAAGCAAGTGACCAATAACTTTTTTAAAAGCTGCTTAGAATGGTAATATCTCTGGCTTGTCAATTCTCCAGGGCCACAGCAATGGTATTGACTTTGAGCACTGTCACTGTTCCTTGACAACCACTTTGCATATATTAGTTTTGTCCTTTCGTCTTTCTGCACTAGTTTAAGTTAATCAAATGCATACATAAATTTCTGGAGCAGAATTTTTCATGTTCAAATATCTTGGTGAATCTTTGCTCGTCCCTTCAAGTAGTCACTTATATTTACATTCTTCAAAAAGAATGAGACTATGAAGTAATATAAATCTACTACCTATTTTACCTGAACATTGTTCTGCATTACTTTCCCTCTTTCAACCTTCTTGCTATCCTCAACTGTCCATATTATAATTATTACATCTTGTATGACTGCAATCTGGGTCCTCTGCTGCTTACACCATTCATAAATGATATTTAGAAAGGTACTTCTTATAATATAAAATTTGTTGATGACACTAAACTATATGGACAGGTCAGAGAAGATTGAAAAAGATCTGAAGAAATTTTAAATTAATTGATTAACTTACCAACTTAAAGGAAATGAACAACCACAGGGCAAAACTTTCAAGAAGATAAAATGGCTTATTTCTTCCTGATTACTGAAGATAGTTAAATGAAAAACAAATATTAATTTAACATCATAATATGTATTATTGAATGGACAACATTCCAAAAGGCTCTGCAGAATATACTGTGTCTGGAAAATGCTGTTTGAGGGTAGCTTTGGGTTTTTGCAAGTTGCGAACATTGCGAGCTAACACATCTGCTGAAAAGGCACTGGTTTCCAGTTTCCTGTGTGGGTATGGCACTATAAGTGACAGCGAAGGTACATCTTCCCTCAACTTTTGTGCCTTTAACTCCTTTTAGCCCAACATTGGGATCATCTGTAACATTTTTCAATTTTCTGTCTACGGGCAATTAATGGATGGTTACATAGGGCTAGCATGTTCATCTTATTCTCACTGACAAGCTATTGAAGCATATCACAGTTGCCCAATTTCACTGCTGCATTTCCAAAAATATCCTCAAATTTCCCAAAAAATCTATGTGCTTCCTGCTCCTCCTAACTCCATGACTTGTTTCCCTCCACCTCTGTGCTAACACCTTACTTCACCAACTCTGGGGTGTGTATTGCACCTCTGCTGTTTGTAAACTCAGAAAGAAAAACAATTGTAATGAGGCACTATTTTGTTCTGGGCAACTAGTGCTTCTGGCAGGCTGGACTTTGAGGCCCACAATAACAGAGGAAAGATATATGTTGGAATACTGACTCCAAGAGATACTTTCAAACTAAGTTTGCATTCAAAGATACTGTGTGTTTTAAAAATGTAATATTCCGACCTGACAATGTGTGAGTGAGTGAGAAAAGCGACAAAATATAAGAGGTATTAGCTCTGAGTTTAGGAAGGCCCTCAATTTCAATTCCATCCTATTCCCTCCATGTGCTTATAGACAAGAATGTTTAGGTTGATCATCTCTAAAGGAATCAAAAAGCTGGTCGATTTGCGGTCTATTCTATATATCAGTTAAGTGATAGTGCATCTTGCAGCAAAATTGTGTTATCATGATTTTATTGTGTCTAGCTCTTCTAGGATGTCAGTGTGCCTATAATTTCAGTTGTAAGTTGTAGCTTCGATGTAGGCCCTGCTGCGTGGGCATGTACAGCAAATAACAAAAGAGCTGTAAGTGTGTCTGAGGCCTTGGTGTAGACCTGCATAAAATATGTAGATTAATGGGCAACACTTTATGGTATGCATATTTGTATCATCTGCCTGGGAACCCAGTACTGTTGTCCAACCTTACTTTGGTAGTTTTCTTACGCACTACCATTTTCTCTGCATTTGTTTCTGGGTTCTTCTTTCATTACAGTACACCGAATTGACTCTTGATATCTTTAAGGTAGAGTAATTTGCCTGATTGGCACACTCTTTTTTCCTGTGACCACAAACATAGATAAGAACAACAATATTGTGGGAACATCATCCTAACTTGGGACAAATATCACAATTTCTCAATTACCACTGGATCACTATTACTAATCTAATGTCACTGAAGTATTAGTACCAGTGTCTGATGGAATATTAGATGTTTCACTTCTTCACAATAAGGCAATTTATTTCACTTTTTAATGTGATAATAGTACAACGAGCTTTTAAAGTCAATGGACACCACAGACAGTGCACGAGATAACATGCGCTGAAAGAAACAAGTCAAATCCAAACAATGTGTTCGTTCCTAATATCAGCAGTCATTCTTGTGGTCTTGGTTACGTTCCAGTGAAGCTAAACTCAGTTCAGTTGGAAAACACTGACAATATAGTTAAAACTAATGAGTAAAAGAAAGGGATCGAATCCTTAAACAGTCTGCTTTCACTGAATGTTTATGGGTCATTCTCTCCTATTGTCCTGTACTTGATGTCTGCTGTATGAAGGCTGAGAATCCTGGAAGATTTAGAATATTACATTTTTTTCAGAAATAGCATTACTGTTTGACATCATGTCCAAAAAACAAGACTATCTATCCTAGTTTTATTAGGGCTCCTTGATGCCATATTCGGTCAAATGTTGCCTTGATATCAAGGGCAGTTATTCTCACCTCACCTCTGGAGTTCAGCTCTTTTGTCCATGTTTGGACCAAGGCTGTAATGAGGTCTGGAGCTGAGTGGCCCTGGCGGAACCCAAACTGAGCATCAGTGAGCAGGTTATTGCTGAGCAAGTACTGCTTGGTAGCACCATTGATGACCCCTTCCATCATTTTGCTGATGATCGAGAGTAGACTGATGGGGTGGTAATTGGCCGGGTTGGATTTGTCCTGCTTTTTGCATACAGGATGTACTTGGGCATACTAACAGCACTGTGGATGTACCTACCTCACATTGACTACAGCGGTTCAAGAAGGCAGCTCACCACCACCTTCTCAAGGGCAATTAGGGATGGACAATAAATGCTGGCTGAGCCAGCAATGCCCTCATCCCATGAATGAATAATAAAAAAAAATCCCCACATTTATACAGTGATTTCCTATTATCAAATAATTCTTTCAGCGATGTTACATGAATAGAAAGTAAAAGATCCCAACTATTTTCTAACTACACTTTCTATATATTTTTGGTGACTGACTATTTGCTGTCTTATTAAATTAAACTTTGTCTTACTTACAAATTTAATCATTTTACTGTATTATAGCCCAAGTTTATCTTGAAAAATCAACCAAGTTATTGTAATTTGGAAGAAATATGAGTGTATTAAGATAGCTTGCCTCTTGGAGGATTAGACATAGCACTTAATATTGATAAAGTTAATAGAGTTCTAGTTTTTATCTCAAGAGGTATAGAGAATAAAAGAGGTGATGATGAACCTAATTAAAACTTTAACAAGACCTCAGTTAGAGTACTTTGCCCTAGAAGCAATTGGGATTTATGATGACTGCTGGCCACAGACTTGCAGCCCAGATTACCAAGGTGCAATGCTTTACAGTAGCTCTTAAAGTGACGATGTGTTGAATTTTCATGTCACTAGGTTGCCTTGGGTGACCTTGGTCACATCAACCAATTAACTGTGAACTGTTGTATTAAGATGCATTGTTCAGGAAGGAATCTCAATGTATAACCTTCCCAATGGACTCTGCCAAATAGCCAAGTAGTGAAAGTGACCTTTCATCAGAACTGGCAAAGGTTAGAAATGTGATCGGTTTTAAGCAAATAAAGCGGGGGTGGGGGAAAAGAGAACAAAAGGGGAGATGTTGATCGGACAGAGGGCTGGAGAGATTAACTGACAAGGAGGTCATGGGGCAAAGGCAAAGAGTGTTCTAATGGTATTACACGCTATTTTATTTGGTATTACATGCTATTACATTTCTAACCTTTGCCAGTTCTTTGAAAGGTCACAGACCTAAAACATTAACTCTTCTTCTCTCTCCACAGATGCTGCCAGACCTGCTGAGTATTTCCAGCACTTTTTGTTTTTATTTTAGTGTTTAATTCACTGCCACTTCTCTTCCAGGAATGCCTACCTTGAAGAAGTTCTGCTCTTCTCTCCGATGGGATTTCCATTTGTCTCTTTTACCTTGTTCACCTTCATTGCTTTCTATTTCTCTCCGAGTATTTGATAAAGTGTCTACCAAAACTTATTTCACAGCCACATCTCCTTCCTCAGTGACTGTCTCTGTCTCAGACTCATTCCATCTGGATTCCAACAAAGTTTAATTTTTCATGTTTTGAATCCACCCAGGATTACAGGTATCTCCAAGAAATACAATGTTGCTTGGTGTTATGACCAGGTGAGAAAGGTGTCTAGGGGTCCCTCTCAGCCTTCACCTGGTCTTAACGTAACAGGGTTTAATTTTAAACATACCATGTTTTTAGCTCCCCCTTGGTGAATCCTTGTTCCAATTATAAGGCAAAGAAACCAGCACAAACAGGTTTTCTTAGGTTTAAAGAAGAAAGATTGAAATTTATTAAGCTTAAGCATGCAGGTGCAGCAGGCAGTTAAGAAGGCAAATGGTATGTTGGCCTTCATAGCGAGAGGATTCGCGTACAGGAGCAAGGATGTCTTGCTGCAATTATACAAGGCCTTGGTGAGACCACATCTGGAGTATTGTGTGCAGTTTTGGTCTCCTTATCTGAGGAAGGATGTTCTTGCTATGGAGGGAGTGCAGCGAAGGTTCACCAGACTGATTCCTGGGATGGCAGGACTTGACGTATGAAGAGAGATTGGGTCGATTAGGCTTGTATTCGCTAGAGTTTAGAAGAATGAGAGGGAATCTCATAGAAACCTACAAATTTCTAACAGGACTGGACAGACTAGATGCAGGAAGGATGTTCCCGACGGTGGGGAGTCCAGGACCAGGGGTCACAGTCTAAGGATAAGGGGTAAGCCATTTAGGACTGAGATGAGGGGATTTCTTCATGAAGAGAGTGGTGACCCTATGGAATTCTCTATCACAGAAAGCAGTTGAGGCCAAATAATTAAATATATTCAAGAAAGAGTTAGATATAGTTCTTAGGGCTAAAGGGATCAAGGGATACAGGGAGAAAGTGGGAACAGGGAACTGAGTTTGGATGATCAGCCAAGATCGTATTGAATGGCGATGCAGGCTCGAAGGGCCGAATGGCCTACTCCTGCTCCTATTTTTCTATGTTTCTATGTTAAACTCTAATTCGGTTGATGCCTACGGATACACGATGTGCCCACGCTAACATGCATACGCGATACACACATGCAAATAGAGACAGAAAAGAGCAGAAGAAATAATAAAGTGAAAAATTTGAGGCAATACCTGAAGGGTTTTTGTTACGGTTCTTCGAGCTCACTGTAGAATCCTTGATTGTAGGTAGTTCTTGCTTTTCGTTGGGGCCCAGTATTCTTCTTAAACCTTGTTCACTGTAGGAGACTTTTCTCTCTTGGGGTTCATGTGTCTTCAATGGATTCAGAGGCTTGTGAGAAAGAGATGGGAGCAGACAGGAGAGATTGTGTCAGTGCGAGATCAAACAGACACTCTCTGAGTTCAAACTGTTTGTACAATTCAGAAAAAAACCAGGTTGCCAAGCAGGTTGGTCATGTGACTAACTGGTCTGACCACGTCTTGGATTGTATACCTTCGCAGTCTCTGGAATGCTGCTCTTACACACAATCCCTGGTGATCAAGGTCCATTGAGGGTTGAATGTGTCAGGGAATGGTCCTTTGTCCTTCCAATCACCGTCTGTTAATATGCAAATGTCTTTTCCAGCCACGGCTGATCTGTTTAACAAATCCTTATTTCACTCCAGTAACAGTTTAAAATCAATGTTCATGACAAAATTAATGTGCCTCATTCTTGGCAGGTGGGGGCCCAGCATGACACTCGGACTACTGTTCTCGCCGCATCCTGAGATCCACACTCAGTGCCATGTGCCGCCACATGTACACACTAGACCTGTCTCCAGAAACACCGCATCACCTTATCTCAAAGCTGTTCTACTCCGCAGTTTCATTTCATCCTTCATCTTATCCAATGCATTAACAAAAAATGTTTTTTCTTCCTTTCAGGTGTTAAGGAACGCAAACTCCAGCAGCTGATGGAAACTAATGCCCCTCCAGATCCTTCTTTCCCTTTATTTTCCTCTGACCCCATCCCTCCTGATCTAACCCCTTGCCGTGTATTCATTATATCCTCTAACCTTCCTCTCTCTGACGCTGAACGATCTGTACTCAGCAAAGGACTCAGTTTTATCCCCTTGCACCCCTACCTCAATGAATTTTGCACTCGGCATGACGGTGAGCTCTTCTTCCATTGCCTTCGTCTCCGTGCTCACTTCTTTGACCAGGAGTCCTTCCCCCCCCCCCCGACCAGCAGATCTATTCACCCGCCTCCAGCATTCTCCCTCCACCTGAACGCCTCCCTCTGGCCTCTTACCTGCTCTTGATCTTTTTATTGAGAACTGTGAATGAGACATTGGCCATCTCAATTTCTCTGCTGTCCTCACTCACTCTAACCTACCCCCCTCTGAACTTGCTGCACTCCGTTCTCTCAGGTCTAACCCCGACATTATGATCAAACCTACTGACAAGGGTGGTGCTGTTGTTGTCTGGCTACCGACCTCTACCTTGCAGAGGCTGAGCGCCAACTCTCAGACACTTCTTCCTACCTCTCCCTGGACCATGACCCCACCATTGAACATCAAGCAACTATCTACAGGACTGTCATTGACCTCATCTCCTCCAGAGATCTTCCCTCCACAGCTTCCAACTTCATAGTCCCACAACCCCAGACAGCCCGCTTCTACCTCCTTCCCAATATCCATAAACAGGACTGTCCTGGTAGACCCATCATTTCAACCTGTTCCTGCCCCACTGTATTTATTTCTTCCTATCTTGACTTTATCTTTTCTCCCCTGCTCCAGTCTCTTCCCACCTACATTCGTGACTCTTCTGATGCCCCACGTCATTTTGACAATTTCCAGTTTCCTGGCCCTAAACGCCTCCTCTTCATTATGGATATCCAATTTCTCTGGACCTCCATCCCCACCAAGATGGTTTGAGGGCTTTCCGCTTCTTCCTTGAACAGAGGCCCAACCAGTCCCTATCCACCACCACCCTCCTCCGCCTGGCTGAACTTGTTCTCACATTGAACAACTTCTCCTTCAACTTCACTCACTTCCTTCAAGTAAAAGGTGTTGCTATGGGTACCCGCATGGGTCCTAGTTATGCCTGTCTTTTTGTGGGATATGTCGAACATTTCTTGTGCCAGCCCTACTCAGGCCCCCTCCCTCAACTCTTTTTCTGGTACATTGATGACTGTATCAGCGCCGTTTCCTACTCCCGCCCCGAACTGGAAAACGTTATCAGCTTTGCTTCTAATTTCCACCCTTCTCGCATCTTTACATGGTCCATCTCCGACAATTCCCTTCCCTTCCTCGACTTCTCTATCTCCATCTCTGGGAATAGGCTGTCTACTAATATTCATTATAAGCCCACTGACTCCCACAGCTACCTCGACTACACTTCTTGACATCCTGCCTCCTGTAAGGACTCCATCCCAGTTTCTCCATCTCCGGCGCATCTGCTCCAATGATACAACTTTCCACAACAGCGCTTCTGATATGTCTTCCTTTTTCCTCAACCAAGGATTCCCCCCGCACTGTGGTTGATGGGGCCCACAACCGTTTTTCGGCCCATTTCCCACACTTCTGCCCTCACCCCTTCCCCTCCCTCCCAGAACCACGACAGGGTTCCCCTTATCCTCACTTTCCACCCCACCAGCCTCCACTTCCAAAGGATCATCTTCCACCATTTGCACCACCTCCAGCGTGATGCCACCACCAAATGCATCTTCCCTTCTCCTCCCCGTCACCATTCTGAAGGTATTGTTCCCTCCGTGACACCCTTGTCCACTCCTCCATTACCCCCGACACCTCGTCCCTGTCCCATGGCACCTTCCCATGCAATCGCAGGAGGTGTAATCCCTGTCCTTTTACCTCCTCTCGCCACACTATCCAAGGCCCTAAACACTCCTTTCAGGTGAAGCAGCGATTTTCTTGTACTTCTTTCAATGTAGTATACTGGATTCGCTGCTCACAATGTGGTCTCCTCTACATTGGGGAGACCAAAAGCAGATTGGGTGACCGCTTTGTGGAACACCGCCGCTCAGTCCGAAAACTTGACCCCGAGCTTCTGCCACTTGCCATTTCAACACACCCCCCCTGCTCTCATGCCCACATCTATGTCCTATGCCTGCTGCAGTGGTCCAGTGAACATCAACGCAAGCTCGAGGAACAGCACCTCATTTACCGATTAGGCACACTACAGCCTTGCGGACTGAGCATTGAACAAAGAACAAAGAACAGTACAGCACAGGAACAGGCCATTCGGCCCTCCAAGCCTGCGCCGATCTTGATGCCTGCCTAAACTAAAACCTTCTGCACTTCCGGGGACCGTATCCCTCTATTCCCATCCTATTCATGTATTTGTCAAGATCCCTCTTAAACGTCGCTATCGTATCTGCTTCCACCACCTCCCCCGGCAGCAAGTTCCAGGCACTCACCACCCTCTGTGTAAAGAACTTGCCTCACGCATTCCCTCTCACCTTAAACCTATGTCCCCTAGTAACTGACTCTTCCACCCTGGGAAAAAGCTTCTGACTATCCACTCTGTCCATGCCACTCATACCTTTGTAAACCTTTATCATGTCGCCCCCCACCTCCGTCGTTCCAGTGAAAACAATCTGAGTTTATCCAACCTCTCCTCATAGCTAATGCCCTCCAGACCAGGCAACACCCTGGTAAACCTCTTCTGTACCCTCTCCAAAGCCTCCACGTCCTTCTGATAGTGTGGCGACCAGAATTGCACGCAATATTCTAAGTGTGGCCTAACTAAAGTTCTGTCCAGTTGCAGCATGACTTACCAATTTTTATACTCTATGCCCCGACTGATGAAGGCAAGCATGCCGTATGCCTTCTTGACGACCTTATCCACCTGCGTTGCCACTTTCAGTGACCTGTGGACCTGTACGCCCAGATCTCTCTGCCTGTCAATACTCCTAAGGGTTCTGCCATTTACTGTATACTTCCCACCTGCATTAGACCTTCTAAAATGCATTACCTCACATTTGTCTGGATTAAACTCCATCTGCCATTTCTCCGCCCAAGTCTCCAACCGATCTATATCCTGCTGTATCCTCTGACAATCCTCATCACTATCCGCAACTCCACCAACCTTTGTGTCATCCGCAAACTTACTAATCAGACCAGCTACGTTTTCCTCCAAATCATTTATATGTACTACAAACAGCAAAGGTCCCAGCACTGATCCCTGCAGAACACCACTAGTCACATCCCTCCATTCAGAAAAGCACCCTTCCACTGTTACCCTCTGTCTTCTATGACCGAGCCAGTTCTGTATCCATCTTGCCAGCTCACCTCTGATCCCGTGTGAATTCACCTTTTGTACCAGTCTGCCATGAGGGACCTTGTCAAAGGCTTTACTGAAGTCTATATAGATAACATCCACTGCCCTTCCTTCATCAATCATCTTTGTCACTTCCTCAAAAAACTAAATCAAATTAGTGAGTGAGTGAGTTCAATAATTTCAGAGCATGACTGTCCCTTTTTTATTTTTATTTTTATTTTATTTTGGTTTGTTTCATCATTTTTTTTACCATGTGACTGCCCGCTGTTTTTTCATGTTCGTGCTTTTTGCTGGGGCTGTTCATTATTCTGTCATTTCACACCCTCTCTGCACTAATGCTTTGTTTTTCATTACACCATTAGCACACTCTTTGCCTTTGCCCCATGACCTCCTTGTCAGTTAATCTCTGTGGCCCTCTGCCCTATCAACACCTCCCCTTTTGTTCTCTTTTCCCCCACCCCTCCCCCCTTTACTTGCTTAAAACCTATTACATTTCTAACCTTTTCCAGTTGTGATGAAAGGTCACCGACCTGAAATGTTAACTTTGCTTCTCTCTCCACAGATGCTGCCAGATCTGCTGAGTATTTTGAGCACTTTTTGTTTTTAAGTATGACACCTGATTGTTGAACCAGAGCATTATTTCATATTGGTTGATTGGAGGCTAGGGATAACCCCTGTGGCCCTGGCACATCTTTGGCATCCAAATCTAGCAGTGGAGAACAGGTCTAATGAGGGCCTTGAAACAACTTGCATTGTAATAGAGCAGACATTTGGGATTTTGAAGACTTGTTTCAAATACCCTGATAAATGTGGGGAGCCCTGAAGTACAGTCTGGCAAGGTTATCATGGCCTTTCGAGGAGCTCAAGTGAGATGGAAACAAATTATGAACAACTGTTTTCAAGGAATATCACTCATGGCATATGACTAGCATAACCACTTGGATGAGATCCCATGATGGCACAAACTGACCACCATTTCCCAAAATTGCCTTCAGAGGTACAAATCCTCCAATAGATAAATGCACAAACACACTCATTGACAGGCTATCTTCCAGTTTACTTATAATAGAATTACCTACTTCAACGTCTTACAACTGTTCCTATCTTTGTGCCTAAAACCTTGCTTAATCATGTTCTTTTATTCCTTCATGGTGGCCACAGGCAATCGAGAGATCTTTTTTTAATTCATTCATGGGATATGGGAGCACTGCCTATTCCTAATTGCCCTGGAGAAGGTGGTCATGAGCCACCACCCTGAACTGCAGCAGTCTGTCTGGTGAAGGCACAGGGAGGGAGTTCTAGGATTTTAACCCAATGACGATGAAGGAACGATGATTTATTTTCAAGTCAGGACGGTGTGTGACTTGGAGGGGAACTTGCATGTAGTGGTGTTCCCATGTGTCCGCTGCCCTTGTCCTTCTAGGTGGTAGAGGTCACGGGTTTGAGAGGTGGTTATGAAGATGTCTTAGTGGGTTGCTGCAGTGCATCTTGTAGATGGTATGCACTGCAGCCATGGTGCATCGGTAGTGGAGGGAATAAATGTTTAGTGTGGTGGATGGGGGTGCCAGTCAAACAGGCTACTTTATCCTGGATGGGATCGGCCTTCTTAACTAACACTCCTAACGTGTACCTTGCCTTTGGGGAGTCAGGAGGTGAGTCACTCACTGCAAAATACACACCTCTGACCTGCTCTTGTAACTAGCTTATTTTTGTGGCTGGTCCAGTTAAGTTTCTGGTTAATGGTGACCCCGAGGATGTTGATGGTGATGAGTGATGGTAATGCCATTGAATGTTGAGGGCAGATGGTTAGACTCAAGTGGTCAAGTCGGTTTTTCCTTGTGTTGGTTCTCTCACAACCTGCCATAGATGCCAGTCTGGCAGATATGTCCTTCAGGTCTTGGCCATCTCAGTCAGTAGTGGTGCTACAGAGCCATTCCTGATGATGGACATTGAAGTCCTCCATGCAGAGTGCAAGTGGTGTTCAACATGGAAGAGATTCATCAGCTGAGGGAGGGTGGTAGGTGCAAATCAGGTCCCACATTTGACCTGATGCCATGAGACTTTGTAGAGTCTGAAATCAATGTTGAGGACTCCAAGGGCCATTTCCTCCTGACTGTATGCCACTGTGCCACTACTTCTGGTAGGTCTGTCTTACCAGTGGGACAGGGCATAGCCAGGGATGGCGATGGAGGAGTCTGGGATATTGGCTGAACGGTATGATTATGTGAGCATGGCTATGTCAGGCAGGTGCTTGTCTGGTCCGTGGGATGGCTCTTCCAATTTTGGCACAAGTCCCCAGATGTTTGTGAGGAGGACATTGCAGGATTGACTGGGCCGGGTGTGCCTTTATTGTGTCCAGTGGCTAGGTCGATGCTCGCTGGTTCATCTGGTTTTATTTTTATCATTTTGCATAGCACTTTGATCCCACTGAATGGCTTGCTAGGCCATTTCACAAGTCAAGCACATTGCTGTGAGTCTGGACTGACTGGTTTAGGATGGCAGATTTCCTTCCCTAAAGATGTTAGTGAACCAGATGGGTTTTTACAACAGTCAGTATTTATGTGGTCACCATTACTGATACTAGCTTTTTATTCCAGATTTATTTAATTTACAGAATTTAAATTCCCCAGCTGCTTTGGTGAGATTTGAACTCATGTTTCCAGATCATTAGTCTAGGCTTCAGGATTACTAGTCCAGTAACATAACCCCTATAATACCCAGAAGTACGATACCCACAGTTGGGTGGCTGGGTCTCCATTGATTGAGCCTGAAAGGACTAACATGTAACAGGTCACAATGAGGTTGATATCCTTGAAGGACCTGCATCTGGAAGAAGTTGTTTGTTCACTTACAAGGATGGCTTGGCATCAGAGGAAGCCATCTAATATGTCATTGGCCTGAGAAGTCGTGGCATCTTCCTTTAGCATAGCTGACAGCATACTGGGCTGTGCAGTGCCTCTTTGGACTCATGGATAGAGAGGGAACAGACAAAATACATCCAATAAAGTCGTGTGTCTGAGCTATGGTTCATTTGTGAGTCACACAAGGAATCAATGAAAACATGTGTTGCTGTCAATCAGAAGGCCACAACTGTCCTTAGAACCTCTTCCTGGTGCCTTGTAGCTATAGATTTTTCTTGAATTACCATAATTTCCAGAGTAATTTACATGGCCTCACAATTTGTTTTCGATGTATTATTGTTATCCTTCAACTTAGCCACCAGTTGTAACTGTCATGCAGGCCCCCACCTGCCAAGACTGAGGCACACATTATTTCACCACATGAACATTAAAACTTAAAATTGTGGCTGGGAAGAAAAGAGGGCGGATCAAAGGAATTGACAGGCCCCTGACTGGAAAGACATTTGCATAGTAGCAGACAGTACTTGGAAGGGACAAAGGGGCCACTCCCTGCTCCAATTTAATCCACAGTGGACTTTTGATTACCAGACGTTGAAGGTGGAGAGGCTAGCATTCCAGGTTAACTGCGAAGGTGGCCAAATACACAAACAGACGTGGTCAGACCAGTTTAGTCACATGACTAATGGACTGTTGGAGGTTTTTGAATTTGAATTTGCCACAGAGAATTTGAACTCAGAAAGCTGTTTGTTCCTGGACTGAGAACATCTCTCTCCTGTCTGCTCTCATCTCTTTTTCACGGAACTGAAGACCCATTGAAGACATGAACCCCAAGAGAGAAAATGAGAGAAATTGGAAGTGGGAAGCTAAATTGTTCCCAATCAATAAAGAGCATGATTAATACAGGTTTTCTTGTGGTTGAGTGTGAATGAATACTAACATGTCTACAACTGAAACCGGTAGCTCTCCAAGCCAGGGTGAAGTAACTTGGGATAAGTTAAAAGCACTGACTATGGAGGAGTTGAGGAAAATGGCTGAGCAGTGTGGGATCACTGTACGTGGCAAGGCTAGGAAGTCTGAACTCCTAAAGCTAGTGGCCAACCATTTTTCCCTTGAATCTGAAGCGGCAGAAACAGGGTTAGAAGCAGACTCTGACAGGGTATGGTTAACAAAGCTACAATCGGAACAAAGGAAACTTGAATTTGAGGAAAGAGTGAGGGAGAAAGAGAGAGCCTTTCAAAAGGAACGTGAAGAGAATGAAAGGCAGGAGAGAGACAGAGAAAGAATATTCCAGAAAGAATCCAAAGAGAGAGAGTTGAAGCGGCTTGAGTTAACTAGAGGGCAACAGAGTAACCCCAGTGAAAGCATAGCCAATATAGAGGAGCAGAATTCAGGGTTGGGTACAAAATTGCTAAAACTCTCTCAATTAATTCCAAAATTCAATAAGGAAGATGTGGAAACATTTTTTGTGTCTTTTGAGAAACTGGCAAGGCAGCTAAAATGGCCAGCTGAGACCTGGTCTCTCATATTGCAAAGCAAACTAACTGGAAAAGCCCATGAGGTTTATTCCTTGTTGCCAGATGACAGGTCATCAAATTATGAACTGACCAAAAATGCTATCCTCGGGGCATATGAATTAATACCTGAAGCCTACCGTCAAAAGTTTAGAACCCTCAAAAAGCAAGCTCATCAAACTTATCTGGAGTTTGAGAGAAGTAAACAGCTGGCTTTTGACCTGTGGCTGAGGGCTCTTAAAATGCAGCTCAGCTATGAGACTCTCAGAGAAGTAGTCCTGTTAGACTCTCTCCCATTCTCAATAAAGACCCATGTAGAGGAGCAGCGGGTTCAGGGAGCCCGGCAAGCTGCTGTGCTGGCTGATGAGTTTGCTTTAATTTATAAGTCAGTTTCCCAGGGGAGAACCTTTCTTAATCACACCCACAATCCAAAAAGAACAAAGGGTGGAAGGTTTTTTTTCATTCATTCATGGGATGTGGGCGTCACTGGCCGGGCCAGCATTTATTGCCCAGCACTAATTGCCCTTGAGAAGGTGGTGGTGAGCTGCCTTCTCAAACCACTGCAGTCCATGTGGGGTAGGTACACCCACAGTGCTGTTAGGAAGGGATTTCCAGGATTTTGACCCAGCGACAGTGAAGGAAAGGCGATATAATTCCAAGTCAGGATGATGTGTGACTTGGAGGGGAACTTGCAGGTGGTGGTGTTCCCATGCATTTGCTGCCCTTGTCCTTCTAGTTGGTAGAGGTCGTGGGTTTGGAAGGTGCTGTCTAAGGAGCCTTGGTGCTTTGCTGCTGTGCATCTTGTAGATGGTACACACTGCTGCCACTGTGCGTTGGTGGTGGAGGGAGTGAATGTTTGTAGATGGTGTGCCAATCAAGCGGGCTGCTTTGTCCTGGATGGTGTTGAGCTTCTTGAGTGTTGTTGGAGCTGCACCCATCCAGGCAAGTGGAGAGTATTCCATCACACTCCTGACTTGTGCCTTGTAGATGGTGGACAGGCTTTGGGGAGTCAGGAGATGAGTTACTCGCCTCAGGATTCCTAGCCTCTGACCTGGTCTTGTAGCCATGGTATTTATATGGCTACTCCAGTTCAGTTTCTGGTCAATGGTAGCCCCTAGGATGTTGATAGTGGGGGATTCAGCAATGGTAATGCCGTTGAATGTCAAGGGGAGATGGTTAGATTCTCTCTTGTTGGAGATGGTCATTGCCTGGCACTTGTGTGGCGCAAATGTTACTTGCCAGCTTATCAGCCCAAGCCTGGATATTGTCTAGGGCTTGCTGCATTTCTACATGGACTGCTTCAGTATCTGAGGAGTTACGCATGGTGCTGAACATTGTGCAATCATTAGCGAACATCCCCACTTCTGACCTTATGATTGAAGGAAGGTCATTGATGAAGCAGCTGAAGATGGTTGAGCCTAGGACACTACTCTGGGGAACTCCTGCAGTGATGTCCTGGAGCTCAGATGATTGACCTCCAACAACCACAACCATCTTCCTTTGCGCTAGGTATGACTCCAGCCAGTGGAGAGTTTTCCCCCTGATTCCCATTGACCTCAGTTTTGCGAGGGCAAATGCTGCCTTGATGTCAAAGGCAGTCACTCTCACCTCACATCTTCAGTTCAGCTCTTTTGTCCATGTTTGAACTAAGGCTGTAATGAGGTCAGGAGCTGAGTGGCCCTGGCAGAAACCAAACTGAGCATCACTGAGCAGGTTATTGCTAAGCAAGTGCTGCTTGATGGCACCTTTGATGACACCTTCCATCACTTTACTGATGATTGAGAATAGGCTGATGGGGCGGTAATTGGCCGGGTTGGACTTGTCCTGCTTTTTGTGTACAGGACATACCTGGGCAATTTTCCACATTGCAGGGTAGATGCCAGTGTTGTAGCTGTACTGGAACAGCTTGGCTAGGGGTGCAGCAAGTTCTGGAGCACAGGTCGTCAGTACTATTGCCGGAATATTGTCAGGGACCATAGCTTTTGCAGTATCCCGTGCCTTCAGTCGTTTCTTGATATCACGCGGAGTGAATCGAATTGGCTGAAGTCTGGCATCTGTGATGCTGGGGACTTCAGGAGCAGGCCAAGATGGATCACCAACTTGGCACTTCTGGCTGAAGATTGTTGCAAATTCTTCATTCAGCCTTATCTTTCTCACTGATGTGCTGGGCTCCCCCATCATTGAGGATGGGGATATTTGTGGAGTCACCTCCTCCAGTTAGTTGTTTAATTGTCCACCACCATTCACAGCTGGATGTGGCAGGATTGCAGAGCTTACGTCTGATTCGTTGGTTATGGGATCACTTAGCTCTGTCTATCGCATGCTGCTTACGCAGTTTGGCATGCAAGTAGTCCTGGGTTGTAGCTTCACCAGGTTGACACCTCATTTTGAGGTATGCCTGGTGCTGCTCCTGGCATGCCCTCCTGCACTCTTCATTAAACCAGGGTTGGTCTCCTGACTTGATGGTAATGGTAGAGTGGGGGATATGCCGGGCCATGAGGTTACAGATTGTGGTTGAGTACAATTCTGCTGCTGCTGATGGCCCACAGCACCTCATGGATGCCCAGCTTTGCATTGCTAGATCTGTTCGAAATCTATCCCATTTAGCATGGTGGTAGTGCCACACAACACGATGGACGGTATCCTCAATGTGAAGGCGGGACTTTGTCTCCACAAGGACTGTGCGGTGGTCACTTCTACCAATACAGTCATGGACAGAAGCATCTGCAGCAGGGAGATTGGTGAGGACAAGGTCAAGTATGTTTTTCCCTTGTGTTGTTTCCACCACCACCTGCCGCAGACCCAGTCTAGCAACTATGTCCTTTAGGACTCGGCCAGCTTGGTCAGTAGTGGTGCTACTGAGCCACTCTTGGTGATGGACATTGAAGTCCCCCACCCAGAGTATATTTTGTGCCCTTGCCTCCTTCAGTGCTTCCTCCAAGTGGTGTCCAACATGGAGGAGTACTGAGTCATCAGCTGAGGGAGGGCGGTAGGTGGTAATCAGTAGGAGGTTACCTTGCCCATGTTTGACCTGATGCCATGAGACTTCATGGGGTCCGGAGTCGATGTTGAGGACACCCAGGGCAACTCCCTCCCTACTGTATACCACTGTGCCACCACCTCTGGTGGGTCTGTCCTGCCGGTGGGACAGGACATACCCGGGGATGGTGGTGGCAGTGTCTGGGACATTGTCTGTAAGGTATGATTCCGTGAGTATGATTATGTCAGGCTGTTGCTTGACTAGTCTGTGGGACAGCTCTCCCAACTTTGGCACAAGCCGCCAGATGTTAGTAAGGAGGACTTTGCAGGGTCGATAGGGCTGGGTTTGCCGTTGTCGTTTCCGGTGCCTAGGTCGATACCGGGTGGTCCGTCCAGTTTCATTCCTTTTTATTGACTTCGTAGCGGTTAGGTACAACTGAGTGGTGATAGAAGCCCAGGCAGTTCTGGGAGAGAAAGGAAAGCAGGAGACACAGGGGGCCCTCCTCTAGCCAAAAAG